>NW_028301558.1:2435000-2776250 GCF_042242905.1 Orbicella faveolata | reverse complement strand
GCATTGAAAGACTGACAATGCAGGTGTAAATTGTTTAAATGTGACCAAGGTTGTGATTGGTTGATTTAAACTACAGTTTGCATGTGATTGGTTTATTGAACTGTCCAATAACAAACTGTCCGACAATAAGCTGTCCGATAACAACTTGGCAAGTGAATAGGCCCCTTGCACGATCCGGTCACATGGTACAAAATCACACATGCTGGTGAGCAAGTTCCGCAGTGGGACTTCCAAAACAAAGGCAGGTCCAGGTGGACTGGTTCGAGTGGCATTGTTTTGGAAGTTCCACTGTGCAACTTGCTCACCAGCATGTGTGATTTTGTACCATGTGACCGGATCGTGCAAAGAGCCTATTAGTGGAAAATAGAAGTTTTTTAAAGCAATCATAATCGAGGAAATTGTAATTTTTATGATCAACCTCTTGAAAGCCTAATGGTAAGCTCTCCTCCTCCAAGGCTAACTTCTCGCAGACTTTAATCAATACTCTCGTCCGATTTTGCTAATCACTCGTATGATTACAGACCGAATTTGGCTTCACTCAGTGCTATTACCATTACAAATCGCGATAGGCTGATGAAATACGTACGTATGCGTTCGTTCGACACAAGTTTATGAGAAAAACAAGGCCTGCCGCCAATGTGGCTGTCCTAGACACGCGCGAACGAAATCCCACCAGAATTACCCGTAATAGTTCAATACAGTACGGTATGAAAAGCCGATCATTGCTAATAAAAATCGAGGTTTTTCATGTAATTCCTTTTGCATCAGAAGTGTTTCACTGCCAGTCTTTTCTTGAGTTTGACCTCTAATCAAAATCAAAACTAAATGGCACCGAAAAAGATTATAACGCCGGGAACTCACTTCTTGGGGTCGGAAAGATGGAGGAAAAAGCTCGGGGCGGGATCTCCCATATGAAAAGGTCGGGAATGCTCGTCGCAAAGGATGTAGCTTGGCTAGAAGACGCTCAGTTAATTTTTCTAATTTTCCATACATTTGTCTGTATTTCTTTCCCGCGAACCGCGTCTTGACGTCCGTCTATTCAGCCAAATTAATTTTACAGGCAAATGTATGGAAAATCACAGAAATTGACTGAGCGTCTTCTAGCTAAGCTACACCCTCCAAACTTGGTGAATACAATCTTCTACCTGATATTTTGACGTTGCGATTCACAAATTGTGTAAAATTCAATTTTGGAAAAAGTTATTTGCCATCGGATTCCCATACATACACTGTAATTTCTGACTGCTTTGCCTACCCGTCAAGATGGCGTCGAAAACCGTGATAAGGCCTATGGCTCAGCAAAAACTACGGTACCACTTGATGCACATCCCTCGAGTTTTGTTTCTGAACGAAACAAGATTCTACATGTGCTGTTTGCATGATAATTTCGCCAGTGGAGTAAATTTGTGCGGAGAAAATTTTCCTATCAGCGTAGTTTTGCGGATCGTGGAAAAAAAACCCGCAAAATTCGAACAAAATAGAAACCGCAAAAATTTCGTGCCACACGGTATTTCTTCTTCTTCTCTGATTTTGTTGTCGTTGTTGTCGTTGTTGTTTTTCCCATGTCCTTTTTTCTCGATCTTTCGTGACCAAAACACACGCTTTACTGGCCAAACAATAGCTTTGGCGGGCTGCGATTGGACCGTGCCGGTGCGACCGGTTCCTCGGTAGGGTCTCCCTTGGGAAGTTTTCCATTTCAGAGCCTCGTGTCTTCTCCGGGTGTTATCGTTTTGTAGTTGCGAACACGTCTTTTCATGGGCGAAGGAAGTTCAACAAAGCAAAATTTAGGTAAGTGAGGTTGTGGAGAAGAGAACTAAACTTACGTCAAACGACATTGCGTTCAGGACAGACAGTCCGAAAACCAAACTTGAAGTATCTTGCCGGGGACATGCGATGGTCGTGTTGGAAAGTCCATCAGTTTGTTTCGCGTTATGATATGTTTTCCAACTCAGCTAACAAGATGCTGCTAAAAGGAACAACAAAAGTTGAACAAATTAAAACCGACGACACAATTTTTCAGTAACTGGGCTAATCTGTAGTTCGGAAAGACGTCTCCAACGAAAGCGCTGATTTCGTGTGATTTCAATGTGATTGAAGTCGCATTCTAATAAACTTAAAATGGCGACGATGCTTGGCTGTTTTCAATCTGTAAGCTTACTGGCAGCGATGTTTAGCGAGTAGAGAACTCAGGTTAACCTTGGTTCACATGTGTTGGAAAGCTTTAACTAACGGTCCGTGTAAAACGCAGACTGCGAACTGCAGACCACGGACCGGAGATAAAATGCAGACCGAGTTTAAAATGCAGACTGCAGACAGCAGACATTTTAAAACTGAATTGTGTCACCAATTCCATCATTGAGAGCTAACCATAAACAGGATAACCGAAGCGTTATTCAAGAGTACAGACTTTCACTACGGTTAGCCTGAATAACCCTGTTTACGGTTATGCTAGCACTTGGTAATGGAAATAGCACCATAACTGCACCATAACCGAAGTCGGCATTCGTGGTTCCATGTCGCTATAACGAGCTTACTTTTATAGTTCTTCAGAGTGACAGCTCAAGGAATGCTCCGAAGTGGCCAGATCACAACCGTACTCCCAAAATGGCTGGAAGTCGAGCCTACATCGAGGGCAGATTTTAGAATCATTCTAGTGTGGAAGTAATGCATGGGCGACACATTTTCAAAACTGCATGGAGACTGCAGATTGGGTACAAAATGCAGACTGAGAATAAACGCTTTTTCCCTCTAAATGTGATAATGTCCCATCCTATTACTAAAAGTATCAAGGCTGTATTCCCTCTAAAATAGAATTTCAAGCCTTCACTTCAAGTCTTCACTTTGTGTGCAATGTTTGAAAGTGCCCATGCTAATTTCAATCGTTTCTTACTAAAACAACATTCAAGCTATGACAGTCAAACTTTGTGACTTTTCCTAAATGTTATTAAGGGAACATTGTTTAGTCATGCCACTTTACAGTTCTATGGCAACCAGGTTCTAAAAGGATGTTTTGACTGAATAAAGTGTTTTTAAAGCTTATTTTTTCTGTTATAGTTTGAATTTGGATTATGACAATTTTATTGCAAATTCTTTACAGCTCTGATATCCTTGAATTGTCAATCTGTTTTAATTGAATAGTATTTTGAAATTCAACATAGCGGATTTAAGGTGGCAGACATTTTGAAATGGGTCACATCATTTTGGTGTTCTGTGACCTGGGCTATTTAAAGATAACATATAGATTTGGCTGAGCCTAAAAGCAGAGCTCCTGATTGCAATACTTAACCATAAAGGAAAAAGAGGATTTGTTTTTCTTGGATCAGAAACTCTAAAATGATCAATTGTGAGCATCTAATTGTTCAATGTGTGGTTTTGCTGATTTTTCCAGTTAAATGTTAACAAGCTATGCCCAGTAAGCATTACTAAGATTGTAGGAATTACGTATGCAATATATCAGGGACTTTCCAAGAGACGATTGTGCAAGGAATATGTTGAAAGAAAAGTCAACAACGTGCCAGAGGCTAATTTGTGCCAAAATTTTGTCTTTGCACATACTCTGTCCTTCTTCCCCCAGAAAAAAACAAACAAACAAACAAAAAAAAAAGCGACCTCAATGAGCTCTAAACTGGAGCCCATGATATGGTCATGTGATACTGGTCAGCGAATACCTTATTTTCACAGCTGTCAATTAACCATAACATGGATGTCCAATATCCAAGATGTATCTATGGTAATGGTGCTACTATCTTATTTTTCAAGATATTGGGTTTGGGATGTGGACATATGGACAGTCGTGCGACAACCAATTTTTTCAGATCGATGGGTTACCAAATTCGTCGGCATGGAGTAGCTCAGCCATTAATATTGACTGTTTAATATCAATTCATTGATATCCTTCTAGTGATTGATTTTGATTTATTACATTGCCATAATATATTTATTTAGTTGGTTAGTAAGACACATACCATTAAAAAATCCAGGACACTATATATACAGTTCAACCCCTATTAAATGGCCACCCTGGGGGAAATGGATATTAGCCGCTTAATGGGGGCTGGCCGTTTAATAGAAGTAAAAGCAATAGACAAGCCGTCATCGGGACTTTGATTACTGGCCGCCTAATAGGGGTGCCCGTTTAATAGGTGGCTGTTTAATAGGGGTTCGACTGTAGTAACATATAGCACAAACATTCTGCAACAAACATATTTTCTCATTTAGATGCTGTTGCATCACAATAGATCGGTAATGATCAACTCTTTCACTGTGACATGGCATGCACCAATATGCAGTAGTCACGCATCCATTTTTGACACATAAAACTGGTTACCGGTAACAACCGCATTCTCAATCAACCCATCTTGAAATTTCCTTTCACCAAATTAACGCTGATTACCAGTCTGTTAAAACTATAGTATGTGGTGTGGTAATTTTGTTAAAATTTTGGAGTGAGATGGGATCACAGTTGCCCTCTTTGTTACCCTCGTACCTGTGTATGTATCATGCCAATTTTGAGGTCAGCATTAGATGCCACACACTAGAACCCCCAACCTCTTCTTGAGACTCGGATGTTTTCTCCTTAACTTACTCTGCACCAAGTTCTTGCTTTTTACATAAAGAAGCTCAAACATTTAAAAAAGTCTGCTATCTTGGATTTCAAAATTTTTCAGGAACGTCAGAAAATATCCAAGAGAAGAGATTAGAGAAATGATTAACAAGTCAAAAACTTTGGTTTTTCTTTTAATTTTTAGTGTTTCAGTCTTGTTAGTAGCATCTTGCATCTTTTTCAATTTGTGATCATCGATATTTCAACAAAATACATAGTATCACAACAAGCTTACATTCTGACATGAAAACAAGACACATACCCAAGGCTTTGCCTGGCACATCAACAATAGGAAATTATACTTTTTAAATATACATTTGAAGAGAATACAATCACAGTGGCGGATCTAGCGGTGGACGCTTATTTTGGGTAATGCCATTTATGTGTCTTAAACCAGGAGACCTCTCTGGAGGAAATGAAGACTGATTTTATACTGTAAATTTCATTGCAGTTCACCTGTTGTTGTGGCTTTGTGGAATGCATGACAACCATTGCCAGACAACGCAAGGTTTACAAGATTGTGCAATAAGGATCAGTATGTTAAAACCATCATTTTATGACAATGAAATAAAGGTAAGTTTATGCAATACTTGGTTGAGGGCAATCAGTTAGGTCATGACTATGTTCATAATCACATATTTGAGAATTCAGATAGTTATTTATTAGTACCAGTATTAAATAATGATATTATTGAAGTTGACTTAGGTAAAAGTGAATTTTCTAGCAGCTAAATGAATTTAAATTCTGTTATCCTTTATTGTTGAATCAATTTTTTTAATACATGTAATTATTGCATTTCAAGCTTTCTGATTTCATCACACAGTGTGGCTAACAGCAAATAATGGTCCAGAGTCTACCTTTTGTTTAGTTTACACATAATTCATAAAAAATGGACGTGTGATGTGTGGAAAATAGTAGAGTTTGACACTTGAAATTTGGTTAACCATTTGCCGGAGACAATAAGTTAAATACGTAAGTATTCTTTCTATTTCAATGGAACAGTTAACGGTATAAACCTTCTCGCAAAGCTCTGTTTTGCTAGCTCTTGATCCCAAACAATGTTAAATGGTTTTTAGTAATTCCTATAAAGCGGAAAAAGGTACATGTGTAATTCGAAGGACACGAAGCAGCCTGGAACCAAACTGTTTTACCAGTAATGGTTAATCGTGAGGGCTAATCGTGGCAGTTAACTCGCTGACACTTCTGGAGCTGACAACACACCTCGCTTTATACACATTCCGGTGTTAGAGAGGAAAACAGAGAGAGACATCCATGATTTAATTGTGTTTAGGTAGCAGCAACGCTTTGTTGCTGTCCACTGATAAACTCCATGAAACAGCTTGGACAAAGCAAAAATATCCACCTGCTTGGTGCCCACTGTTTCAACTGAATTTGCATCATTTCTGTTTAGCGCGAATCAACCACCCCTCTAAAGAAGTAAACAAGATCTTTTTTTTTTACTTTACACTCTTTAGTGCCTACCCAGGTAAAACATGTCGTTGCATGCTGTTTCTTTTTAGTGACACTCATTAGCTGTACCCTCGAGACAGTACAACTCCCCTTTTCTCCAACTTGTTTTACAGAGTGTGGTGTGACATTCTTTAAATTATTCTTTCAGACGATCCCAGACAAAAAAGGTGGGACATGAAACAAGTTCTCCCCTTCCCCCAGTTACATTGTTGATAATCGGGTGATGTTTTCCCGTTTTGTTGAGAAAAATGTGATATTTTCCAACATTGATTAGGGGGGATGGGGGATACGGGATCTAGCTCAACTGTCCCAACTACTTTTGTCTGGGATTGTACATGCAGGTGGTCGCTTACAGGAGGTGGTCGCTTATGAGAGCTTAGACTACATTGAATCAAAATTTTGCCTCATAAGAATATGGTAACTGCCAAGACTTACCCCATGCACCAATGCCTATGCAATGTTTTATTCTTATGAAAAGTCAATTTCGAGAAAAAATCTGGTTTTTCCAATTGAGAAATTTTCGTCTCTTGCACTATCTAGGAATACAATAACTTTACAACAACTGATTATCCAATTTTCTATCTATTATGTGTCAAATGGTCGCTCACGGAAAAGTTCAAATTTTTAGCTCTAAAAGTGGTTGCAGTCACTTAAGAGAGGTGGTTGCTTACAAGAGGTTCCAAATATAGTGATTTGACTTGGAAACTTTTGGTATTGTGGAAAACTGGTTGCTGAGGAGAAGTGGTTGCTTACGAGAGGTGGTGGCAACCGGAGATTCGACTGTATCTCATTTCGTTTTTGTGATTTACGTTTTTTTTATTATGGAAGTGAGGAAAATGATAAAAAGGAAAGAGGAAAGTCGTAAATTCACAAAGGGTTGCAAAAGGAGATGTTTGGTTTTTGACAATAGTGTTGCTATGGCAACAGCACAGTGGGTGTCTCGTTTCTTTCCTGATGTACATTTCTGCAGGGCTGGAAATAACAGTCGGTCATTGGACATAGTCTGACCAAATTTTGAATATGTCTGGTCAATTTCACATTATGATCGGACATGATGTCCAAACATTTGACCTAGTACACCAAGTTATTATCCATCCATAAAATTTGGTTAGATACATTGTTAAAAGGCTAAAAATTGCGACGGGAACGGTCACCAATGCGGCTTAAATTTCATCTTTGGTGACCAAAAATTCTGGTTTAGTGGACAGCCAAAAATACATCAGCATTCACAGGCTACCATAATGGCAACTACATTTCTCTGTTATGATGATCAATAATAGTTATTTTCTCAAACACTATGACCTTCCAGAAATACACAGTGAAAGATCTTTGCTTCTATGATATTCAGCATGAGAAAAGAAAGCAATATATCCTTTTGCTTTGCTGTAGAGGATTCCCTCACATCAGAAAACTTGCAAATGGCTGATCGGGGTTTGAAATCGCCCTATAATGCATTGCAAACCCTTGAGCATTGAGTACATCATGTATGCCTACTGATGGTGTCTCTTGGAATGCATTAATCCTTCATAGACATTACATTAGCTACATATACAAAATTAGCAGCCAAAAAGGTAGGCTCGATTACCAGCCGCTGTTCAGGAAAGGAGCCCGCCCTCCTCCCCTGAATGCATGGCTGGACTCGTGGTTTTGGCATTGTTAATTCCAACCAATAAGAAATCTGCCTGCGTGAATTGAGCAGGCTGCATAAATTAGCTTTCTGGCAGTAGCAAAGAAGTTGTGCGATTTGAAATGCAAATACTGTCAACTGATGAAACCTTGCCAGATCTTAACCATAGTGTCATATGCAACACGCAAAATAGTCAACAGACTTATGTGTTAGAATCTATATTTGAATCGTGGTGCCAGAATGTCAGATAATGAACAAAGTCAACAAAGAGAGGGATAAATGCAAACATTGATCTCAAGAAACAAAACACTTAGTCAAATTGTATGTTAGTTTTCTTGAAGGGAAGCGTGGCACCAGTCTTTGGCAAAGCCAGACAAAATTAAATTTTTAAATGAGCCAAAGCAAACCGAACTAGCAAAACATAGACATGGTGTCAACACCATGCACACCATACAACATATGTGTGACCTTTGACATGACAGTTGCTACACTATAGTCAAACAGTGCTGCTCTACTTTTTTTAAAAAGAATTCTTCTATAGAACACAGCATGTAATGCCCTTCCGCAACAAAATGTGAAACAAAATAGGTTGGAGGGTGAAAATTAAAGGAAGAAGTGGTGAAAAAGCCACAAATTTTATGAGCCGTAGGCGTCATATGGGCCTGCCTATGATTGTCATCAGATGACATTTCCGGCCACCTGAAGCACCACTAGAATTGAATTATGAATTTATGTCACAGACATGCTTTGCCCCTCACACGTCCAACTGTCTCTTCTTGGGGAGGAATGTAGACCGGACTCGAGAAAGTGGCGGAAATCGAGCCTACCAAAAAAGTGTTGGAATATTTTTCTTAGTTTACAGATTTAATGATTGAATTCTTTTCTGAATAAAATTCCTACTTGAATTTCATCATCTAGTTGCCAAATGGCCACTTACATGTAAGAATTTTTTTAATTTTGGGCCCTAATGACTCTGACAATTTGAGCCATATCCAGGAGCCGATTACGGCCTTCTACCATATCGTAAAGCAGAAGTGTTCATCTTTCCTGTACTTGCCAAATAAAGTACTCTTCAGAAATCGCCCTATGATGTATTACGTACATTGCAATATGCTGTTAGCATTTCATGTATGTACCCTAGAGTCCTATGGGAGTCTGAATTTGCGGTAAATTCAAACTAAAAATAGGACAGGACAGGAATAATTGGGGTAGTTTCACACTCCTAGTGATGGGCTCCTGCTTTAAAGGGACCCAGTCAGCTGGTGCACATGCGTATTAGATACCATTCCGTAGCTAATTTGCATATCACAGAGACCCCATCCACACTGTTTTTAACCAAATATGATAAAAATAAATTACAGGATGAGCAAAAGCACACTCGAAAACAGCTTTTTGAGTAAGTGATTGAAACACTGCGAAGATTGAAGTGGATTTCTAGATGTACTTTGATTTCAGGTTGAGGTGAACTTTTTTCAAAGAGAGAAACTAGTGTCCAGGTCAGCGTGGTCCCAAAGCTGACTGTGTGCCTTTAATGATAGCATTCAATAGAAAACTACAGTAGGTTTGCTTGAGGAACATATAACCAGGAGATAACCAGGAGAGATCGGTGCAGTCATCTAGTAGATAAATTCATCTGGTTAATCATAAATGATAAATAAATCAAATTTAAATTTACTTTTGAAGGATTTGTATTGAAAATCTTTAGAGCTGAAAATCTTTGATGTCCGGTCAAATTGATGAGATGTCCAACCAAAATGAAGATTTGACAGGACACCTGTCCTGTTAAAGAAGAAAAATTATCTCCAGCACTGTTTCTGTATGACAGGTGGACTCCCAGTGGACTTCCCAGTCATTAATGTGTGTTTTTAAAGTGATTACAATGTACTTGCAATGTGATTTGTTGATTTCACCAGTTCTCGTCCCTTGTTCGTTTTAAAGTCAGTCTCTTGTAACAGGCTAGCCCTGTCACTCTTACTATCTTATTCCTATTATTAAACTTCAATATTTGCAGCATAATGTAATCAATAATCCTTTTATTGTTTGTACATAAAACGTTATACATGTTATGTTCCAATAAACAGTGTATATATACATATGCAAAAATTGCCACTAAACTAAAAGTGTAACAGAAAATTGCTCAGTGTAATCTGTCAAACAATTTTTACTTGTGCAGTGGTCATGAAATCAATAAAATGTATAATTATTCATTTACATTCATTAATGTGTGGAGTTTAACATTAATTTTTCTTTTCTTTGAAAACAAGTTAAAATTTACAAAAATGTCAACAGTTTGACTCAAGTGTTGGCCATCTTGATTTTCCGTTCATAGTTCTTCTCCTCCCTAAATATATAAAGAAACTCAAGCTTAGGTGAAAGAGATAACACTAAAATGTTTTGGAACCCTATTACTCTTTCAGCAATCTGTTTATATTTTAAAGGTAATATATTTTATACTAGCAGGATCAGAAGCAGAGTTAAATAATAAAAGGCCTCAGACTTGTCTTAAGGGTGTGAGTAGTAAACAATGTGCAATGTTGGACAGGCTTGAGCAGTTCATCATGATAATTTGACAAATGGTGGAAACAACCCACAAATAAACAAATATAGTATAAGGATAAAATTGCTGATCAATGCTTAAGAAAACAAAAAATGCTGCATTCATTGATTGTTTGAAGCAACGCAAATCAAAATTACCAATTAAGAATAATAATTATTAAGCTAGCATGTGTTTTTAATATGTCATTGTTTACTTTCCACTCTCTGTCTTTTTTGTTTAATAAGTTTTTTTTTATCCTTTTGTTCTCGCCAATTCTTTGTGGGTTCTGTTTAGTCTTTGGGAGTTATTATTTTGTTGATAGGATGACAGGCTCGAGAAAGGCTTATTTCAATCACCATATTTAAGGTGGCTCAAAACAGTAATAATTGCGTGAGACACCTGGGCTCTAGCGCGCACTTCAGCGCAAGGCATCACGCAATCACCTGTCAGTGAGGGGTTGCGAGATTGAAGTTTGCAAAAATCAAATCAAACATGGCGGTGTGAGGCCTACTTCGTAAAACTTTGTTTCCACCAAGTTAAGTTAGCTATTTGCATTATCAGTTATCTTTTCTTTCAAAAACATCCATCCTTCAGGCAATTTCAAAGGAAAAACATTCTTTTAAACCATTGTGCTGAAACAAAAATTGTGATGTTGATGTTATGATCAATCGGGCCAGCTATCATTCAAAAAAACTGCAGGAAAAACTACTTTTCGGGTTTTCTTCATTCTTTCTACTTGGCCAGTCTCGCCTTCGGGTATTTATGGAACTTTTCCTCTAGCACTTATGCTGCTAACGACAAGAGCAAAAAAGAAAACATTCACGGTCCTATTCACGTGGAATTGCGGGCTTTACTGATCAGTGGACCACCTTCACGTGTGCGCAAGAAAGACACTTTAATTGGGCAAAGTAGCCAAAGGCAAAAGAACAAATGCTTGATAAAAACAATGCGAAAAGACATGAAATATGAGTTCCAAAATGAGTGCTTGCTACGAAAATTTCCCCTGGCGGTTTCATCTATTTAAGCAATTATGACACCTTCCTGGTTTATTAACTTTATTTGAAAACACGTTTTTTCTAAATAACTCGGCTGCTTTTTGAGATTTTTAATATTTTTCTGTTGTAAACTCTAGGTAAAATGACCGACTTAAATTTTGTCAATTAGAAGAAAAAAACTATTAATTTTTTTGTGTCCTTGAAGGTGGGAAGTAATCTTTAAAAAATTGCACAGCCATTCAAAACAATGCAGTTGACCAAGCCTGAAAAATTGCACCTAGTTCTATAAGTCTCCAAAAAAAAAGAAAGAAAGAAAGAAAAGCAGAAAACTGTTTTGAGTTTAGCAGTCCAACTTTTAGAGAGATAAAAGGTGCTAAAAAGCCAAGAGTGAATTTTAATCTTGAAAGAACTGCATTGTATAAATCTCTGCTTTAGTAAGTGTGCAACCTCTTGAACATCCAAACTCAAAACATGGCTGGAAATAAAGACTGGGCATTGGACACTGTCTAACCTGATTGGGGATTTGATCAGTCAACCGTTCATCTAGGCAGTCATGTTGACCAGTAACATTCAATTAAGGTATCAGTATACATCAAAATTGACCATTTTACCAAAAAAAAATTGTTTTTGCTTTTCAGATAGATCTTATTGTGATCTTTCATTTAAAAAAATTTATATGAAAAGGGATGGATTCTAAGCAAAGTTATAACCAAAAAAATGTTTAATTACCTCTAAGTAACATCTGATAAAAACACCAATTGAAACAATAAATTTAATCTTATGGCAGAAAATTTTGACTGCGACACCCCTCACTGGTATGCTAACTTAGAACAAGCACTACTTAGTCAACTTCCACAACTACAACTGGAGCTAGCACCTTTGATCACTTGTATTTATGACCTCAACAAAAAAGAAACAATTTTTTTACTTACAAATTAAGAACTGACACTGTTTTGAATGTCTAACAATCAATAGATTGAAAATGACCACTCATGAACAACTGGTCAATCACTTGTTAACCGCGCGGCCATGGGCCGAGTGCGGTTCATGTTCTACCCGTGGTTTTTTTTTTTTTTTGTCGGAGACCAGATGCAGACCTCCACTCAGCCAACTTTGAATTACGCAATCTGTAATGTTTATTCGCGAAACCTTGTTTCTCCAGGGTCAACAAAAATCTCAGATTACAAAGTCATGCCGAACTCGTGCTTTGCAAAAAATCTCTTCAAAACCCTGACTTTGAAGCAATATATCACTTTAGCATTAATAGCTACCTCATATCAGCAGTAGTAAAATCTATTCCTTAAAAACCCAGCTTCATCATATTAAAATTTCAACGAAATCGAACAAAACCAGAACTAAATATAATTAGATTTTTTTGTCACCTTGCTTCATTGTTTGAGTCAACAAAGGAAGCGATGGTCGCCCATAGCCACCGAAACACACGAACATAAGACAAACCGACTTTTCGGTCAAAAAAATCCAGGATTATTGCCTGAGAGCTGAAAATTGAAGAGGAACATCTTTTTCGAACTTTTCTCAGGCTATTTAGACGAAAAAATGACCTCGGCAGGCTCCAAAAGAGAACGAAACAAAAAACAGAACGAGACAGTGAGAAGAGCCGATAATTTATTCAATTTGTTCACCGCGTCGCCTTCGTTATGTTCAAGTTAAAAAATCCTTACTTCTGGATAATTTCAGCCTTGCAAGCAAGCAACTGGTCCCAAATTACTTTCTGTATCCTTAAAAATGTCCTGACTTCCATCTCCGAAAATATTTGGCCGCAATTTTTGAGCAAATAAACATTTTGCCAACGGCAATCACCAATACGGTGGCTTGCATACTAATTTGCTAACTTTACAAAACCCTCCCGAGGGGGTATATGACGAAAAGAGCTGAAAAATGATGGCCAGCAATAGGGTAATTTTCTCAGCTTCTGGTGTGCCAAATTTGCTGGAAATAGGTTCAAAACCGATATATATATTTTTTTTCATGTTTTTTTTTTTCTTCGGGTCACTCAGGATCCCATATTATGACATGTGCTGGAAGTAATTACGTCATTGGAGATTTCACAATGGCTATGACTGATGGTGCAATAATACAGGTTGTGTTGATCAAGTGATGTGGTGTCTGCAGTAATCAATGAATCATCAACGACTGCTTTGGAATGTGCATTACATTGTGACTGTAGCGCTACCAAAACAGTTAACTTTTAAAAGTGCGGCTGTAAGATCTTAAAGATCTTCTTGTTACAACTTGTTGATGACGTCAGCTTTGGTGTCAAATGACCAGGACTGCCTCTCTCAGTGATTGACAATGATTGGATAGTATGGTGTGACTTGAGTTTTTTGGTTAACCTCAATATTGAATTGTAGGGGAGTGGGGAGGAAAAATAGGTAACCTTTTCCAATACTTTTGTCACAGGTTATAGATGAGCTACATAAAAAATAAATCAACATTATACTTTGATCTTGTACTTACCAACTCATTTGTTAAAAGTTGATGCCATTCCTGGGCATCTTGCTGGGAAGGCATGTAATCAAGTTCAACCATAATCTCATCTAAAATCCTGTAAAGTGATGTGAACATAAATGGTTGTCTCCAGAGTAGACTGCCATTGAAGAGTAGTGATGAACTTCCCTAGTATGTCAATGAAATAACCTTTTCTTGGCAATCTTAAACATATACTGTAAGTTGTTTAGATGTATTGCACGTTTATCATCCAAACTTCTTCAGATTCTAAACTCTGGAAGACTGTGTCCATGAGCTTGTAAACCCAGTTGATGTAGCATTCTCATTCCACAGGGAATGCAAAGCCGATCTAAATAAACTGGAATTGCTTTGAAGATTTGTAGGAAGAATTTCAGAATACCTTGACCTGGAATAACTATTTACATTGCAATTTGCCGACGAAAGTCTGACACATTTAATTTTGTGATGGTATTTGTTCAGATCATTCAGTAAACTATGCACAAATGCGAACTGCCACAAATCGAGTCAATCATTCGCGTAGTACGTGTAAACAGACTGAGAAGATTTGAAACTCTGACTCAGATCAGCAGTGGCCACCAGAATCACTTAATGCATTCAAACAAAGGTAATTGTTTCAATTGACAAGATGAATTACCCTGAATTCTACCAAAATTCTGTAACCTGAATGAACCAAAGCCTTGTAATTATAATTTCAGCTTTACTCATTCTTCGCTGCAGACTCTCCAATTGATCAAACCTGGTGATTCAATCTTCCCAAATCTTGTTTGCTGAGGTGCTTAATGTACACTGCCAAGAACTGGATCGGCTCTCACAGTTTTATGTACATTTTCTTGCGCAGAATAATGTTACAACAACTTGAGGCAAGCAAGTATATGTGTGCGAATGTTGTGCAAATGATCTCTGTGTATGATGTCACAAAATGTACTAGACCCAGATCCTTTTGACTCATTCTTTGACTCGGTAATGATTTCATTATAGCAATTTTTCACGACTGAAAATTCATAAAAAATTGCAGTTTCAACCAAAACCAAACTTTTTTTCGGTATTGTGATCAAGAATGTGTCAATATTGTTTTGGAGTAAAAAAAAATTTTGGGGTTATATGCGCTTATATCCAAATGTTATTGAAACATTGTTAGGAACTGCAGGCTTGATAAAAATAATGGCCATATTTTTCTCTCTGCATACCCTGCGGAACATCCACGGTATTTGTATGTTGGTTATCCATACTAGTGCCACTGATTCTTGTGTGATATTCATATGAGCAGCATAGTCTTTGTGCATTTATAAGCTCAGTTTGATTGAAGTATAAATAAATGTTATAAGTAGAGGACTCTGTGTCAAGGGACAGTACTCAGTGCATTGAAGTCACATTAATATTAATAATTAATGCATGTACAAAGCAATGTGTCCCAACATGTACATGTGTATAGCCATGTATGTTTTTTTGTATGTTGATTGCTGGTAGTTATAATTTACCTTATTGTGTCAGCTTCTTCACCACTGATCTGTTCAATAATAAAAAAAATTGCACATGATCAAGATTCCTTCAAGAATACTTCTCAAAACTACATGCTCATCACTTTTCTCAACAATTACATGTAGTAAACAGTTATTGGATGAGGTTTTTGTGATATCCAGAATAATCAAGGTCAAGGTAAGTGTTATCAGCTGAAGCTGAAGGCTGAGGCTGATAACACTAATCGAGAACTTGATGATTTCGGATATCACAAAAACCAAATCTAATAATTGTTTTATTATACATTGTTTTGAAGAAAACAACGACAAATGCATTATCACACTGAACACAATTTATTTTCGACAAGCCATGTTCTACTTCACTGTCTGTGAACTTGATATTGCTCTTGGAAATCATGCATTGCACGCGCAACCTACGAATTGTTCACTAATCTACTGGTTGCGCTGTTTCCCAGAATTAACTGTAGGCTTTTAGCCAATGAGGGCAGATGTCGACTACAATGTATAATAATATAGGAAATTGCAGTAATGCAAGTGCATTTAAGGATTTACACTTCGAGTGATATTTGAAAATTGCGTGAGCCTTTAGGTGAGTTCAATTAGAAAGAATTTTTAAATATCGCGATTAGTGTAAATCTTTAATGGCTTGAGCTTTTGTGGGGTTATTCATTTATTATATTACTGATAACATAATGAATGCACCTGCATTAATTTTTTGCTGCAGTGTAAATTAAAAGTAACAATTAACTGGTCCAGTCTTAGCCAATCAGAATGAAGTTATTTTCTCAGTCATATGATAAGTCAAGAAACTGTAAATGACCTTTGTTTTGTCTTCTCTGGAACTGAATAGATTGTTTTTGTATTCTCATTATTGGGCTGGAACTAGCTTGCAACTGAGGCTAATGCAGGGAGTCTTTTCAAATGCAAATGACTCTAATCGCTTTTTAATGATATCCCCCGCATGAGCCTCCGTTGCAAGCTAGTTCCAGTCCAATACCGAGAATAAGAAAATGGTCAATCACCCAAGTTTTTCTTTCCAAAATAATGAGCTTGCAAAAGAAAAAATTTTTGTTTTGGAAAACAACATACAAATCATCTCCATTTCGTAGATGACCCCCAGCCATGGTACACCAATGGCTGATAACGCATGATAGCTCAGCCAATCAGATTGTGGCATTTGCATCAGTATGCTACTGTTAGTAGTAGAATTCTACTAATCTGCATTATTTTTTCTTACCTCCAGGTCTAATATAGGATCTTGTGAGAATATCAGTGTTGTCATCATAACTCTGAAATTGAAGCAAATCAGATGTAAGTACATGTACATGTACTATAAGCTGTTGTAATGTAAAATTAATCCTGTTCTAAATCTGTGATAATCACGTGCAGTGTCTGGGTAAGGATGGGGCTACCCTGCTTATGGCTGGCAAGTTTTAAGGGAATAGAAACATTTGCTTGTTCCAATTTTTTGTTCCAGTGAGGTTCATTGCACACAGGATCTGTTTCCACACATTTTTCTGTTTCTTAACAACTTCAAAGAATATTCAACAAGTGTTTCTTTTATAGCTGAATGTGTCTATCACTCATAGGAAATGAAGACCATGTACATGTATGGTATAACTAGTGTGGTACTTTGATTTTGCTGTACACCTCTAAATTATAGAGTATTTTATAAATATATTCCTGCAAGAGAAAGATCACTGCAGTGTTGACCTAGGTAAATTGGTATTAAACTTCATCAAGTCCAATGTACATAATTATTATTCCGTTCATCAAAATTGGATAACATTTCTACAGGTAGTACTGATACTATAGTCATACACTACCAACAACATAAGGAATATTATTACTTGCTTTCAGACTGGCAAAATGAATATTTAGATAGCAGCAAAGTAGTAGGAAAGGCGTTATTTACCTGGTATACTCGCGCTGAAAAAAAAAGTAACGAGAATCCATGTTAGCATAAGGTTTGTGGTGCTCTGTTCAGTAAGCGAGCAACATTAATTTATAAACGGATTTTCGTGCTCTACAATGAAATTGTATTGATCATAACAATTGGATGTGCAAACAAATTGAAGAAATAGATAGAATGGGTTTAGAAGGAGGGGACGAGAAGCCTAAAAACAAACAGTAAAGGAGATAATATCGGTCTTTCTCGTTACAATAATGAAATAGCACGAACTTTTTTAAGATTTGGAAGCGCAGTAATTTTGAGTACTTGTATCCGTTCGAGTATTAGCAGAAGACTGAAAGTTTGTTTATATTTGTTGACGTGTTTCTTACTTACATTTCCTGCCATCTCTTGTTCAGATCCCTGCAAAATTAGAAAAAGTCGGTAATGTTAAATAGGGTAAACGTCTTCGTCTGCACGAATGCAAATTCAGTGAAATGTTTATGGCATGCGTAGTGTGATGGGTGTTAATGATGTTACGTTTTCACATCTATGTGATGCTAAGGCTCTATAGTTCTTGGTTTTACAGTGATTCGTTTCTTATAAGGCTTTAAATAACAAGAAACAGCCCGCGATTGCATCTGAATGCTCCAACAAGACTGATAATCCTTTCCACATGTAATGTAAAGCACTCGCCCGTCGTAAGCGTTCCTTTGACATAATTTGCTAGCTTTTTAGGACCATCAAAAAATGACTGAAGCAATGCTTTTACCGAGTAATTGAAATATACGGCTATAGTACATTTTCCGAGGAGCTCGACTACCCAAAAAGTACCTGTTAATCAGTGCAAAATGATCTCTCTCTACGAAATGACATTTGCATCTAGACGAGCTCTCGTCCGCCTTGTAGCGAGGCAAACAAGCGCGCCATCTTGTGAGTTTCGGACGTTTTTGGAGACCTAGATGTGAAGCAATGTTGATTAACGCCTACCTTATCCGAAGTCGGAGAAGAAAAACTACAGAAGTTAGCGTGATTTCAGCAAGAAGACGTGAAGCCGAACTGGGAACTAACCTGCACAACGCACGTGCAACTGTTACTACGCTTTGTTCACGTGATCAGAGCTGTCGACGATTGGTGGTTAAGACAAAAGAAATCATGCTTTCGCTGCTTTCAGCCAGTGAAGACGCTTATATTCTGGATAAGATAAGATGACTGGTTTGGGTTTACGACAATGACACGCGACATGTGGTTACAAAAACAGCTACAGGAATAGAGAGTATTTTCGTGTGGAGTCTATTGTCGCCGGCCGTTTGGCTGGTCGCGTTGTGTTCCGACTTTTAGCCAGGATCTGGTACGTGCTAGACAGTCCAAAACTCTTTTGACATTTGAATCTTGCACGATTAGGGAAACAATTAGGGAAACTTGAAAGCCCCTTATGGTGTAGATACGGTTTCTCTTTTTCAAGCAGCAATTAATCGGTTTTAAGTAGAGTTAAGCCTCCCGACGTCGAAGTTCAGGTAATAATTAGCAGTGTAAAAATAATGATGTTTTTTCCAGTAGTATTTTTGCTATTTTTGTAATTCAAAGGTAACAAAGAAATGAGTAGTATTAAATTAATGCACTCTATTGGACCATTATGAAAACGAAGCGCGTTAAGTTTTGATACCGGCAAACATTCTGGGGTTTCGCCTACGATCTTAACATGGCAGGTGCACTAAATAAATACTGATCGACGTCTTCCATTTTAATTTGCTAAATGAAGTATTTTTGGGGGGAAAATAGGCCATGCCAAATCAATTGTTACCAAGAAAACAAACTTGAAAATGACACGGCTTTACTTGAAGCTAAAAGTTTGCCCCAAATAACACAATCGCTGACAGAGATAACCATTGTAATGGCTGACCGATTTTACGAAAATTCTGCAATATTGTTTTGTGGTGCCACAACGCATTAGTTCGAAATTCAATATTTTGGGTCGTAACCATGCATCCTTAACTTTACACAGTATTTACTATCCGAAAAAGCTGAGGTAAATTAACTCAAATTTATTGAAAGATAGACTATTTTAATAAGTAATTGTAGAGACCAAGCAAAATCCTTGGCAAAAAAAATTATTGTCGTTGTAGTCCAAAACCACCTTACAGATTTCTCTAAATCTTCGTCCCACGGGGGCCCATTTTACGACTATTTTTCTGACGTTGTGAAAACCTATGATTACAAGCTGTCAGCGTACTTGAATCTTTCTAATTAAATTATTTGCCACGTTTTTGTTCGGTAACAAGTCCCTATTGCATTGGGTAAACAGCTGGGAAAATACATTTATTAACGTAATTGCATATACACTTTACCTTATTTGTAATTGTATCTTGTCCTGTGTGACGTCAGTAAGCTGATTGCGTGACGAGCCCAAATAAAGGTTGGTTAGGAGGCTGATTGACAGGTTCATTCCAAAAAGGAGGAGAATGCTGGAGAGCCTTTAGTCTTTATTCTTTAGTCTTAAATGTTGACTGGATTGAGAAACATTTTGCCAGTTCAAGTTGTACATGTAAATTACATATCCAGGCAACGGAATGTGCAGTGTTCTCTGGGTCGTCACGACGGTCGTCACGACGGTCGTCACGTCAATCGTCGCGTGACGAGGCTTTAAAAAATCGTCTAAGTTTGTCTAAAGCATGTCCACTTCTTCGACAACGTTCTGTCTAATCCATACTAACTCTCTTTCATCTGTTGTCAATTTTTAACGTCTGTCATTCTGTTCTTTCGTCTGCAAAAACGTTCAAAGCTGGTTAGGTTGTTGTTAGTGTGAAGGTGTCATTCTGTGTATTTTGTTGTTCAATCCGGTCAATATTACGGTCTAGCACACATCCTCGTGTCTGAGGTTTGGAATGGTTGTTAATCGTAATATCATTCCAGTCCGCACTCGTGTTTCCTTGACCCAAATAAACCATCCATCTTGGATACTGCAGCAAGGAAAAAAATGCTCATCATTTTAAAATCTTTGACACGAAAATGAAATATTGCAAGAAATTATTGATTCCTTTTGCATATAGAGGTACATCCATTTAAGAGGACAAACGAGTTTTGAACTTAACTCCAGCTGAAAGTTCTGAGGAACTTTTATGTCAATTTGTTTGTCGCTGTTTTGGTAATTGACTTACCTCCGTTTTGTTGTCATTTTGCACGCTCTCGTGTAGACTTGCGGTAATGGTGTAGAGCGTATTGTAGCCCGTATAACGTTTGTGCTAGAGATCAGCCAGAGAACATGACTTGACACAAGTAGAAGTCAAATGGGAACTTGAATATTGAAGTGAATATTAAATTGTCGAATATGGCGGGATAGACCCCTTTGTTTTAAAACGGGATCTGCCGAGGCAAGTTTTGTTAGAACGTTTGTTATGCCAATTGTGTTGTAATCGGTTAACATAACTTTAGGTTGCGGTTCAAACTCGGTTGTTGACTGTCTTCGATTTACTGGCGAGATTAAGTTGTGATATGTCTCGGGCGTTTTGATTACCGAGTGGTGGTGTTTTAAGGTTTTATTAGTAATTTTGCATGACTCGATGTAGAAACTGAAACGAAAATAATGTTTGGGGTTTTGCGTGGGCGGACTTAAATTTTTGTAAACAACATGACGTCTCGTTTTAAATTTGGAAGGCCGGTTAACGGGTAGTTGACTTTTCATTTACCAAGCTTGGCAAAGACCTGCAATAGATCAAAAGCTCGTCCTTTGGGCTTCAAGAATTGAGCACAATATATTTGTGTTTGTTTAGTTCTTTATTGGAAGCCGATTTATCTGGGACAAAGCCCTATTTTAGATTTTAATATATGCAGGATGAGGGATTTTTACCAGCAATTTGCCTGACATTGAATTTTAGAATGCGGGGTTTTTGCCCTGAAAATGAGTCATATAGCAAACAATAAGCAAGGGACCGATTGACTTATGATTCAGCATAAAGTAGATCGGAGAGGCAATTAAATGAGTACAAAATTAAGGAAAACTGCCAAGGGATAAGTACCGAGAGTGAATGTACTTCCTCTGTTACTCAATGGCTCAAGGACTTATAATCCCTCCACTAATGACGGCGCGTTTTTTTATACAGTGGTGAAGCTTGTGTTGGTGTACACTGCATCTCTTGATATGTGTTGACAGCCAGATAACTAAACCGTTAACAAAGCGGAGAACGTAGACCTTCCTTTTGCATATTAATGAACAACTCGTGTCGGTCAATAAACATGCTTATCAAAGACCATAGCCGTAAACTCATATCGCGATTGTACTCTTGTAACACTTATCTTTGACAACGATATCTCACTTTATCTCGTGCCGACACTGAATGTACACTTGAATTATATTTTCGTAGTTTATCTCGTACAAATATCCGTGTCACACACTTTGAAGCGGCTGGTCGTGTGTGGACTTGAGTGGTCACATTACTGTCGCGTTAACGTTGTCTTATAATACCTCTTTTTAGCAGTAATTTGGTGGGACAAGTTATTAAAGTATAGACGATCTTTTTTTCTGTGCGAATCATCTAAGGTTTCATTTCGAATTCAGGCGCACGACAGGCTACATGAGTCCTGTCCTCCGAATCGCTAAAGACGTCAATACAGAATTGTGTTTGTGGAACGCCACGCGCACACTTGCGTGTTTTCTCGCGTGTGAGTCGCGTAAGTGCTAAACCCAACGCTTCAGTCTTTTCGTTCATCACTTATCGACCAATGACGTCACATTTTTGTAATGCATCACGCGAACCGCTGGTTCAGGGTAACGTGGACACTGGCCCGTGGATATTTCTTGGCAAGTATATGTCTGTTAGTTTCCCATTTGAAGCCAATGTTTAGAAATTTCATTTAACGTATCAAAGCTTGAGTGAAACATGTGCCACTTCTGAACCGTACAAATCAACTTTAACGTGGTCCGAGATGAAAGATGATGAGCATTTGCTGTATAACTTGGGCAATTATTTTGATTTCGCTCAAGAACACAACTTTGAAGGGATTTGGCTTTGGGGTGTTGAACTGTGGGAACAGCTGAATTTCAGTGGCTTCTCGATTTAGTTGCGACACACTGACTCAGTCCAAGTCCAGCCTAGTTGGAACCTTAAAAGCTAAGATCTATAAAAGCAAGCCTGAAATAAGTATCAAAAAAACAGCAATGCAAATACTGTGTTCTTCTATTTACCAGCAAAGCAAACCTTGGCCAGGCGTTGAAAAGATCACAGCCGATTCGAATCACTCGCTAGTAGCACGTAGTTTGTTTACATCAAACGAGCACGCGATTGCAAATATTCGTGCTTTTAGCTGCTTAGAACACTATATGAAGAAGATTTGCACCTTCACAAAGAAGTTTCTTTGTGTGAAGTTTGAAGGCAAATATAGATATTTTATTTTTCATCTTTGGAAATTGTCTCCCGGCATATCAACTCCACTCTAAACAAATCGTGGTTTATAGAGTGAATCCTTTCTTGCTAACCATATGATAACTGCCAGTAAAACTTCGGGTATCCAGTCACTCCTTACTTTGTGTTCTGAATAAAATCACCTACAGCCAACGAAGAGTAATACATAAAAAAAGGGTAATTTTAGCAATAAATAAGGGTTGAATGTCGGCTAATGAAATCGTTCAAGCTATTGAAGGTGTCGAACGCGCACTAATAATCTTTGTTTGCTATTCGTAGTACTAAAGCATATGCCCAAAAACACATGACAACGTGAACTAGAAAAGAAAGCAAATTTATTTACATCTTGAATATGAGATACATTATTATAAATATTAAGATTGCTGCATCCACATCAGGCTCCTGTAGTAGAAAAATTTAAACAAAGTTTAACATGTAAAGTGAATCAGTATTTTTGTTTTCTAGCATTGTCGGTATTGATTAAATTCTCACTACTGTGCTTATTAGCAATTATAATTATGCAAACTGAACAAAAGATAAGTACTGTCATGTTTCTGTAACAAAACCGCAAAGATCGTTGATAGAAAAATCCCCCCACCCCCCCCCAAAAAAAAAATTTATGGGAGCCTGTACCTTCCCTCTAAAACATGGCAATGCTTTCTGAAGTCAATGCGTTTTTTTTTCCATTAGCCTTGTAATGCTTGATATTTGTCACGTAATCGTTCGGGTTCATTTGAAGTTCCAGTAAGTAAGGGTTCTGGCTAATTTTTTTTTAATTTGATATATGTTTTCAACACTACCACCCCAGGGATTTATTCCTTGCGAACACTTTTAAAAAGCTGAAGAGATTTAGGATGTTTTGTAATTTTTGCCTGAAATTGTCTTGCGTTTAGTTTTAATCATCTACTGTACAGTAAAATCAGGCTGGTACACTTACAGCATTTGTTGTTAAGGTCATATTCTGGCTCGAAAGAAAGGTAACAAAAGTTTGTAACTACCCACCTGAGGATCTCCTGGATCTCCTTCGTATAATATCGGGCAAGCAACACCTCTGTAACAGGACATTAAAAACACTAGAGTCATTTATTTTTTAAATTTGTTACTATCTCGCGACATAGCGGATGAAAAAGAGGTAGACTCCCTTCCACACCTACCAAGACCACAGTGAGAATAATGATCGTCAATAACCTGGTTATAGAAGTTTTTTTCTCTTTCGATCAAATAAGAAGAAAACAGAAAGAAAACCTTTGGTACCAGGACTGCTTTTCTGTATTTTTTTAAAAATTTTTCGTTATTCTACTTTGCATCACAAGTAAATTCAGAAAAGAAAAGTGTAATTGGGAATCTTTGAGTTGATACAAACACACAATTTACAACTGCCCCCACTTATAAATAAATAAATAACAATAAATAACTTAATTTAAGCGCCAAATGTATTAGGAACACTGTAAATAAATAAACAAATATTGCAAATAGAACTTAAACTATTAAGATTCCCAACTGGTAGGAGGCTGACCAGTTGGCTATTTACACAACGCGGTCGAGGAGTTGAATTCGGGACTACCGAGTTTTCAGATTTCAAAACCAGCACCCTTAACCACTCGGCCATGCGCCACCTTCACATCCTGTTTTAGGTCCTTGAGACTTTTAAATAGGCGTTTGCAGCTGCACCTTTTCAACAGAGTTCTCGTTTTATATGTTGCCAAACAATGTACTGTAGTTTATAACCATTGTGTATGCATCTCTTACACTACTGGGCTGTGTCGCCCTTCGGGATCAGAGCATTGATGAATCCTTCTTCCTGATTTTGTCCAGCCTGGCAACGGATCGTCCTCCTAAACAACAACAACAAAAAGATATTGCATTTAATTCTTAAAAGAGCCATTGTTAAGGCAATGTACAAGTAATAAGTTAGTAACTTTGGTGTATATTTATTCTAAAAGTTAGATAACTCACAGACAGTGCCGCTTTGGAATTACCACCAGGTTTTTGTCACAAACATCTAATGATTATTATCTAGACCACTCGCCTCTGTTTCAGTTTGTGCCAGTGCTAGGGCTACAAGCTCTTCTTCTTCTTCATCTTTCTCCTCTTCTTGTTCCTCTTCTTGTTCCTCTTCTTGTTCCTCTTCTTGTTCCTCTTCTTCTTCCTTTTTCGCCTTTTCTTCCGTTTCGTCGTCCTCTTCCCCTTCCGTTTCCTCTTCTGGCTGTTTTCCGCTCAGCCTGACAATGGAACTATGTTAGTAAGGGGAATGCATGACAAATATTTATGGTGAATAGAACGTTAACGGATATTTTAAGCCTTAAATGATAAATAATGTGATGCTTGCTCCAACAAAACCGCCTTTGAACAACCGAGAATGAATTTAAATTTAACTTCCAAGACAGGGTCTCTATCTCATCTTGTATTTAAAGGACAGCATTTCAGGTATTGACTTGGGTTTAGAACTATTTTCTTCTTGCCCGAAAAAGTATTCTGTTTGAAGGAAGTGTTGTTTGTAGTATCATTATGACATATAAATCTTTAAATGTAAAAGAGGAAGCAAAGTTGCAAAGAAATGTTTCTCTTTTTTGCATACAACATGCGATCAAAAACACCTTCAGTTAAGAAATCAGGCACAGCTTTAGAATATGATCAGATTAGACATAGCAGACAAACTATCACGTCGAGTCAACGATTTCCGGGTTCTTGATTCAGAAGTATCTCAAAAGGTTATGAAGTACGTCCAACCTTTGGGATAACGGTTGACAATCGTGGCTTCGTCTCTGAAGGTCTTACCATTAGGGACCTTCTTAATGACCAAAAGGTTTTTAACACTGGCAGTACAATGGCTCTGCTCGTATGTTACATTTTGGTACATCTCTTTTCCTTTCTTTTCAAAACAGTAGCGTGAACTTTCAGCTGTCTTACAAATTGTCTTTTGAGAAACTCTGTTAATGATAAGAAAAATTGATGAAACTAGATTTTTGCGTTCGTAGGTTAGAGATAAACTTAAATGTCTTCGGCGTTGCTGTCGTGGTTGGTTAAATGCCCTGTTCTCTTACCCGGTGCTTAGACAAGAAAACTGTTCCTCGAGAATGCCTTCATCCTCGTCTGATAAACTTAATTTTCCTTTGTCCTGGAATCCAAAAAAATAAGATGTGAAATTGTTTAGATCTTGATAGTTGTCAATGAGTTGAGAAATGAATTTGAACAAAATATGCAAAGAAAATGTTAATGTTGACCTAATTTGAAAATCAGTACCTCGTTTGAAGAAAGAACTCAACTTTGCTGATGATTGAACGAACCTATTAAGTGAAATTATGCAGATGGATTATGCTAATACTGCTTATTTGGTGGGACAATAGGAATTTGGTTCTCTCTTTTAGACGCTAAATGGGTCTAAACTGAAAACTCCATTTACTGTCGACCGAATTAGATTTGACTTTTCACACAAAATAGGATTAAACTAAAATGGTTTTATTAGAGACCTTACGCATACACGACGGCAACGGCGAGGACAAGGCCTACTAGTAACGGTATATTTCACCTCACAATTTCGCAGTTATCTACAATCCTGGTCGGCAAAAGTCCTGAAATACTTTGAACTTTTGCTATCATATGGTATTTCTGTCCACCCTCCCCTCCCCACCCCCAACACAATTTTGATGTTAATTCATCCAATGTAGACCCACTATTCCAACATTACTTTGGGAGAGTAGGAGGGGGCTCGGAAAGCTGAATGTCTTCCCACTTTAAAATAATGAATCACCAGTTGTCATTTTGTCAAGTGTTCCCAGGACATTTTGCCAGGGTTGTAGATCTATTTATTGTGTCTATCTGTATAAAAGCTGACCCTGTCGAATGTGCTGCAAATGCGTTCAGTTCCAAAATAGAAATTAGACAAATTAGCCGCAGTGCTTCACGTTGTCCAGAAACTTGTAAATTGATCATGCCATGTTTTTGATTTACAAAGGACGGCTACGAAATGTACAAAGTTACATAATGCTCGAGCAGATCCATCTTTCTGCTCATTAAGTGTTATGTCGTTGTAGTCGCCGTCATGTTTTGTGCAAGGTCTCTATTATCTTATGAAAACAGCGGAGTGTTTGACGTCTTACCTTCTTGTCTTTATCTGCCATCTGAAATTAGAAAGTTTTTCGAGATTATGACAGCAAAAACCTATTTATAATTATTGTAATTTATTATAGTCTAGTAACTGAAGACTGCATGGCGAAAAAAATTATGAAACTCACACAGTTACAATATGGCTAGGAAAGCCGCACTATCAAACTCGGTACACGTAAGCGTGCATTTTAATTCAGTGATAGACGGTCGTGGCCAGAGTAAGGTTAACTTCGTATACACCGCAAGGGAAATGTGTTTCTCGTTGCGCGAGTGTTCGACGTCGCACAATACTCCTAAGCTGGCGACCAAAATTCAAAAATTAGTCACCAAGTTGCCGACCAGAACTCTTTGGATTTTGTATATCTTACCTTAATGTATTTTGCCCGTAAATAAAGCTTTAAGGTATATAAATCGGTGCTTACGATGAGGGCTGTTAAGCAAAATCGTCACGAATGCAACGAAGCAAACAGGTCAACATCCGCCTTCTTGGATTTTCCAAACGTTACGTTGTATATTGTGAAATGAAATGTCCCTTTTGCTAACAATGCATATTGCGAGCTCAAAACAGTCCGTACTTTTCCGACCGGTTTTTAATTACTGGGTTGCCGCAGGCGAACCCAGTCATAAAGTGCGAACGGGGCTGTCTCCTACGTCGAAAAATGGCTAAATTGCGCAATCGCTACCCAGAAGACAATGCGTGTGTGCTTTGTTTCCTTCGCGCCTTTCGAACGAGAGAAGAACCTATTCTTGGTCGACCAGAAGACTGTTTAGGCTGCCAGTTTTTAGAGTGGAAACTGCAGGAAATACTCCTGGTTGCTCCATGCTACAGAGGTAAACCAGAAATAACCATAGTGCTGATGGGCCGCTTGACTCGTGTGCAGACTCTTTTAAGTAAAATCGTTATACGCCTTACAATTCCACATTTAAAATGGAGGCAGTCATTTTGCCTAAACAACAAGTACATCAACGAGAAAGGTAACTGCTTGAGTTTAACACATCAACATTGACAAAACCTTCAGCTTTTCCTTGATTCTTGCATATTTTTTCCTATCTTCTATTTTGCAGAAATTTCACTGTGTATAACATTTAACTGAACCTAAGATGTACCATTGTAATATCTAGGTTTCCATGCAACATATACAATTTACCATTTCCTTTTTCCAATTTTGAAATATTCACTATCATAAATGCAACCCAGTTACACTTCCTAAAGCGTCTTGTTTTTGAAAAAAAAAATGGCTCTTCACTTTTTGGACTTGGCGACCACTTTAGAAAATTTAGGAGCAAGATGGCTCCTTGAAAAAAAGTTAATTTCGTGCCCTGTTTTATGTAGCGAGAGGCAACCTTGATATGTTGCCAAGCGAATCAAATGTACACCTCTATTTATCACAATACAAAGACCGATGGATCATCGGAATGCTTCATAGCCCGAGTAATGTTTTAGAATGACAAGGATTTTGTTTTGAATTATTAAAGTGCCACTGAAACGAAATTTTCGTACTCTCTTTTTTTATCCCAATCTATAGTTTCAAACGTGCTGAAAATAATGGTGAACTTTATTTCTGCCATATCCCAACAGAAAGTGCTTTTTTTAGATGTTGAAATCGACTTTTTGGAGCAAAACTGTGTCCGGGCTCTGGAACCGAGTTTAAGGACCTTGTGACGTCACTGGTATTCACGCAAGAAGCGCTATAGATTCTCTCTTGTTTTCACTTGAGTTATTCAAGTTTATTCTTCATATTGTCGATACCTACTAGTTTTCTACCTTGTAATTTCTGTCCAGCCTTGACAGGAAATACACATCATAAACGTTGGAGGGCGCCAGAGAGTGTAGATTCACCAGAGTAAATGCTACAGATTATAACAGCTCAGTATACTTTTCGAACATCTTGAGTACTCGATTGGAGATTTCGAAGACGAGTGTGGCAACTTTTATATCACGTCCTGAAGCCTAAACACGATATTTCGTCGTCTGTTTTCAGCCTGGTTCTGAAATTTGGATTCTCACGTTGATCTAAGGTCTATTAACAAGGTTCGAATATATCCTCGGCAACTTTACTGCATTAAAAGCCGTAAGCGCATCAGCCATCCGCACAATCACGAAGTTATTAACGGTCCACAAGCTTTGAGTCGAGTACTTCTTTGCACACTGAGGGCATCTTTTTATGATACTAATAAGTGAGAGTTCTTGTGGTAGACAAAATGTATCTTTGAAAATTGTGATCCGCAGCAGGGTTTGCTTTATCGCCGCATACGTATCAGTGTAAACAAAGCGGGAATTTCGCTTCTCTTTTACACGTATCTCCCAATTGCAATATTCCACGGCCGATGGATTACTTTGAGTTCTTTAGCACATACTTATGTCTATGATCTTCATTTAATAATATCCAAGTTCAAAACAATTCGTTAAAACGTCACTAGTTTACACTCCTTTCGAAGGTTCATTAAACAGAATTTGAACTAATTTGCATATATGACCTTTCGCCGCCGACATTGTCACGCTTTCTCTCGTTTCCTGAAAACATACCTGTAGGGTCATGGCAGCTTAGTTTACCTTTATAGTTTAAATTCGCTCCCTCATATAAAAGAAGAGGGTTTCTTAAATTGTTGCTGTTGTGATAACTTGCAGGATGTAGCAGATACAACTGGACTAAAGGTCACTGTGGCACAATCTCGTCCGCCGTGAAACTCACAAAGCGTCCGGTTTCCTCGAAGCGAAGCAACTCGAAAACTCAAAGCGTTGTTGCTGCGATTCGTGCAGCAGCAGTCCGGATAATATTTTCAAAAGCCGCTTTCTCTTGTTTTCATGTCTTTTTTACTTTATGAGTGTAGATATTGTTTAATTGAGTGCTGGCATTTCACCAAGAGTCCCGATCATTTTGCGATCTAAGAACTCCCACTCGTTTGCTTGCTTACATAAAATATCCTGCAAATATCCAATTAAATAGACTGGAAAGCCCCAGGATCGACTCTCGACCTCTTCATGTTTAAGGCTACTGTGATTATCTGCTTTACAGCTCCGAGATGTCCTTAAGATGTTTTTTGGGGGGCTTCGAACAGTAATCTCTTCTCCCATAATCACTCTAAATTTTCAGCGCAGCATGAGAGTAATACAACCAGTGACGTCACTAGGCTGTTTTGGCCGCGCCAAAATGGCCGCCAATTTTGGGCTTAACCAGCCAACTTCGAACGGCTGAAAAAGCAGTTTTCGCTTACCGCATGCGAAAAAAAAGTTTGCAGTGTTTCCAAGTAAGGTTGAAACTTTATTACTAAGCAAAAATCTCACATACAAAAATTTCGTTTCAGTGGCACTTTAAGGCTGAATAGAAGGACTTGGCTGTATAATACATTAGCATGATTTTGTGTGTTGTAATTCTATGCCACAGCCTCTTAAGTGTAGCTGAGTAATTTGTAAAGAGAATCATATCTATGTCTGAAGATAAACGAAGAAAACATACCGGTCCGTAATCTGTGAGAAGAACCGTTTATCTATAGCTTCGTGATGGGAGTCCCAAGAAATGTCCACTTTAGATTACCTTTGATTACACGTGCACTTACGATTGAGCATGCGTTATAACCAAGCACGTGGCAGGCCTAAAAGGCGAACCAGCATTTAAAAACACGTCTAGTTTATTCAGCGTTAGGAAGACTGGCTAAAAGAGGAATTTGGCCAATATCCGGTCATCTTGACCTCACACATAGTCAATAAACCATGAGTATGGAACAAGTGCGAAAAACAGAAACTAAATTTCGTATCAGATGTCCACAGTTAGGATCATGGATATAGAAAGAGAGAAAGTAGAAATTACAATTCTAATTATCAAAGGAACGTTTCAAATCGAAATCACTCATTCATTGTCGTCATTGCGGTTTACTTTTCTGTGGAAGGGCATATTTGCTGTCACCTCCCACTCTTAACTTAATTGTCACGATAGGCGAAACCTTTCAAAACAAAACAAACTGTGTTCATAACAGCTTCTAGAACTAGCTGACCGCAAATTGTGTTCTTAACGGTAACAGTCAAATATTGTTATGGCGGAAAATAATAACTGCAATGGCACTTTGTTTTGTTTGTTTGTTTGTTCTAAAAAGAACACACAAAATCGCCACTTGCTTCACTAGACTGAGTAGGACTTCATATCACTTTGATCGCCATATAATAGTGTTTATATTTAAAGCATTTCCGTAAGTAAAGATGTTAATCAAGTGATGACAGTCATTGAATAGTGAACAAAAGGATAATTATGTATCACATTGTTGTGTAGATTACTCAAGCCATTATTGCAAATTACAATTGGTGTCAGTCTGTAATTAATCATCTGTAAATGTACGTAATAAGCTAGTAAGTCTAAAACGTGATGTTGTGTATGGCTTAGTATTGCAGTTGCATGGCAAGATTATTAGAGGTTTGCAAAAAGTTAGGTAAACATGGCATGTTTTGAGATAGGCAAAATTGTTATTTCTACGCCTTATTAGCGCCAACACACACATGCAGCGAGGCGCGTGCGTTTAATTACGGAAATACTTAACACTTCCTAAACATGTTAAGGTATTGCTTGAGCAGTTCACACCTTGTGAAAATGTTGTGTTGTTGACTACCAATGCATACGGAGACCGGGTTATGCTTTCGAAGTTCTTAAACGAGTCTTGAAAGACTTGTTATTATAACACCAAATTTGATATGCTTGTTTTGATTTTTAATTTTAAACCTGGAGATCTTTGTACATGATAACTGTGATGCTTCACTGGAAGCCTTGCACCTTGATAACAGCTGTTAATACAGCCGAAGCTATTGCCCTCAGTCAGTTTCCCCTCAGTCCTTTCCCTCATTCAGTTTGATTCCTTCGACAAAACTGAGTGGCGGTCTCGAATAAGTTTACCACAATGACTACTTTGCAACCAGCGATCGTTACGAAGGTTGTTTCTCCTTGCGTGTGCTACGTCTAGGATTTCCCGCGGGTAGTATTCGCCTTGTTCATTTTTAGTGTGAGAAACCACCGAAAAGTGAGTCTGGAAGTTGTGTTTGGTTGAATTTGGCGACGAATTCTCGTTATGTTCTTTTGAACCATGGCGGCCGCAAAAGCGACGGTGTTGAACTTATTTTGTTTCTTTTGAAAGGTATAAATGTACAATCGAGAGTAACTACTGGCTGTCGAACAGTATTTCATTAGTTTGGTTATATTAGGGTCTTACCTTGCTTTAAGCTTCCTTTGTAATTCAGTGTTCTCGCCCGAAGTGTAAAACGTTCGCGCTAGGCCAAACTGGAAAGGGACTGAAAAGATGGTTGGATATTTCTGCTCAATGCGAGTACCCAGTTTGCATTTCGCGCGTAGCCCGTCATTTTCGCGGAAAGTGCGTAGCATGTCGTCAGCCAAAAAGGACATCGTCGCAAATGTAGCCCACTTGTTTGTAATAAGCTTGAAGATTTAACTCTAACGGTAACCCGTGCACCATATTTAGAAAGAGCGGAGCTGTATCCATTTCGGGGCTTTCCTCGCTGTTTGCATTATCGTTGTTGGGGTGAAGGATGTTGTTAACGTAGTGTCGAGTAACGTCTGTTACGGTCGTGCTTCATTTACGCTTGGCAAGTTCTAAGTGTCCTTGTCAAACGTCTCGGTGCTCTTGGTGTTTGGAACAGAATGAATTGTTTCATCCTTTTGATTTGATATGACGATTATTGGTGACGCAAACTAACAACTGAAAAAGAAAGGTTTTTGTTGGACAAATGTTGTCAAGCTAATGCCAAGTTAAACTTGACTATCTAAAGAAATCAACTTTACCTTCTCGTCTACTGCGTCGGTTCTCTCAAAGTTTGCGTCTGTGGCTTATTGAAATACATTTTCCGGCCTGTGATTACGTACGTTTGAAATAACATCTTGATCGTGGTGGTCTTTTTCTTAGCAATGTAGACGGTAGCATTAGCAGTTCCATCGAATCTCGAATCGATGTCACAAGTACATGATGCGGAAAAAGAACCAGATTATCGTGAGAATATTCGCTAGTGAAACCAGCTTTCTTCAGTTGGAATCAGGCACGAAACAGGCACGAATCATGCGGTGAATCGGATGATGCGGTCCAAAAGGTCCTCTCCTGATTGGTTCACTCGGTATTTTTCGTGCTCTATTTGGGGTTATGAATAACCCCATATTGGATTTCCTTTTGTCTTTAGCCCTCTGCCGCTGTCATTCAGTTTCTAGAGTGCAGCTATTTATTTAGATTAGATAACCAGATTGGCATGTCCTCATACAAACTTAGCCAATACCATCATGCTGTTGCCATCAGTAAAGGAAGCATTTGAAACTAAACCCGAAAATAGATACAAAAAGTAATGCGGGATAGTGTTCTACGACCTTGATCTCTGTTGATAAATTGTTAATTAAAGATAGATTAGATTATTCGGGATTATTCACCACTTTTGAATGACGAGTGGAAACCAAGATAAACCAAAGTGAAAGAGTCGTTCTAGCATTTACATTAATCTGTCGACAAATATGCTATTTTTCTTTAATAGTTTTCTTTCCAGTCTAGGGCACAGTCATTGGTGCGTGTTGTTAAAATGCTAATCTCTGACAATTTCGTTCCGTTCACTTCACAGGAAGACAATTGTTAATAACCTTGTGAACGCGGTAAGAGGCCATGAATTTAATAAACTTATTTTCATTTGTGTACTTGTTTATTAATAATGTACATTAATGTTATTTCAAGAGTGGGCTTCCTGTGAAGTAGCTTTTCAGCTAAGCGGAGCGGTCACTTAATTACTTAGATATCCAGCTACAAGAGAATAGAACTTCAGATAAGCAACAAGTAGTGCATTTCTCTAGATAGGTGTCAAAAGATGGGGTTAGGCTTTGGTGGCAAAACTGTGGGCTGTTTTGACAGCTGTCGTCGCTGGTCATGTGGATTCCACACTCGCAAGTTAATCCAGCTTTCCGAGTTCGATTGTTGGGTTCAATTTCTCTGTTTTTTTTTTCTTCGTCTCTTTTTATTCCACTTTACTTGAATGAAAAAAGAGGTCTTCATGGTATGCGTGCAACTCAATTGAAATTGACAAGTCTACCAGGCACTGAACAGTAACGTGATTCCAATCAGACAAATACTTGCACGGGAGCAAATTTTCTTTGACAAATTATTTTCTCTTGTTTTCTGGTCCGAAATTTCATTAGACCGCGAGCAGTCTCTCTTTTCCTCGAAAATCCGTGGGGAAAAATGCAAAACAAGTAAGTGTACGAGCGTGATGTGCGACGCGTGCGCTGCTAGAAGCCCCGCTCGCACGTCACGCTCACAGTCACGCTCACACACTTGCTTGTTTTGCGTTCTTCCCCACGGCTTTTCGAGGAAAAGGGAGACTGCTCGCAGTCTAAAACTTCATTTGACAAGTTTTCTTTGCATTTGGGAACAATGTCAGGTGTTGGACATTGGAGCAGCTACTGGGTCCAGGGCGTTAGCGTGCAGCCTTGACAGCACAAAACACGCACGATCGAAAGGTCTGGGGACTAACTTTATTCACATCGAGGAAAAGGTTGTTGTTATTCATCGTGGTAGATGCAATAATAAAGTTTATTATCGTTTGTCTCACGATGTAGTCACTGAGATGTAGATCGCGACGTTTCGACTGCTTACTGCCAGTCTTCTTCAGGCGATAAGGTCGACTGATATCACGGTATCATTTATATCACAAAGGTCGACTGTGATTGGTGCATTTCGATCCTCCTATTGTTCCATTGTTCGGGCGAGTAGCTGTTCCCTCAGTGGTCCGCTGTTGTACTGTTCTCCTGTTGTTGTGTTTCTTGATCGTGGGTATCCATGCTTCAGGAATGTCAATTCCACTATCCCTGTTGATGTTGTTAGGGTGAAGTCTTATGTGAATAGCTTCCTTGACCCTACGTGTGTACCAGTGAGGATCTCGATCAATAAACTTGACTTGACTGCTGACTCAATGTCAGCGCTAATTGATTCCGGACCGTACCAGCTTTGCATACGACCTGTCTGCTTTCTTGGCTAACGTATTATCTCCTCTTGCAGGTAACTCGAACTTCACAGTGAAGAACTCAACTGACTTCGCCTCCACCATCGCCAGTGAAGAGATCCAGGACCACGAGATCATGGTGTCTTTCGACGTAGAGTCACTGTTTACCAACGTACCGATCGAGGGCGCCGTACAAGCCGCGCTACAAAAAATGGAGAACGACGCAGGCCTGGCTGACCGCACGACACTTAGACCAGTTCAAATCGCGGACCTCTTGGATTTCGTATTAAGATCTACGTACTTCCAGTACAACGGATCGATTTACGAACAACGACACGGTGCAGCCATGGGGAGCCCTGTATCCGCGGTTATTGCTAATCTCTACATGGAGATATTTGAAGAACAAGCAATAGAGTCCGCACCTTGCAAGCCTAAGATCTGGAAAGGCTACGTAGATGACACTTTCACCATCCTGGATCGGGATAGAGTTGACGTCTTCCTGCAACACCTGAACAGTCAACAACCATCAATCCGTTTCACTATGGAGATCGAGAACAACAACAAGATCGCCTTTCTCGACACGTCAGTTTACAGAGAACCTAATGGTCGCCTTACCACCAGTGTCTACAGGAAACCAACACATAATGATCAGTACCTAGCGTATGATTCACACCACCCTCAGTCAGTAAAGCGCGGTATTATGAAGTGTCTGTACGACCGGGCTAAACGTCTCGTCACCAAACCATCAGTAATCGCTGGAGAGAAGAAACATCTGTCATCTGTACTTGTTTCCAACGGATATCCCTCCTCTTTTGTACAGAAGATCACAAAGGCACGAACAACTCCAAGAAGAGAGCCTGTCGCGGAATTTAAATCCACCGCCGGTTTACCTTATGTCCAAGGAGTTTCGGAGTCTCTCCGCCGCTGCCTAGAACAACAAGGCATTCGCACCGTCTTTAAGTCTGACACGACACTTCGGTCACACTTAGTGCGACCAAAGGACACCGTCAACCCGGCTAAACAAGATGGTATTGTCTACAGGATTCCCTATGAGTGTGGCAAAGTCTACATCGGGGAAACAGGGAGATCTATGCAGGAGAGGATCAAAGAACACGACAGGGATATACGACTCGCCCGTACCCAGACCTCCGCCGTTTCTGAACACACCCACCAGACCGGCCACTATCCTATCTGGAATGAGGTCAAGTTTATTGATCGAGATCCTCACTGGTACACACGTAGGGTCAAGGAAGCTATTCACATAAGACTTCATCCTAATAACATCAACAGGGATAGTGGAATTGACATTCCTGAAGCATGGATACCCACGATCAAGAAACACAACAACAGGAGAACAGTACAGCAGCGGACCACCGAGGGAACAGCTACTCGCCCGAACAATGGAACAATAGGAGGATCGAAATGCACCAATCACAGCCGACCTTTGTGATATAAATGATACCGTGATATCAGTCGACCTTATCGCCTGAAGAAGACTGGCAGTAAGCAGTCGAAACGTCGCGATCTACATCTCAGTGACTACATCGTGAGACAAACGATAATACACTTTATTATTTTATTCACATCTTTGACAAGTTTACTCTGCTGAACCGTCTACACAAGTACATTCCAGAGTTAAAAAATTTTATGTGACAAAAAACCTTTTTTAACATTTGTTTATAAATAATCTTAAGTACAGGAGCATGGGTACTTGGCTGAGTTTTTCAAAGATTGGATAACGCTATCCACCCGATAAATGAACATCCACTGGGTAGAGGTCGACAAAACATACCGCGCTATGCACTGGATAGTGATTTATTCGGTGGATAGATTACTCCACACTTTGAACGACTGGGGACCTGGTGGATTTCATTAACAGTGTTATCAATTGTGACTACCTATTGTTATCCTGAAAGGTCCTACTCGTGTTCTTATATCGACTCTATCTATATAACGAGTAGTGAATGTACATCGCGCCCTTAAATGTTTAGATAATAGAAAGTCATGTCCGTGACATAGACTAATAAATACTTTACGACATTTTTATGGTGGATCTTCAACATCCATGTAGGGTGTTATCATCTCCCTCTGTTGGTGTGTTTCCCGATGTCCTTATTGGAATGTTTACAGGTATCTGCAAAAAACAAAAGAACTGATGAAATGAGATGGGGAAAGTCAGTTTGACATTGGTGGCAGAATGTTTAAAGTTTGACGACTGCGAGGTAAGGACTTGATCAATAAAGCGGTTTTCAGTGTAATAGAGCTTTACTAAGCTCTATCACTGGTTTAAAAAAACCTTGCACCACCTATTTAACCAATCAGATGGAAAACCAGAGCCACTCGATTTCCCCGGCCTTTCCGCGTAGGCTCGATTTCCGCCGCTTTCTCGAGTTCGGTCTACGAACAGCGCCTGATAATCGAGCCTAGTTCCCGCGCTGAATGAGAATTACATGTGTTTCCTTTGAGTTCACTTGGCCCCATGTGATTGGCTCTTGAATCACATTGATTTGGTTTAACGACACCCGATTGAGAACCACTTTCTAACCCCTGTTAATATTTCTTTCCCTTTCAGGTCAGAAGCAAAGAGTTCAGTTGCAAGACGAATAAGTTTGGATGCATAGCTTCGATGCGCACTGGCTGAGCAAGCAACCAAACACGCGAACAGTCTTCTAGAAACACAAGAAGTGTTGGAAAGGGAATAATTGGTCAATCCTCGTGCGCTTTTGATTGCTTTATATCATCAAAAGGAGGTCTGATTCTTGCCATTCCTTTTGGACCGTTTGTGGCAGCAGAGCGTTGTTGTAGAGTGAGTTGGAGTCAGATGTTCGTTAATCAGTTCGTCATAGCACTAACAAGCGCTCCGTGAATCATGGCCAGCTCATTTGACACATCAAGACACAAAGGAGGTGGTTAAAGAATACATTTTGTGAGAGTGGAACGAAAGGCGTCCCTCCAGGGTACAGAAATACTTTCTTTGTAATTTCTTTATATAAATAGCCACTTACCCTGCTGACAGCGGCTGACAGTAATCGTGGAAAAGTGACTCTGAACAAAAATAAAACACAATTTCAAAACTCATTAGAATGCTTGGGTGTGTTCAGTTGATAATCATTGTACTGCCAATTGTCATACGGTGAATTATAGTCTAACATGTGAGTTCACTACAGACAATTTACAGCCTAATATTTTGTTAGACCTCGGGTAGTTCATCTAAACGCTTGAAGACTTAGACAAGGCGAAAAGCGCACGATCCTTTTTTGGCTTAATTTCTTTCCTTGTCTCCTTTCCAGCGTTAGTTGTCAATCTGAATAATAGACGACACGAGGAGAAAATGGATCTGATGCAGTAGTGTTTTAAATGGTGGAGGAAAACCTTTCTGGAGTGTCAAACATTTGAGGTTAGATTATTTTTGTAACCTACCCTGCGTGGACATCGTTCTCCTCAGTGCACTGTGCAACTATTTTTCCTTTCTCCGTTAATCCAAAGGGATTATAATCCTAACAAGGCAATAGTGTTATCTATGAGGAACTGTCAATATCAAGACGAAAGAAAACCATATAGATACGACGTTTTGTTATCGCGATGGGCCGAGAAGTTATTTAGAGTGTTAATTTGTAAGGAAACCAGCTTGTTAGTGGCAGGATGTGTAAATCTGTCCAGTGAAGAGAAAATTAACTCGGTATTTTGTAAATTAGCCTTTCTCGCCGTCTCGCTTCGTTCTTTCAGGATTTTTTGTTTTTTGTTACGGTATTTTAGCATAGTTTACTCGAACTCTGTTTTGAGTTTGTTTTCTTGATTAAATTATCGCCACGTTTCTATTTTAGGGGTGGTGTTATTTTAATCAGCACTTGAAGCCAAAAAACAATACATACAGGTCTTTTCCAGCTCGGGAAAACTCGTTTAATTGAGACCTTTTTAATTGTGTATGGAAGTAAGTGGCTTTTTGACTGGGAAGTTCATGGTCTCAGAACACATGTCTAGAAAATTTTATTTCCAATCGTGGAGAGGTTCGTTGTTTAGGTGATTGGAATCGATGTGGGGTAACGACTTTTCCTGCGTGTCTGATTACTTTCCACGTGTTTACGTTTTCGGGCACCATATTACACCTAAACCCCTGAATATCCACGTTTTACTCAAGCAGTTTCTTTATCATTCTGATAGCCAGTCGAACTTCGAGGCTCAAATACTGATTCAAACTCTCTCTAGAAGCCAATCGGATAAAAACATCGAGACAATCATTTTATGGTACTTTAAAAGCTGTGTGTTTACCGTGGTACACGTCTGAGAACAACCTTTACCAATCACCGGACATTTTTTCCTACAGGACTTACCTTTAAGTTTTCCACGCCTGTTACGATTCCACCATGTGCAATGAGACTCTTGAGGAAATTCTGCCATGTAGTGGCCATTTCGCACTAGAAACAGAAGGTTCAGTTTTTTGAAACAAATCAAACAGTTCAAGAAACAATTATTGTCATGTCACTCTTTAACAGTGAGTGGCACAAATTGTATCAAAAATACGATCTCCAAACGAAGTTTTTTTTCTAGCTGATGAGTACGAGATTTATTCGAACCTTTTTGTGCGCGTAGAATGCGAAGAGTGGTTATCCGATGTTCCAAGACAAGAAGGCGGTGTGTAATAATAAGTACTGCCACTTAAATTACCTTAAAACCATACAAACTGTGTTACATCACATTAAAAGATTCCTATCACTACTAATAATGATTTTTCTGTAGTAACTTGCAGGTTGTTACTTGACGCTTAGTTCTTGTTTGTTTCGTTAATTACGAACACAACCCCGACCTGCGAAGATACAATTTTAAGCTTTAAGCTGTGGCGCAAAAGTTGGCCGATATACAAGCACGATAATCTCTATATATGCGATATTAAAATGCACTCTCTATTTCGGAGCACCGGAAAACCAGTGTATAATACAATGCATGGCTTTCTTTGTCTTCACTAAATTAAAGTCTGGTTCCCATTTGATTGCTGCGATCATTTCCATCGCTTGGTCAGCAATCGTGGCGATCGTTGTGACAACTATCGATCGCCGCTGAGAATGATCTCCATCAGTTCTATATCAACGATTGAGCGATCAGTAGAATCATATGAACATCACTCATTGCGATCATGTGAATACCACACTCCAGCTGCGAGATTGTATGAAAAAACAAACCAGAATGTGGCGGTATCGTCGTTTGATCCAGGTGGTCACGAGGGGTTGCCCTCGGTTTAAAAGATTTTCTTTTATCAAGTCCCTGAAGCGATCGTAGGGATCATATGGAATCTAGTACGGTAAGGTTTGCTCAACTTTTAGAGCGATTGCAGCGATCGTAACAATCATATAGAAACCAACCTTAGCCAGCTTTCACAATCGTAGTTAGCCCAACAGCGAATCTCCTGGTTGTCGTCTTGTCTATGAAAAAACAAACCAGAATGTGGCGGTATAGTTGTTTGATCCAGGTCCTCGCGAGGGGTTGCCCTCGGTGTAAAAGCTTTTCTTTTATCAATTCCCTGAAGCGATCGTGGGGATCATATGGAATCTAGTACGGTAAGGTTTGCTCAACTTTTAGAGCGATTGCAGCGATTGCAACAGTCATATAGAAACCAACCTTAGCCAGCTTTCACAATCGTAGTTAGCCCAACAGCGAATCTCCTGGTTGTCGTCTTGTCTATGAAAAAACAAACCAGAATGTGGCGGTATAGTTGTTTGATCCAGGTCCTCGCGAGGGGTTGCCCTCGGTGTAAAAGCTTTTCTTTTATCAATTCCCTGAAGCGATCGTGGGGATCATATGGAATCTAGTACGGTAAGGTTTGCTCAACTTTTAGAGCGATTGCAGCGATTGCAACAGTCATATAGAAACCAACCTTAGCCAGCTTTCACAATCGTAGTTAGCCCAACAGCGAATCTCCTGGTTGTCGTCTTGTCTATGAAAAAACAAACCAGAATGTGGCGGTATAGTTGTTTGATCCAGGTCCTCGCGAGGGGTTGCCCTCGGTGTAAAAGCTTTTCTTTTATCAATTCCCTGAAGCGATCGTGGGGATCATATGGAATCTAGTACGGTAAGGTTTGCTCAACTTTTAGAGCGATTGCAGCGATCGCAACAGTCATAGAAACCAACCTTAGCCAGCTTTCACAATCGTAGTTAGCCCAACAGCGAATCTCCTGGTTGTCGTCTTGTCTACTGATTAAAAGTAGAAATTCTCTACACCCTCTCATCTCCTAGGGGTGTGAAGAGCCTTCTTACGTTCATGCCAGTTGCAATAAATAATAGATAATAGAAAGTCAGTTTTCCTTCAACTTTCGAAATTTCAAATTTCGAGGTCACTTTACCTTTCACTTTGAACATGACGTTTGTGACGATGAACATTTTTGCCAAACTATCTGGAGCTCGTAGGTTCTCGCAATCTGTGCGCTCGTGACGTCTACAGTATATAGACTTCTTTTGCGAGGTTATACTTGTTCGGAGCCAAAGAGAATGGTTTTGTCTACTCTGTATCATAGCCTGTGACAGAAAGATTGGTGTGTACGTATTATTGTTTGCATGGCATTTTGTGAATTCGGAAGAACAAACATTCATTTTACCAAACCATTTAAAATTCAAATTTCATTCGGTAAAAAGATATTTGTTCGGAGTTTGAAATGCCAATGGGTGGCAATGTCGCACGGTATCTATGTCAAGGGCTCTTCTGTATCTTTTTAGTTAGGTTCTACTGGGGAAATGCGATTTCCATTTGCAGCTAGCCGATTTTTGCAACTCTCGTTGTTTTATATTTGCAATTACTGATTATAGAGGTCATGCCCGCCTAGGTCAGCGAGCGTCAAGTGATTGCAAAGAATGGTTTCTTTTATCAACCGAACCTGATAAGTTGTCCCAGTAGGTGTATTTTAAAATAAGAACGCCGAGGAGTAAATCTTGCTTAACTTGGTTCATCAAATACAGCTTTGCTAGCTTTAATTAGATGTAAAATGAGAGATCGGGAATATGGAACTAGATGAATAGGCAGATAAGAAGCGAGAACAAGGGATATTGGTTTTAGATTTAGTGGCTAGGACATTAAAATATCTATCATATTAACATTGCAGGCTATTTCGTTAAATCACTTATGTGCCATCCAAATTTCATCAGTGCCACTGTGCACTTGTGACAGCACAAAACACGCATGAACGAAGGGTCTGGGAACCAACTTTATTCAAATCTTTGACAAGTTTACTTTACTGAACCGTCTACACGATCAAATTCCAGAGTTAAAAAATTTTATGTGACAAAAATAAAACCTTTTTCAAGATTTGTTCATAAAAGGAGCGTGGGCACTTGGCTGAGTTGTTCAAAGATTGGATAACGCTACCCACGAGATAAATCAACATCCACTGGGTACAGGTCGACAAAACGAACCGTGCTCTCCACTGGACAGTGATTTATTCGGTGGATAGATTACTCCACACTTTGAACATAGGAGACCTGGTAGATTTCATTGACAATGTTATCAACTGTGACGACCTATTGTTGTCCTGAAAGGTCCTACTCGTGTTCTTATAGCGACTCTATCTATATTACGAGTGCACATCGCGCCCTTAAATGTTTAGATAATAGAAAGTCATGTCCGTGACATAGACTAATAAATACTTTAAAACATTTTCATGCTGGATCTTCAACATCCATTTAGGGTGTTATCATCTCCCTCTGTTGGTGTGTTTCGACTGTGACTACCTATTGTTGTCTTGAAAAGTCCTACTCGTGTTCTTATATCGACTCTATCTTTGTGACGAGTAGTGAATGTACACTGCTCCCTTAAATGTTTAGGTAATAGAAAGTCATGTCCGTGACATAGACTAATAAATACGTTAGAACATTTTCATGCTGGATCTTCAACATCCATGTAGGGTGTCATCATCTCCCTCTGCTGGTGTGTTTCCTGATGTCCTTATTGGAATGTTTACAAGTATCTGCAAAAACCAAAAGAACTGATGCAATGAGACAGCGGGAAAAGTCAGTTTGACATTGGTGGCAGAATGTGTAAACTTTGACGACTGCGAGGTAAGGACTTGATCAATAAAGCGGTTTTCAGTGTAATAGAGCTTTACTAAGCTCTATCACTGGTTTAGAAAAACCTTGTACCACCTATTTAACCAATCAGATGGAAAACCAGAGCCACTCGATTTCCCCGGCCTTTCCGCGTAGGCTCGATTTCCGCCGCTTTCTCGAGCCCGGTCTACGAACAGCGCCTGGTAATCGAGCCTAGTACCCGCGCTGAATGAGAATTACACGTCTTTCCTTTGAGTGATTGGCACTTAAATCATATTGATTTGGGTTAACGACACTCGATTGACAACCGCTCTCTAACCACTTTTAATATCACTTTCCCTTTCAGGTCAGAAGCAAAGAGTTTAGTTGCAAGACGAATAAGTTTGGATGCATAGCTTCGATGCGCACTGGCTGAGCAAGCAACCAAACACGCGAACAGTCTTCTAAAACACAAGAAGTGTTGAAAAGGGAATAACTGATCAATTCTCGTGCGCTTATCATTACTTGATTTCATTAAAATGAGGTCTGACTCTTGCCATTCCTTTTGGACCGTCTGTGGCAGCAGAGCGTTGTTTTAGATTCAGTTGGAGTCGGATGTTCGTTAATCAGTTCGTCATGGCACCACCAAACGCTCCGTGAATCATGGCCAGCTCATTTGACATAAAGGGGCGGTTAGAGAATACATTTTTTCAAAGTGGAACGAAAGGCGTCCCTCCACAGCTCTCTCACTTAAACTGGGGTACAGAAATACTTTCTTTGTAATTTCTTTATATAGATAGTCACTTACCTCGCTGACAGCGGCTGATAGTATTCTTGGAAAGCCGGCTCTGAACAAAAAAAAAAACACCATTTCAAAACTCATTAAAATGCTTCGGTGTGTTCAGTTTATAATCATTGTACTTCCAATTGTCATATGGTGAGTTATAGTCTAAAATGTGAGTTCACTACAAACAATTTACAGCAGAATATTTTGTTAGACCACGAGTAGTCCATCTTAACGCTTGAGGTCTTAGACAAGGCGAAAACCGCAGGATCCTTTTTTGGCTTAATTTCTTTCCTTGTCTCCTTTCAAGCGTTAGTTGTCAATCTGAATAATCGCCAGCTTGCTGAGAAGAATAGACGACACGAGGAGAAAATGGATCTGATGCAGTAGTGTTTTAAATGCTGGAGGAAAACCGTTCTGGAGTGTCAAACATTTGAGGTTAGATTATTTTTTTACTTACCCTGCGTGGACATCGTTCTCCTCCGTGCACTGTGCAACTATTTTTCCTTTGTCTGTTAATCCAAAGGGATAATAATCCTAACAAGGCAATAGTGTTATCTATGAGGAATTGTCAATATCAAGACGAGAGAAAACCATATAGATACGACTTTTCGTTATCGCTATAGGCGGAGAAGTAAGTTATTTGTAGTGTTAATTTGTAAGGAAACCAGCTTGTTAGTAGCAGGATGTGTAAATCTTTTCAGTGAAGAGAAAAATTAACTCGGTATTCTGTAAATTAGCCTTTCTCGCCTTCTCGCTTCGTTCTTTCAGGATTTTTTGTTTTTTGTTACTGTATTTTAGGATAGTTTACTCGAACTCTGTTTTGAGTTTGTTTTCTTGTTTAAATTATCGCCACGTTTCTATTTTAGGGGTAGTGTTATTTTAATCAGCACTTGAAGCCAAAAAACAATACATACAGGTCTTTTCCAGCTCGGGAAAACTCGTTTAATTGAGACCTTTTTAATTGTGTATGGAAGTAAGTGGCTCTTTGACTGGAAAGTTCATGGTCTCAGAAGAGATGTCTAGAAAATTTTATTTCCAATCGTGGAGAGGTTCGTTGTTTAGGTGATTGGAATCGATGTGGGGTAACGACTTTTCCTGCGTGTCTGATTACTTTCCACGTGTTGACGTTTTCGGGCACCATATTACACCTAAACCCCTGAATATCCACGTTTTAGTCAAGCAGTTACTTTATCATTGTGATAGCCAGTCGAACTTTGAGGCTCAAATACTGATTCAAACTCTCTCTAGAAGCCAATCGAATAAAAACATCGAGACAATCATTTTATGGTACTTTAAAAGCTGTGTGTTTACCGTGGTACACGTCTGAGAACAACCTTTACCAATCAGCGGACATTTTTTCCTACAGGACTTACCTTTACTTTTTCCACGCCTGTTACGATTCCACCGTGTGCAATGAGACTCTTGAGGAAATTCTGCCATGTAGTGGCCATTTCGCACTAGAAACAGAAGGTTCAGTTTTTTTAAACAAATCAAACAGTTCAAGAAACAATTATTGCCATGTCACTTTTTAATAGTGAGTGGCACAAATTGTATCAAAAATACGATCTCCAAACGAAGTTTTTTTTCTAGCTGATGAGTACGAGATTTATTCGAACCTTTTTGTGCGCGTAGAATGCGAAGAGTGGTTATCCGATGTTCCGAGACAAGAAGGCGGTGTGTAATAATAAGTACTGCCACTTAAATTACCTTAAAACTATACAAACTGTGTTACATCACATTAAAAGATTCCTATCACTACTAATAATGATTTTTCTGTAGTAACTTGCAGGTTGTTACTTGACGCTTAGTTCCTGTTTGTTTCGTTAATTACGAACACAACCCCGACCTGCGAAGATACAAGAGCGCTCAGTGTAATATGGATTAGAAGAATTAAAGGTTCTTGACAGTTAAAATGTAGCTTACAAACGTTTTCATCAAGCAGCTCGATTTTGTGAAATCACATCAGTGAGAAGGGTAAGCTGTGTACCCTCGTGCAAAATTTGCCTCGCTAACCACAAGAGGCGGCGGCCCTTGTAGTCCTTGTTTATAAATTGAACATCCGGTGCTTTTTGCGGGTTTAGACCCACACAAATATGTTTTGATACCACCACTAAACGAGAAACTATACTACACTTGTTAGTTCCCAATGTGTTATAACATTGCCTTCATTTTGCCTTTCAGCGCGGCGTGCTGCTATGAACCACGTGCAAGATTAAAGGAAGTAGACTTCAATATGAAACGAAACTTAAGTCTTAACAGCATGGATAGTATCCTCGAATGGTAAAAATGGAACTTACCGTCCTGTTGTGTCCTTTAGAAGACTAAACTTCAAGTTTCAGTGGTCTCTTCTCCACTGAGAAAGCATTGCAACTCTGGCAGATGCTTGATTGGAGCTGAGCCCGCTGTGATGTGCGTCTTGTTCTCGTCCCAGTGTCTTTTCCTGCGCGATCGCCCCCAAGATGGCGGCTTGTCTATTAAATGCTTCATTATCTCAGTTACATAGATTATGTCTTGTATGCGGTCTTTTTACTCCAATCGCACCATCTGATGTCAGTGCAGTTGCTCGTAGCATGTTAGACTTCTTCAAATGCCTCTTTCTTGTGGTTCAAGCATGTATTTCGACGAGAATATGTGTATGATTGCACTTTCCTTCGTTTAGAGCAGCGTCTTTGTGGTCTTTGTCTATTGACGTCCTTGTCCACTGTCTTGTCGTTTCCGGGCACGCAGGAATCCGAACTTTTGAACAGAACGCAGTGTCATCAGCATCGTTAGAAAAACACATTGCACTTGTGGCTGGACGGTGTCTTACAGTCACAAAACCTCGCGATGTTGCTTCCCTGGTCAGTTGAGAAAAATCAAACAATGCGGCAGCAAGCTTATGACTGCGTTATTTCTGCTGCTAGTCGTCATCAATGCACTGTCAACACTCCTACCAAACGCTCTTGCCATACCGTATGCTGGTTAAATTTGCTGCGTATCTGGGAAATTCCCGCTATTATGACATCATACATGAATGAGCTTACTTTGTTCCTCATTTTCAACGCCATAATTCAGCTTTCGTTTACCGCAGCGAATTTAAACGTTGAAGTTTAAAGAGAGAGACAGCTGAAAACTGTTTTGATGAAAATGAAAGTGCATTCAATCAAGTCTGTTATCTTAATGCGTCATAGGGCAATTTGTGCCAGGGCCTGTTCCTCGCACAGCGCCAACGCAATGAACCGGTCACTCTGAAACACTCTCTTTAAAGTCTGTTTGTTACTTTTAATAGAAGAAAGAATTGAGGTCAATCAATGTCAATCATTTGTTTGAGCAAGCATTTCGCTGGTTGCTAAGGCGATGGCATTTTGTTGAATTGCGTTTCTAGAAATAGGTTACAAACTTGATTTATTTATAATTTCCTTTTAATAAATTCTGGACACATTTTGAAACCAACCAAAGGAATTTATGTTTGCGAGTGAACGTCCTAGTACATCATCCACAAACCACATGGTTGAAATATCAGTTTGTTCTTCAGTTTATGATCGTAAGCCTTTGATCCGTCTCTATCTTGTTATTCTACCTGTTAATCTTCAATAATGATCAACATTCAATTTCTCTTTACAATGTGTATAGACTGACAACGAGACGAGTTATGGGAATAAATAGAATTATCAGTTTAATTACCAGTTTATGTGTATATCGCCAAGTACTCAGGATAAGCATGACGAGATGTTTAAATATAAGCGAATCCGTCACTAGACTTAGACGAGGCACACTAAACTGTTTAATTAGTGAGTTTGGAATTTATGTGCACTGTTAGAGAAGTTGGAGTTGAGCAGTTATTGTTCGTTGAGCAAGCTCGCAGCTCATTAGTGTCGCTTCGTACAAGCTAAATAGGTAATCTTATTTAGTAATCTGAATTAAAAGACGGAGGAGAGCGGAACAGGAGACTGCAAATGTGGAGGTAGAGTAGTTAGTCCATGACCCACCCGATCACGTGGACTGAACAAAATGAAAGTAAACCTCGTTTTCTGCATGAAATAAATCCACTTTCTAAAATTGATACATATCTGGAGGATAAGACTATCCAACCACCCCCCAAATGCTACTTAATTGTAGCGTCCATCCCTGATTATGACTCCTGCTTTCAGCCCATTTCACAGAAAGTTTGCTGATCTGTGATCTAAGCCAGCAGATAAAAAAATCTTTTCCGTCCTCAACTGATAATCCTGAAATTTAACACATTTCTGCCCTCAGTGTAAACGGAATGTTTCGGATAACCGAACAAACACCAAAAGTAAACGGCGACTACCAAATTAAGTGATAGTGAATGTGCTCCTGAATCAGGATCCGTTTTATTATGCTGTGATAACTACCAGACTAGTCGTGCATAAAGTTGTCATTTATTTAGGCCTTTTTTAAATAAGAATAGATTCGCTATAGTCGTGATGGGGAGAGAGGCGCAATTCAATGGATTGAAGTCAGTTTTCCATTAACACGGGGAAACTTGTTAGTTCACGGTTTGAGCAAACGATAAAAGCAAACATTCCGAATGGAAATTCCATGTGATTGTGAACGTGCTCCATGCATTGACCAGAACTTACTCGCAGGGCCTCGAGGTGAGCTTAGTAGCCGCGCATGTCGGTCGAGACTGACAGAAGGCCAGTCCGTTTCATTTGGTTGGAAAGTATGGAAACTGACCACAGTAGTATTGCCTTAGAATTATTCAACGGTGATCTTAACAGGTTCATTCTGGCAAATGGTAAGCACCCATAATCGTGTGTTTTCTCAATTTCCCCCCTCGTCAGAAATCACATGGTACACAGATCCTTGGCAGTAAGCTAGTGTGTTGATAAAGTGAGACGGAGGGAGTTACCATTGGACTAATGTTATCAAGTCTCTTCGTCATAGATTCTTAATATCATTTGAATCTTCAATGGTTTCCTTTCCAAAAAAAACAATTTTCTCCTATCAACACTTTATTCTATGTATTCTGAAACAAAAGGAGTATTGAAATACTGAGATGTTCCGTTTCTGCCGCCACCGCCGCCATCTTGAAATGTACCTCTAACCCGAGATTTCAAACAACAGCGGCGTTCCTGTAATATCAGAATTTACTTTGTGTAAGTAGCATTGACTATACCCCGCCAGACAACCTCGTCCCCAGGGCCTTCTCGACGATTTTCAAAATGGCGGCTCGTTTTCATCAAGGCCCTAGGGACGAGGATGCCCCGCCAGAGTATGTATGGTGCTCTGATCGCGGACGGAGACCGTCACTTGTGAAGTATTTAGCAGCATCTTTCGGAAGGGGCTTGCAGCAAGAGACGATAATCGTCTCTTGATAATTTAGTTCGTCAAGGAACGTAAATAACAAATTGCGTCATCTCGTGTGGTACACGCGGATATCTGCGAGGATGCCGCCGGGGAAGAAGCGAAGAAAATCAACGGTTTGTTATTGAAACTGATAATGATGAGCAGTTTCGATTTCAATTTTAACTCAAGCTTGTTGATAGCATCCTTGACATTGAATGAGAAAACGAGGATGATGCAAAACCAAAATGAATGCAGTCAGGATCCCATGATGCAGTGACAGTTTTCAGCTCCTGCAATTTTTGAATATTTAAAATACAAATCTAGTGGAAAAGCAGGCCAAGAACGATCAAGAATTTTCGGAGCAATTCCTGTTAGTCTGGGTCACGAAAAAGCTCATCCTTTTCTTATAACTCAATAAAACCGACAACAATTTGCTTGTACACCTTGTGGACAATTTGTTACTTTTCTTTCTTTGAAACCAAAGTTCTGCGATCTGCGATCGAAACGTATCCCATAATATTTTGAATTCTGACCCATGATTCAACACTTCTTTGCAACAAAGCAACCGCTTATTTGTTGTAAACTGAACATGGCTGGCGTTGAACAAGGTAACGTTAGTAACGAGAAATTTATGGAGGAAGTTGCGCGATATCATTGGGTTTAGCACCGTAACAGTAAAGATTTCAAAGAAAAAAACGAAAAGGCTAACTGCTGGGAAAAAAATCGGGGAGAAATTTAATTTATCGGCGGCTGAGGCGGAGGTCAAATTCCGCAACATAAGAACTGCGTATGGTCGTTATCTGAAGCGATTGAAAACGCTACCTTCTGGATCGGGGCGAGATGCAGTGCCAAGAGAATTTCAAAATAGGTTGACTAAAAGAAGAAATAAATTTGTTTGCAGCAAAATTTCCTCCTCGACGTCCGCCATATTGTTTGCTGCGATTTCCCGCCAGCACAACACGCGTGTAATTTTGACAGTTCCGCTGTCCGAAATGTATGCAACAGTCGGCTCTGCGATCGCTTGCGATCGTCTGCGATTATATGGAAACAACTCTCTTTGCGATCGTCTGCGATCTGCTATTTGCGATCCGCGATCGTCTGCGATCATATGGAAACCAGCCTTTAGACTTTGTTTGCGTGGAGCGATCGTCCAAAATTTACCGCAGAGATGGATCGAGCTTTGCGATATATACAACGAGTTCTGAAAAAGGTTTTGTTAATGTAAAATTTATCACAGGCAGTTTCTCCACGTGAAAACAGGTTAACACGGACACTTCGTCCCATGACCCTACAAAAAGAGGAAAGAGAACCACACTTTTATTAACTAGGCAAAAGAGATTGGCCAATACGAGCAAATGCAATGTTTTGGGAAAAGTAAAAAGCACCCTCAAGGTGTTGCAGTTTGCTGTCAATACTTTCTAACTTAAAGTGCCTAACTATAAGCCTAAGGTGGCTCTAAGCAGTGTCCTCCATTTTTTAGAACTCCTTCTTTGATCCATCAATCAGGTGACCCTTTATTCGGTTGATACTATAATAATGGTGTCAAAAACAGGAGCTATTCAAAAAGTAGTAGTGTTTCGTTTCTGGAATATAATGACTAGAGTGTTGAGAAATTTTAGGAGACCTGGGTGTAAGAGTGCGCTGCAGGGTAAGACTAGGCTGCGATTACAGTGACTAGTACATAGCTCTTTAATACACTAACAACAATAAAAGAACATTTCAAGCGAGACTCCTTACTTTGTAAGAGTCCGGCAACAGTTGACAAGTAGCGCCATGTCACTTTTTGTTGCGACGCACTGAATTTAGGCGAAATTTTAATTTTAACATGGAAAGGAACGTCTTTGCATTGTTGCACACTATGTCGTTTCAGTTCAGTTAGAATCACTTCAATAATCCAAACTTTTAATTTGTGATACATTTACTGTCTTTACTCTTATTTTTTGTGTTGTAAACATTTCTTTACCAGCTAGTTTGCCCAGCGAACTTCACTCTGATTGGAATGTATCGCCACTACGTGAATAGTTCATCCCTGAGGCCAAAACAGTACCGTGAAACAACAACAACAAAAAAACAACGATAGACCGTTTAACAGTTGTCTGCTCAGTGACCTGACTTTTGAATGGCAGCGAGGCTGGAGGTGACCTTGTTTTGATACAGACCTCACTGCTTTTGTTGTGTAAATCAAGTTGTTCTAATGTTAACTAGGTGCATTTACTGATGATAAAAGCAGAGAGGTCTGTAGCAAAGAAGGTCACCTCCAGCATCGCTGCCATTCAAAAGTCAGGTCACTGAGCAGACAACTGTTAAATGGTCTATTCTATGGTGATTCGCGGCCAATAAGATTAGCGTAGCTACAGCATAACATTAACCTTACTTGTAGTTGTTTTCAACTAAAAAACGAGTCTGCACGTGGGACCTTTTTTTTATTACCTAACTGTGGTTAGCATGCCAAAATACAAATTTTTGCCAAGTAGGTGCGGGGGGGAGGGGTTGGAGGGGGGGTCACAGCCACTTAAATGTTACTGAAATTTTTTAAACTTTCTGAATCTTGACATGCTGATTTCAATTTCGAGATAATAAAATGCAGTGGTCACTAAACTCCTATTTCATTTAGTTATAAGCACTTAAAGTTAAAATTAAGGGTGTTTTCAACAGACCATACCGTTGCCATGGTAACTTGTGATGTCAAGGGAATGTTTATGAGCTGTTCACAAATTTGTTTGATTTTTCTGACAAAGAATGATGCTATTAATAGATCAAAGTAGAAGTTAAGTGTTAAAAAATGCTGGAAACTGTTGTCAGCGACAGTAGTCAACAATACCGCTCTTTTCCTGCTGATCACTTTAATTTACAGAGCGAAATGGGGTCGTCTCTGAACTTAATTAATAGTGACATTAGAAGTTGTTGCCGCAAGCAATCTTAACGTTAAACACAGTCTACAAAGATAATGGAAGACAACGACTCTCCTGAGAACTCGCTTTAAACGCTTTCTCACTCCAATCCTCCACTTTCCTTTTGGGAACTCTACAAACTGTATTTCTAACAGTTACTCCACTTCATCATCTGTCTAAATTACTGTTTTCTTTGGCATCTTGATCCGCCCTTGTCTTCTTTTGGGAGGCATGTTATTCATGTTCACCGAGCAACAAAGGGCTTGTAACCGTTCTCGAAGTTTTTTGTCCTCGAATTTGCGATGTGTATAAACGTGATCGTACTGTACTCTTGCGCACGGCATCCGGTAGCGCTGTTATCTTTCACCAAGTAAACGAAAACGTAATACTTTTCTGAAATGATTATAACGGCTTTCCAAAGTGTCAATCCAGAATAAAACAACAAGAACAATAAGAAATACAAAGACAATTTTTATGGATTTAATTCAGGATCTAATTAGGGTCAGAAATCGAAAAGTAACACTTTCAACCAGCAGTTGTTTAAAGCAAGAATAAGGAAGTAGTTAAAATGCCGACTAGGAATCATCTTGTCCTGTAGGTGTCATGCATGTAGTGTTTCAAGTGACTTTTACATTCATCCCTGGTCCCCTGCCTTGACGCTACATAAGTTTTCTTCAGAAGGATGAAATGAAAATAAACCCTCGGATTAATGGAAACTTTTAAAATTTCTTTGATGTAATAATGTATGTCGCTTTTTTAGAAAAAAGCAAACAAACAAACAAATTACCCAATCTACGTTATAATTGCAATGGGGCTTTAATTTGCTGGGGTTTTTTTTTCGTAGAAGCTTCCAAAATGTTCGGCAGCCTTCTTAAAACGTTCGGAGCAGCCCTGTTATTTTTGGAAGTATTCGCTTAATTTCGGACAACTTCGGAGATTTTCGTTTATCTTTGAAAGCCTTCACTTTCAATTCCTCGATTTGGGAGTTGCCCATTATCGGGGTTTTATCAGGAAATATTCTAAGCGCTGACGAACCATGCTCTATTTCAACATGTACTAGTCAGTGAGTTTTTTTTATTGTTGAGATATCATACTTGTTGTTTTTATTCGAGTATTTTTAATGTTACGGGTGGTTCCGTGTGTGACCACGCACCGTTTACAAGGCTCTTCATGATTGGCCAAACGAAACAATAGGTATACAACACAAACAATGTCCCTAGCCCTAAAAACAAAAGAGTTGCAGATTAACAAGAACGAATCAAACTAGAAGTATTAAAGAGGTGCAGGTCAACTTTGTTACGTAGCTGCTTCGTGGTGTTCCGGGAGTTTTCTGGCGTGTCAGTGGGAGAGATTCCGGCGTGTTCCAAGATGCTCTGCCGGGTTTGTTCCAGATTTTACAGGCGATCGAAGTGTGGCGCCTTCTCGCCGAGACTACCTACAATCGCCAAGATCTTTAATTCATCAGTTAATTCCAGCAGCGGCCATCTCTCCCCACCCCCCCACCCCCCTCCCCCTCGGGCAATAGCCGTTATCTGCTCATATCCTAATCACGGCATAGTGCATTTGAAATTTTATTTGTGCCCGGGGGCCTGGCATTTGCCTCCACTCGGGAAATAGAATTGAATTACTGTCATAACTGAAAAAAAATAAGAAGCCAAAAGCGTTAGCAAAACCGCGCGCTGAACAGAATTGTTGTTTGAAACTTGCAGCTGTATAGACGCACTCGTCAGTTACGGTAACATTTATAGTCACATGACGGTCAATTTAACAAAAAGGCACCCCTGACCTCTATAAACACTACTTTTATTCCTTTTATACCGTATTCCGATTGGTCGATTAATCCTAAATCAGTGGAATGAAGAAAAGTGAAATTGAGAGTAAACCTGTGAAATTGGTAATGATTGAAAGATGCAGCTCAGACAAAATGGCGGACAAAATAGCCGACAAAAATTAGAAAAAAAATAAATAGCAAAGCAAAATACAAAGCTCTCAGTACTAAACTAGTTACTGCGAAGTGTAATGACCACAAAACACAAAAGCCGTCAGGACAAAAACATAAATGCGTTTTTGGCCAACGTAAGATGTGATGCAGGACATTCTCAGCTCAGATCTACAATGGGGGACAAAACTCTAAGGACGATTAACACGATATGCCTTAATTTCTCCCCCTTTCTCCCTCGCCCCCAAGCAATGTTGTAGTTTGTGCAGCCCTGTACACTTTCGCCTGTCCTGAAAGTGTTTCTTCATCCCAACACTGTTTGGAGGGGGAGGGGAGGGCCATTCTCGGTATCCACGTGGTTAGAGAAACTATGCTACATTTGATTGTTTGATAAGTTAAGGATGTGGAAGCAAGGTTTTCCATAACTGTTCCAAGGATTTTTGTCCTCCATTGTGGATTGACCGCTGAAGGATTCAATGTATAACCGTTGGCCCATTGTGCTAGCATACTTTTTGGCATAATTCGAGTATCCGACCATAATTTTCAAATATGCTTTACTCTAGCATAATTATATACGACAGACTTAAACACTTATTTTAATTTTTTAGTGTGTTTGCTACACGTTCACAATAAGTGTTGTTTATTTACTTTTTCAGTAGATCTAGGAATTTTCACTTGCCTAGTTACCATTAAAAACTAATTAAGAAAAACACAACCAATAAAAATTTAATATTCTAAAAACGCGCTAAAAGTTGTAATCATTTGTTTCTGAAATATCTTTACGCAGTTATATACGCGGAAACATTTTTCTGATTTTGTGAGCATAAGTTCGTATGCTAAGAGCATGGTTTGTGAACTTTGGCATAATTTTGGCATAATTCAACTAAATTGGGAACAATGCTAACAGCAGTTATAGACAATTTTAGGAGCACAATGACACAAGACCTAATGTTAGGGTAAACAGTGGGTAAAACATTTGCCCCTCCAGGGGCATTTAACCAACTTATTTGTTCCCACCCCGAGAACTTGCCTTTTACACCCTGAAAATCACAACTTCGGAATACACCTGAAAACAGCCTTTGCGGGTGACGCATTCGACTACAAACTGTAGTTCCGAGCATAAATATCTCACTACGCTCATTAAACAATTACGACGCATGCACATACCTCTTCTTCCCGCCCCCTCCCCTCCTCCCGACCACCCATGCTCGACACAGCGCATTCTCGTCCCCAGAGGCCGCGCTCCTTTTGGTCAGCACCAAGAATCGCGACCTCCGGCCGAGTCCAACACCGGAAGTCCGCGATTCACGGACTTTCCGTCACTCTGTGCATGCTCAGAGTCAAGTCTGACAAATCTGATTGGTTCCAGTCTCATTCTATTGTGTTTGCAAAGCCAATCAGAACCGGAATCTTACTAGACCTATCCAGAGATCGTGATTCTTGGTGCTGATCAAAAGGAGCGCGGCCTCTGGGGGCGAGAATGGACACAGCGGCAATCTAACTCGTACCTCGAGTCTTCGTTCTGAAGTGCGCAAGCCTGGGGAAACGGGTGATTCCGTTGCCGGATCCATTTTGTTTGCTTTTAGAAGCAATGAAAATGAGCGCAAGTAGAACATCACGTGTTTTTCAGCTAGGCATGCGCAATTCAGCCGATATTCTCGGAATGCGTCGTTCGGTTCCCGACCGCTGGCCAAGGGGAACAAGACACGCAATTCCAACGTGTTTAAACCTTAGTAGTGTCTAGTGCTTTTATGCTCTCAATTTAGACCATCACGCGAAGTATGTTTTGAAACCTTTTACGATTTACGGAGCTCAGAAAGGAGTACGTTAATGAGAGTTCAGAAGATATAAACAAAGGTATGTAACTTTCTTTTCTTTCTTCTTTCATTGACATCGTAGGCTTCACAAGCTTTCATCTGGAACAGTTAAAATCTTGGGGGAGACAGTCAGTAAATATTCGACTTCTCGTGTTCTTATCATTTCGTCTGGTGATTTGAATGCATGCTTTCTTCGCTGTTTACACTGTGTAAATCATTTTAAAGCATGTGAAGGTCAACCATCACGCCACAAAAGCCAATTTCGCCGAAATAGTTTTCTAATCTATGTTTCTTCCTCGAATTTTAAGCTGTGGCGCAAAAGTTGGCCCACATACAAGCACGATAACCTCTATATATGCGATATTAAAATGCACTCTCTATTGCGGAGCACCGGAAAACCAGTGTATAATACAATGCATGGCTTTCTTTGTCTTCCCTAAATTAAAGTCTGGTTTCCATTTGATCGCTGCGATCATTTCCATCGTTTGGTCAGCAATCGTGGCGATCGTTGTGACAACTATCGATCGCCGCTGAGAATGATCTCCATCAGTTCTATATCAACGATTGAGCGATCAGTAGAATCATATGAACATCACTCATTGCGATCATGTGAATACCACACTCCAGCTGCGAGATTGTATGAAAAAACAAACCAGAATGTGGCGGTATCGTTGTTTGATCCAGGTCCTCGCGAGGGGTTGCCCTCGGTGTAAAAGCTTTTCTTTTATCAATTCCCTGAAGCGATCGTAGGGATCATATGGAATCTAGTACGGTAAGGTTTGCTCAACTTTTAGAGCGATTGCAGCGATCGCAACAGTCATATAGAAACCAACCTTAGCCAGCTTTCACAATCGTAGTTAGCCCAACAGCGAATCTCCTGGTTGTCGTCTTGTCTACTGATTAAAAGTAGAAATTCTCTACACCCTCTCATCTCCTAGGGGTGTGAAGAGCCTTCTTACGTTCATGCCAGTTGCAATAAATAATAGATAATAGAAAGTCAGTTTTCCTTCAACTTTCGAAATTTCAAATTTCGAGGTCACTTTACCTTTCACTTTGAACATGACGTTTGTGACGATGAACATTTTTGCCAAACTATCTGGAGCTCGTAGGTTCTCGCAATCTGTGCGCTTGTGACGTCTACAGTACATAGACTTCTTTTGCGAGGTTATACTTGTTCGGAGCCAAAGAGAATGGTTTTGTCTACTCTGTATCATAGCCTGTGACAGAAAGATTGGTGTGTACGTATTATTGTTTGCATGGCATTTTGTGAATTCGGAAGAACAAACATTCATTTTACCAAACCATTTAAAATTCAAATTTCATTCGGTAAAAAGATATTTGTTCGGAGTTTGAAATGCCAATGGGTGGCAATGTCGCACGGTATCTATGTCAAGGGCTCTTCTGTATCTTTTTAGTTAGGTTCTACTGGGGAAATGCGATTTCCATTTGCAGCTAGCCGATTTTTGCAACTCTCGTTGTTTTATATTTGCAATTACTGATTGTAGAGGTCATGCCCGCCTAGGTCAGCGAGCGTCAAGTGATTGCAAAGAATGGTTTCTTTTATCAACCGAACCTGATAAGTTGTCCCAGTAGGTGTATTTTAAAATAAGAACGCCGAGGAGTAAATCTTGCTTAACTTGGTTCATCAAATACAGCTTCGCTAGCTTTAATTAGATGTAAAATGAGAGATCGGGAATATGGAACTAGATGAATAGACAGATAAGAAGCGAGAACAAGGGATATTGGTTTTAGATTTAGTGGCTAGGACATTAAAATATCTATCATATTAACATTGCAGGCTATTTCGTTAAATCACTTATGTGCCATCCAAATTTCATCAGTGCCACTGTGCATTTGAAAAAGTTATTATAATTACGTTGGCTTTGATTTGCAGCTCAATTTGATCTCTAACCGTGCTCTCTCGGGCTTGGCCTTCCACAAGAGTGACCACAAACAATGCGGCATGGAGTAGTAATATTTTAAAGGTCGTGGCAACAATAATTATTGTCTTAATAGTTTAGCGTCCATAAACTTTCTAAAACTTTCAAAATTAGTGCTGTGCCTGAACTATTCTCCCTATTGGTCAATTTCAGACTTGCGTCATTTCCGTTTAATTCTTCTTATCCTATCACATCACAGGTTTGAGAAGCGGGAAAACCCCTCCAAGGGCATGTTCAAGCATGTCCTTACAAGCCTGTTTTCAGCATATATTTTGGATTAAAATCCTAGTTAACTTACCAAATTGTCCTCAAACTTAGCTTGTAGTATGTAAAGTGTGCGATTTTAGCGCGTTTCTACTGAGCGCACTAGCTATTTCCCTGCATAAAGGCATTTTCACGGTGTCTCTGATGGTTTGCCGGAAAGCCCGTCTCTAGTTGTATCTTGTCGAGAAATTCGCGCACGACCTGACGGTCTAGAAGTGCCAACAAAGCAACAACAGCATAATTTCGATCGAATTTAATACAAAATGAAGACTGTTCATTACTTACAGTACACACGATGTCTTCGGACTTGGCATGGTCCTCGCAGATATCTGAGCAGGAAAAAATAACCAAAGAAAACAATAGTAAAGAAGTTATTTCACGTTCAAACGGGGTACTTTTTAGAGGTGTTAATTTATTCCTGAAATACGTACCATAAACTTGCAGATGAACTAAATTCCTCTGAACATCAGTGCACTTTCAGTTACTGGAATAAGTTGTATCTAGAAGATGAATTCTCGAAGCAAAACAAAGCGAGTTATGATATAATTATATAATGCACAACGTTCTAGCTACCAACCTTAATCTCACTGGATCTGCGATTATCAGCGGAGCTAGAAGCGTCGTAAACGCGAGTTACGAAGAATTCTCCAGTTTTGTGTCCTGTCTGGGTACGTCACCGGACTTGTTTCGTTTCTTGCTATATTTGTTTCTTTCTATAACGTTCACATTGCAGTAGGGAAGTCCGGACTCGAGAGAGCGGCTGCGGAAATCTAGCCCAGCTGCAGTGACGTTTCACTTTTTATTGTTCACGGGAGAGCCCCCAAGCGTCTTTCAAGGGTAAATTCCCGTATGATAGACTGATAACAAATGACTTATTTTAATGACTTAAAGAGCGAGATAACAAGTTTTGGTATGAGTCTCTTCACTGATCCCATCCTTCTCGAGGTTTTCTCTACTGTTTGGAAAAAAAAAAGTCAACTAAAACTATGTTTCAAGGCTGTAATAGTATGCAGCTATGTAAAGTTGGTTTATTATGACCACACACCAAGAGCGGAAATACACACTCTGCGTATCTGTCGGCTAGCTACTGCAATGCACAGCTCGACCCAGGTGTTTAATTCTTCCAGCTCTTACCAGTTCCCACCACTCGGCTCAAATCACGTCCAACTCCACGGTCAGATCCATAAAGTGATGACGCTCATAATAGAGGGGGACATGGAGGGTTCTGAACACCGCAACACCGCAAAAAAAAAAAAAAAAAAATTAACGAACACCGCATCACCGCAAGAAAAGTCAACGAGACACCGTCACCCGGCCGCGACACGTATTTTTAGCGCCATGATTCGAGTCTACACTTTAAATAATACCTTTATACCTCAACAATTTTCCACAAAATAAGCACATCACAACGCTTTTCATTGCGCATATGTCGATACTGCTGATGCCTGTAAATCCGTTTTCTTGCTCTTGTGAAGAAACCTTGCGCGAAGCTAGGAAGCGGACGAAGAAAAAAGAGAGGAGCCTCGAGAGATGGCCTTTACCCCGAGATCCCTCTCTTCTTCTACTTCGCTCACTTTTCTAGGTGTCTAAACCCACTGACTGAAACCCTATCTGGACTGAAAGTATTGCTTTCTAGAGCTAGCTGCGTTTGTGTTCGATATCGATAATCGTTTGAAAAAATAGAAGGTGAAGAAAGTCGCAGGACCTTGGAGCGGGTATAGACCGGTATCAGAATGACCTCTAGACGAAGCCGAATAGCAAAAGGAAAAAAATTGTAAACGCGTGTAAGTTACAAAGCTTCCTTAGCTTAGAAAGCCTTCTTTCTACCCTGCCGACACGACATCTGAATATATTTTGTGGCCGGTAGTTTTCGCCGCCTATTCCTTTTTTCGTAGGAAAAAGCTGCGCAGTCAATAATACATTATATTCGGCCTTGGCGTTTCTAGAATTTCCAGGATTGTTTCTGTCCTCGCTCCTCCACGTGTCTACCAAACACTGAGCTCCGGGTGGCAGAGGTCGAGTTACTTGACAAGTTACTTATAAATGGAAACAGGTTCGGATTGGCAGCCGAAGCATATTGAAGATTGCCTGGAAAGTGATGGTCTGTATTTTGTTACAAATTATTAACCTCAATGGTACGTGTTTGTCACAAATTAGCTTCGATTAACGAAGTTTACATGCTAGATTTAGGTCAAATTTAGGTTTGAGAAAGGTAAAGCAAAACACCCCAGCACCGCAAACAATTTCATTTCACCGAACACCGCAGCGTGAAAAACACAAACATCGCACACCGTAGGGTTTGAGATCACTGCAACACCGCAAGTTGAAATTTTATTCACCGCATCACCGCATTGAAAAAACATCAGCACCGCAACACCGCAAATCCCCATGTCCCCTTCATAATAGACAAAACCGAAACAGGTTGAAGCTGTTATGACCAGGAATATGGTAAGCTTGCTTTAGCTACGCTAAACGTCCATATCCTCGCTCGGGTTTCTACAGCATGGAGAAACTAGGAGTCTTTTTTCTCCTCTTAGATTCAAAAACACAACGTGAGGACCCCCGGCCCGGTGTTCAAACGGAGTCGAGTCCAGCGCGCTAACCACTGATTCGTCCACCGCTTCTCCCCGGTTGCAATAGTCTTTCACAGATCTTCTACTTCTCTTGGTAGGTCTGGTAAAAACGGTGCGATGCACTGCCACCTGAATAGAAAAGCATGCTGGGAATCATGGTAGTTAATTAGCAAATCGGATTAACAAATCCGATTTTGTTAATCACTCGTATGATTACAGACCGAATTGGACTCCACTCAGTGCTATTACCATTATAAATCGCGATAGGCTGATGAAATACGTACGTATGCGTTCGTTCGACACAAGTTTACGAGAAAAACAAGGCCTGCTGCCAGTTTTGCTGTCCTAGACAGGCGCGAACGAAATCCCGCCAGAATTACCCGTAATAGTTCAATACAGTACGGTATGAAAAGCCGATGATTGCTAATAAAAATCGAGGTTTTTCATATAATTTCTTTTGCATCAGAAGTGTTTCACTGCAAGTCTTTTCTTGAGTTTGACCTCTAATCAAAATCAAAACTAAATGGCACAGAACTCACTTCTTGGGGTCGGTAAGATGGATAAAAAAGCTCGGGGCGGGAACTCCCACATGAAAAGGTCGGGAATGCTCGTCGGAAAGGATGTAGCTTGGCTAGAAGACGCTCAGTTAATTTTTCTAATTTTCCATACATTTGTCTGTATTTTTTTCCCGCGAACCGCGTCTAGACGTCCGTCTACCCAGCCAAATTAATTTTACAGACAAATAGACAAATGTATGGAAAATCAGAAAAATTAACTGAGCGTCTTCTAGCTAAGCTACACCCTCCAAACTTGGTGAATACAATCTTCTACCTAATATTTTAACGTTGTGATTTACAAATTGTGTAAAATTTAATTTTGGATAAAGTTATTTGCCATCGGATTCCCATACATACACTGTAATTTCTGACCGCTTTGCCTACCCGTCAAGATGGCGTCGAAAACCGTGATAAGGCCTATGGCTCAGCAAAAACTACGGTACCACTTGATGCACATCCCTCGAGTTTTGTTTCTGAACGAAACAAGATTCTACATGTGCTGTTTGCATGATAATTTTGCCAGTGGAGTAAATTTGTGTGGAGAGAATTTTCGTGTCGACGTATTTTTGGGGATCGTGGGGAAAAAAAAAACGCAAAATTCGAACAAAATAGGAAACGTAAAAATTTCGTGCCACACGGTATTTCTTATTCTTCTCTGATTTTGTTGTTGTTGTTGTTGTTGTTGTTTTTCCATGTCTTTTTCTCCATCTTTCCTGACCAAAACAAACGCTTGATTGGCCAAACAAACCTTTGGCGGGCTGCGATTGGACCGTGCCGGTGGTCTCCCTTGGGAAGGTTTTCATTTCGTAGCCTAGTGTCTTCCCCGGGCGTCTTCCCCGCGCGTCTTCCCCGGGTGTCTTCCCCGGGTGTCATCGTGTTGTAGTTGCGAACACGTCTTTGGGCGAAGGAAGTTCAACAAAGCAAAATTTAGGTAAGTGAGGTTGTGGAGAAGAGAACTAAACTTACGTCAAACGACATTGCGTTCAGGATAGAAAGTCCGAAAACCAAACTTGAAGTACCTTGCCGGGGACATGCATGGTCGTGTTGAAAGTCCACCAGTTTGTTTCGCGCTATGATATGTTTTCCGCCTCAAGTAACAAGATGCCGCTAAAAGGAACAACAAAAGTTGAACAAATTAAAACCTACGCCACAATTTTTCAGTAACTCGGCTAATCTGCAGTTCGGAAAGACGTCTCCAGCGAAAGCGCTGATTTCGTGTGATATCAATGTGATTGAAGTCGCACTCTAATAAAGTTAAAATGGCGACGATGCTTGGCCGTTTTCAATCTGTAAGCTTACTGGCAGCGATGTTTAGCGAGTACAGAACTCAGGTTCACCTTGGTTCGCATGTGTTGGAAAGCTTTGATTAACGGTCCGTGTAAAACGCAGACTGCGAACTAATGAACGGATGAGAAACGGATGTTCCAGCCATTCAAACGATTTCAAATACCGCTCGAACGGCCAGGAAAAAATTTCTAACAGATGCTGTAAAGGTTCGAACGGCACTGGAAAAATTCCGAGCGGATGATGCCAGCCGTTTGAACGGCACAGGAAAATTTTTAAACGGATGACGCGAGCCGTTGGAACAGCTAATGAAAAATTTCGAACGGATGACGCCAGCCATTCGAACGGGTAACGAAAAATTTCGAACGGGTGATGCCAGCCATTCGAATGGCTGACGAAAAATTTCAAACGGATGATGCCAGCCGTTCAAACGGGTAACGAAAAGTTTCGAACGGGTGACGCCAGGCGTTCGAACTGCTAAAGAAACATTTGGAACATATGATTCCAGGCATTCGAACGGTCGAAGAAAAGGGTTTGCATTGAACGAATGGTTATAAATGGCTCAGCAGTTTGTTTCGCGCTATGATATGTTTTCCAACTCAACTAACAAGATACCGCTAAAAGGAACAACAAGAGCTGAACAAATTTTTCAGTAACTGGGCTAATCTGCAGTTCCGAAAGACGTCTCCAACGAAAGCGCTGATTTCGTGTAATTTCAATGTGATTGAAGTCGCACTCTAATAAAATTAAAATGGCGACGATGCTTGGCTGTTTTCAATCTGTAAGCTTACTGGCAGCGATGTTTAGCGAGTACAGAACTCAGGTTCACCTTCGTTCACATGTGTTGGAAAGCTTTGACTAACGGTCCGTGTAAAACGCAGACTGCGAACTGCAGACTACGGACCGGGAATAAAATGCAGACTGCAGACAGTAGACATTTTAAAACTGAATTGTGCCACCAATTCCATCATTGAGAGCTAACCATAAACAGGATAACCGAAGCGTTGTTCAAGAGTACAGACTTTCACTACGATTATCCTGAATAACCCTGTTTAGACGGTTATGAGCACTTGGTAATATGGAAATAACATCATAACTGAAGTCGGCGTTTTACACTTGCTGTTTAAATGACGACCATGCGCAGTTGCATGTCGTTTATATAACGACAAGCTTACTTTTACAGTTCTTCAGAGTGACAGCTCAACGAATGCTCCGAAGTGGCCCAATCATAACCATACTCCCAAAATGGCTGGAAGTCGAGCCTACATCGAGGGCAGATTTTAGAATCATTCTAGTGTGGAAGCAATGCATGGGTGACATATTTTCAAAACTGCATGCAGACTGCCCTTGCCAAGTGGCTTGATGAAAAACTGAAGCCACTGTCAGTTAATCGTTACGCGATTTCTGATACGTTCGCTTTTGCAGAAGAGATTCAAAACCTAAAAGTTGACGAAAACGACATTTTGGTATCCTATGATGTCACGTCTTTGTTTACTAATGTACCACTTAAGGAAACTATCGAAATGATCGCCAAAAAAGCGTTTGTAAACAACTGGTTTAACGAAACACACAAGTTAAACATCACTCAGCCTGACCTGATTCAACTTCTAGAAGTAGCAACTAAGAACCAATTGTTCCAGTTCAATGGCAAGCTTTATGAACAGACTGACGGAGTGGCAATGGGCTCACCTTTGGGACCCCTTATGGCAAACGCTTTTCTCTGCTCCATCGAAGAGAAATTAGAACATGACAACAAGCTCCCAGAGTTTTATAGGTGGTACGTCGATGACACGCTTGCCACAATACTTAACAACTGTCACCCATCCATAATTTCACAATGGAACTAGCTTCTGACAACAAGCTACCATTTATTGGTATGGAAATACTTAAGAAAGGTCAGAAACTGGAAACCAGTGTTTACCGGAAGCCAACAAATACTGGCCTACTACTCCATCACCAAAGCCATGTGGACAAAAGGTACAAGAAATCACTCATTAAAACCATGTCAAACCGTCCTTTTCACCTGTCATCCACATGGGAGTCTTTCGTGACTGAATGTGATCGCCTGAAGCTGATGTTTACGAACCTCAAGTACCCTGAAAGCCTAATTAACTCCATCATTTCTCACTTTGTCACCTCAATGATGACCAAAGATCCTCCCATGTCACCTCAACTACCCGTCAACAAAGATACTGTTCACCGAGTGGTATTGCCATTTAAAGATCAAACGTCGGCCGATGCAGTGAAAAAACAACTATCTGATCTGAGCAAGAAAATCGATCACACTCTTCAACCAGTATTCAAGAGTCGCAAAATCTGTGAAGATCTCAAGATGCGTGAACCAAAACCACCTCTAATTAATCAACAATGCGTAGTGTGCAATTACCAATGTGATCTGTGCGATGCAGAGTATGTTGGGTATACCAGCCAGCATTTACACCAACGTATTGATGAACACAGGTTCTCCGCAATCGGAAAGCATTTAAAGAATGTTCATGGCCTTTATAACCTCGACGACCTTGCCAATAATTTTTCCTTCCTAAAGAAATGCAATGGAAAACTGGATTGTTTGATTTACGAAATGCTGTTTATTAGAAAGAAGAAATCTAGCCTGAACACGCAATCAGATTCCATCTGCGCGAAACTATTTGTTTAAACAAATATGTTAATGAACAATCACACCTCTCACCGCATATATAACACTGTTGAACTGTTATTTTCTTGTCACTTGATAATGATGTCATGACGACATCAAAATGTTGCATAAAATTTCTATCGCTCATTTTTATTTTGAAATAGACTGCAGATTGGATACAAAATGCAGACTGAGAATAAACACTTTTTTCCTCTAAATGTGATTATGTCCCATCCTATTACTAAAAGTATCAAGGTTGTATTCCCTCTAAAATAGAATTTCAAGCCTTCACTTCAAGTCTTCACTTCGTGTTCAATGTTTGAAAGTGCCCATGCTAATTTCAATCTTTTCTAACTAAAACAACATTCAAGCTATGGCAGTCAAACTTTGTGACTTTTCCTAAATGTCATTCAGGGAACATTGTTTAGTCATGCCACTTAACAGTTCTATGGCAACCAGGTTCTAAAAGGATGTTTTGACCGAATTTGGTGTTTCTATAGCTTATTTTTTCTGTTATAATTTGAATTTGGATTTATGACAATTTTATTGCAAATTCTTTACAGCTCTGATATCCTTGAATTGTCAATCTCTTCAGACTTATTTGAACAATTTTTGAAATTCAACATAGCAGATTCAAGATGGCAGACATTTTGAAATGGGTCACATCATTTTGGTGTTCTGTGACCTGGGCTTTTTAAAGGTAAAGGGCTTTGCCTCATGGACTCTTGACCCGTGGCCCTTGAGGGTGAAGGGTCTAATTGTTTTAGTATCACCCAACTACTCAGACAGAAAAGGCAATAATAAAGTTAGCAAATGCAAGTTGAAGAAATCTTTATTTGGGAATAAAACGAAAGAAAGCGTCACGCTTGATTGTGCCAATTTCGCTACTCGAGGACTATTACTACTAGTCCTCTAGTGGCGGAGCCAATTAAAATGCAGGATTTGCATTAGTCCACTAGTTGGGTGATACTAAATAGATTTAGCCAAGCCTCCTGATTGCAATAATTAATCATAAAGAAAAAAGAGGATTTGTTTTTCTTGGATCAGAAACTCAAAAGTGATCAATTGTGAGTATCTAATGTCTCATGCGAAACGTCACTAACGGATATCCGTTGAATGGTCAAAATGAACGGCTGGTGAAGGGCTAATGAACGGATCAGAAATGGATGTTCCAGCCATTCAAACGATTTCAAATACTGTTCGAACGGCCAGGAAAAAATTTCTAACAGATACTGTAAAGGTTCGAACGGCACTGGAAAAATTCCGAACAGATGATGCTAGCCGTTTGAACGGCACAGGAAAATTTTTAAATGGATGACGTGAGCCATTGGAACAGCTAATGAAAAATTTTGAATGGATGACGCCAGCCATTCGAATGGCTAATGAAAAATTTTGAACGGGTGATGCCAGCCATTCGAATGGCTGACGAAAAATTTCAAACGGATGATGCCAGCTGTTCAAACAGGTAAGGAAAAGTTTCAAACAGGTGACACCAGGCGTTCGAACTGCTAAAGAAACATTTGGAACATATGATTCCAGGCATTCGAACGATCGAAGAAAAGGGTTTCTATTGAACGAATGGTTATAAATGGCCCAGCAGCTAAATGCGGGAGATCTTGATGTTTTGATAAAGGATGGGTTTTTGCTCCCGTTTCATAGGTCTATAGCTGCAATTCTTATTACACACTAATTTTCTTCATTTCTGCTCTCAAAACTTGACAAAACTTAGAAATGGACACCAAAAGCTTTTAACAGAATAGAACCAGCAATAACTGTTTTCCATCATAGACCCAAATCTGTCTCTTCACAAAATTAATGTGCGGAAATTTGCACGCCAATCGTTGACCCATTGTGCGTGACCTGTAATGCAAGTTTTGCTATAGAGATCAAGTGCACTTTGACAGAACTCAATAGAAAACAATAACATTGTCTTGTTTCAACATCTCTCCTTAGAGTGGGTGTTTAAATCAGAAAGGTTGAATGTTTCTTTTAAACGAACATACCCATTCGGGCGGCTGTATAAGGTTCCTTCTGAACAGATTTTCCCAGCCGTTCAAAAACCTGAATCCCATCAGATATCATTGACCGATCGAATGGCTGATTAGTTTTAAGTAAATGGATGGCTGCAGCTGTTCAAACAGCTGAATACTATTTTCCCTAACAGGTGACATTAGCTGTTTGAACCACCACAGTTTCTTTCAAACGGACATCATCAGCTGTTCAAATGGCTGCATTTTTTTTTTTTTTTTTTGAACAAATAACTATTTTTTCGAACAGATGACCATTGTTTTGGAATGTATGAAGATTTTATTAGAATGGATGACGATTTTTTTCGAACGGCTAACCTCAGCCATTCGAACGGATTAAGATTTTCTTCGAATGGATAACCTCAGCCGGATACTCGGACTCGGATATTTCTCCTTAACTTACTCTGCACCAAGTTCTTGTTTTTTTACCTAAAGAAGCTCAAAAACGGACTTTCTGTATTTTTAAATTGTTGTTAATTTTTGTAAATTAAGTACTAAGTTTTTGTTATAAATAGTTTTTTAATTAAGTTTCTGGCGGGTCCCCACCAGCCTTTAGGTTGCCTCAAACCAACCTGCCTCAACAAAAAGTATATGTATGTATGTATATGTATGTAAATATTTAAAGTCTGCTATCTTGGATTTCAAAATTTTTCAGGAACGTCAAAAAATATCCAAAGTAGGTTTGAATAGATTAGAGAAATGACTAACAAGTCAAAAACTTCAGTTTTTCTTTTAATTTTTAACTTTTTAGTCTTGTTAATGGCATCTTGCAATTATTATAATTTCTTTTTTAATTTCTTTTTTAATTTGTTATCATCAGTATCTCAATAACATACATTTTATCACAGTAAGCTCACATTTTGACACAAAAACAAGACACATACCCAAGGTTTTGCCTGGCACATCAACAAATACAATCACAGTGGGGGATCTAGGGCAGGGGCTCAGGGGTCCCAGGCCCCACTTATTTTGGGTTAAAAAAAGCCACCCCCCTCCCCCTAGGAGCTCAAGGTCTGAATCCACCACTGAATCATACTATTCATACTATGCTATGGTTAATGCCATGTATGTCTTAAACCAGGAGACCTCTCTGGAGGAAATGAAGACTGATTTTGTATTGTAAATTTCATTGCAGTTCACCTGTTTTTGTGACTTTGTGGAAATGCATGGCAACCATTGCCCGACAACACAAGGTTTACAAGATCGTGCAATAAGGATCAGAATGTTTAAACCATCATTTTATGGTAATTAAGTAAAGGTAAGTTTATGCAATACTTGGTTGAGGACAATCATTTAGGTCATGACTGTATGTTCATAATCAAATATTCTAGAATTCAAATAGTTATTTATTAGTACCAGTAATAAATAATGATATTACTGAAGTTGACTGAAATAAATGAGAATTTTCTAGCAGCTAAATGAATTTAATTTATGTTATCCCTAATTGTCAAATCAATTTTTTTTAATACATGTAATTATTGCATTTTTAGCTTTCTGATTCCATCACACAGTGTGACTAACAACAAATAGTCCAGAGTCTACCTTTTGTTTAGTTTACACATAATTCATAAAAAATGGACATGTGATGTGTGGAAAATTTTGTCCTTTGTTCGCAATAGAGGTACATGTAATATCAATTCTTACACAATGTGGCTAAAATCATTATAGTGGAATACTACTCTGTATAAAAGACCTTGATAAATGAGCTATAGAGTGTTGTTGAGTATACGTGATGTAGATGGTCGAGTGAGAAGTGATATGGTGAGAAGTGTAGAGCAAAACAATGCATACAGTATACAGTGTAGACTTGTCTCAGTGTCCAGTACTGTGTGGACATTGAAGTAAAGTGTAGACTATATAAATGTACATACATGTACACATGTATGACTGAGTAGAGAATGTAAATTAAAGTGCACTGTTATGTATGGTGTGTAGGGTAGAGATGACGAGCATGATCTCACTACTTCGTTTGTACATGTATTTGTCACACTTCTGAAAGAATGCCAGCGTTGTTTGAAGTGCTTATGTGAAGGAGAAAAAAGTCAATTGCTCCTTATTTGAAAGGCTTTTCAAAAAATAGGAATCATCATAGCGTTTTCCCTTTCGAAATATCTCCTTTCATTTTGGAGATTTATGTCTTTGTAATTATGCAAATGAGGAGAGTGATGAAGTCATAAATCATTCCACTAAAATATATAACACTGAATCAAAAATACATGTATCTCTAGAAATACATGTGTCAGAGTAGTGTTCTTTAAACTTGGCACTCCCAACAATCTAATGAGGAGAGTTAAGGTAACAGTATACCCCAAATGACTCTCATTCGTTGGCGCTGCTTTACGAACGGACATTTGACGCAAATCCCAGTAAAGAATATATTTTCTAAAGGCTTAAGAATTGTAAATTACGAAGTATATTTATTGAAACGAAAAAAAAATTAAGGTTTCTGAATAACTGTACCGCCCTATTTCCCAAAGTACAGAGGTTCGCTAATCAAGTTTGTTTCTGGTCAGATTTGAGTGAGAAGACGTGATCAACCTTGGATGTCTTCTTGACACCTTTCTTTAGAAATGGTGTTTGGAAATTTTGATTACTTGTCTAGTTTGTTTTTGACACGCAGTTAAACTTTAAGAGTTGATAAAACATGCATTTGCTTCACTAAAATAGTCATAAGTTTTGAAAGAAGTAAACACTAAAAGTTGCCCACCACCGTTTATTTGCCTGATTGTCAGGCAAAATTCTCTCCAGATTTCACTCCAAAAAAAGTGTTAAAAACTCTCTGGAAATGAACTCAAGAGGTGTGCTTCATTCTCTGAAATTTTTTTTCGAGATACAAAGGAAGATATAATTTGGGGCATTTTTCCAATGTAATGAGATAATTACACAAAACGTGTGAAAATAATAACGCGTTGATTGATAAAGTGAAGGCTCATTTTACTAATTAACAATAGAGCTCATATCAATTACGCACAGTTTTGAGAATTATCTGATGAAAGCAATAAAGCACTTTTTCTGTGTTTACATAACCTCATCTAAACACTAGGAGGGCTGGGAGAATTTCTGAAAGTTATGCAAACCCTCAAATATGTCTTGGGTTTGCATAACTGTGTTGAGTTCTCTTAACCCTCCTTGTATTTAGATGGAGCTTTGTAAACATGGAAAAAGTGCTCTATTGCTTAAATACTGATACCTTAAGGCAATATGGGCACACTGTGTGTTCCAAACAGGACCCCAAGTCCCACTTTAAAGGGTTGCAAATGGGAATATTTGGTTTTTGACAGAAAGAGAGTGGAGCCAAGAGTGTTGCCATGGCAACAGCACAATGGTGTCATGTTGTTGCTTTTGTGATGTACATTTCTGGAGGACTACCCAGCAATTAGATAATATGTTTTTTTTCAAGGTGATTACAATGTATGTGCAATTTGATTGTTGATTTCACCATTTCTTGTCCTTGTTTGTTTTTAAGTCGGTCTTGTGCCTTTCACTCTATCTTATTCCTATTATTAAACTTCAATATTCGCAGGATAATGTAATCAATCTTTCTTTTATTATTTGTGTATAGTTATAAAATAATACATTTTATGTTTCAATGAACTGTACATGATTGTATATACCTACGCAAATGTCAACTAAACTAAAAACTTAATGTGTGACAAAAAATTTCTCGGTGTAATCTGTTGAACTATTTTTACTTTTTGTCCAAGTAGATGGACATTAAATCAAGAAATGTACAGTTACATTCATTAACGTATGGAGTTTGACATATCTTTTTCATTGAAAACAAATTAAAATTTACAAAAAAGTCAACTTGACTTGTTGGTCACATGCAGTGCCCTCATTTTCACTGTTTATAGTGCCTCTCCTCCCTAAATATGTAAAGAAACTCAACCTTAGATGAAAGATACAACACTAATGTTTTGGAACTCTCTCACTGTTTCAGCAATCTGTTTATAATTTAAATAATTATAATATATTTTATACTAGTAGGATCAGAAGCAAAGTTAACAGAAAGGCCTCAGACTTCTTAAGGGTGTTAGCAGTAAACAATGTTTGACAATGTGCAATGTTTGCGCTGCATATTTTTGCTGAAGCAGATGCAGTGTAGAGCATCAGTGGTTGACAAAATGAAAATTGAGCCTGCAATGATTTCATTCATGGAGAAAACACATCATCCAAGATGGTGGACAAAAATGATGATTTTGTCACCAAAGAAAGCTGCAAATCTTTCTCTAATTTCTAAAAGTTCAAAATGGGAACTCACGAATGACAAAATTTAAGATCTTTTTTTTTTTTTTTTTCTGGTAGAGTCAAACTAAACTCATCCTACAGACTACTTTTCGGTGTTTTGGTTGTCCTTACAAATTATTAGCCGTCTCAGACAACCGAACAACTGCGAATATGGATCCCTGGTAATGCAAACAAATTTTGTCAAATTATGCTCTTTGAAATTTTGAAAAGCCTCCAATGTCTGTCAAGCCAAAAATGGGTAGAAATTTAACATTTGGTTCAAGCAAAATTTTGGAGTGGCAGAAATTCATGCAAGCAAAATTTTGCAGTCATATGGCAGTATCAAAACAAAAATTTTAAGAAAAGAAAATTTGAAACAAGAAAAATTCGAAGATATGAGAGAAAGCATTCATACATGTATTTACCACATCTTTTTACCCAGAAAGAGGGTGGAGCATATACATGTATTCTGAACTGAGGCAAACAATGTTTGTAATAAGTGTTTCATTCATTCAGTGGGTAAGAGCATAACATACAAGTTGCAATTTGAAAACAGTTTTGTATTGTTTGGAATTAGATGTTGCTTTAGGGAGGGGGAGGGCCAGGTTGTTATTGATTACTAGGGGAAAATTGCATGTGGTATTTGATTGACCAGAAACAAGGGAAAATCTGGCTAGCCATCTTGACTGGCAGCCATGACTAAGGCCGTTATTTCAGCCGTGCAAAAACAAGTTGTACTTAATGCGATTGGTCAGTTACATGTTGTTAGTGTTAACTCATCCATTTTCAAGTTTCAGTTTTGGTTTTGTTGAGGTCATGATTAAGTTGGCATCTCATGAGTGCCATAAATGAACAATGCTTGTTGAAAAGCACCAATGAAAATGCAACTAACAGAATTGACTGAGACACTACTCACAGGTACACTAACTTAGAACAAACACTACTTGGTCAACTTCAACAACATCCACCACAGCTAGCACCTTACAAATGGCTCATTAATCATCTCAACAAAAAAAGAGAAACACACTGACTTACAAAATAGAACTGACACTGTCTAGTGCAGGTAATTAATGACTAGCAGTGGATAGATTGAAAATGAAAGTGCACGAGCAACTTCCCGATTGCTGGTTACAACTTGATGATGACCTTTGTTTTGGTGTCAAACATCATTTACCAACCCAGGGGTTTCATTAACATTGTCGGCAGGAGGGCAACTGGTTTTCACAGGTGGACAAAACTATTAGAACTCAACTTTTTTTTGTAATAAAAACTTTCTGTTAGATGGTCAAACCAGGCGGGCAAAATTGTCCTCACAGCTGGTCAATTTGCCCACTGCTTGTCCCTTAATGAAACCCATGCCAACCACAGACCTTTTTAATGGCTTCTTCACACTATGGATGACAATGTAGTTGGAGAGGATGAAAGAAAACCATATACCATGTACGTGTATTTCAATTTGAACTACATGTACATGTAGACTTACAACAAGCCTGAGGTTTTTGATGATCTCCCCTCTTCCTGATATCAATGTTGGATAATATGGTGTGACCTGAGTTTTTTGCTTCAACCTCAATGTTTAATATAGTAGGGGAGTGGATTAGAGGAGGAGAAAAAAGGCCACCTTTTCCAATACATTTGTCTCAGGTTATAAATGAACTACATAAAAAAAACAAACATTTAAAAAAATCAGCAAGTAACTTGATCTTGTACTTACCACTTCATTTGTTAAAATGACCATCCCTGGCCATTCCTGGACATCTTGCAGAGCAGGCACGGGTTGATTTTGGGCCATATTTTGCGCTAAAATTCTGTAAAATGAAATGAACATGAAATGAACATTCACAGTCGATAGTTTGGTTTCTCCATTATTTTTTAAATTTCAGTACTTTATAGTTACATGTAGATTCAATTTGCATGTTATAAACAATTAGTGGATGAGGTTTTTGTGATAGCCAGAATAGTCAAGGTTGAGGTAGGGGTTATCAGCCGAAGCCGAAGGCTGAGGCTGATAACCCTTACCAAGACCTTGATTATTCTGGATATCACAAAAACCAAATCTAATAATAATTATTGTTTTATTCTACATTGACCGAAAAAAAAAATGGAAGTCATGTTTTTGCTTCTTCACTAACGGCAAGCAACACAAAGCACGTAAACTTGACATGATTACCCTTAGAAACCATGCACCGTGGTCATACATGACATGATTACCCATGACCTTGAGTATCCTCGACATGATTATTGTATAATCTGCGGAGATGACGTCACAGGCACTGATTTTGAAAATTCACTGTACGCTTTTGGCCAATCAGAAAAGAGATAGTGAGTTCAATGTATAATAATTATAGTTACAAGTCAGATGTTTTGTGACGTATCACTCCACTTACATCTGTTTCAAACTGAACTGCATTTCGTTGCTTTTGGTTTCTTGGAAGCAACTTTGATGACCACTATTGATCATTTGTTAAAAGGGACAGTTGCAGTTTGGTACAGTGTATGAACAGCTTTTGGTTTGCATCATTCTTGATACAGGTCTCATTAAGCTCTTTAAATGAAGTTTGTGATAAACATTTTGTATATATACATGTGTGTATGTTAGCTGGAGTTATTTTGTCTTTCGTAGTCTGGTGTCATCAAATCAGACTTGGATTTTAAAGCTGGTATTCTCGTGCTAACATGGATAAGAAAGAGAATAAACTAGATCGATGTTTCTTATAGAAGGCTGTTTTAAAGTCAAAAGTCGGGCTGAATTGTCAGTTTTTAACATCCAAATGTTATGAGAAATTTGTTACTTGTACTAATGTCACTGATTCTTGTGTTATGTTCATATGAGCAGTATATTCATGCATTTATAAGCTCAGTGTGATCTAAGCATAATTAAATGTTATCAGTAGAGGCCTCTTAAGGGCCCATTAACCGATCTTTTCGAGCCGTTGCTAAGGAAAATTTAGTCTCATATAACCTCATCATTTTTAGTTAGTTCAGAGTTATTTCATGTGTTTCAACTTTTTTATGAATAGTAACACTAGTGATGACGTCATCAGGCCACGCCCATGGTCATGTGACTAATACAGAATAAATGCAAAGGCTCCCGGCAAATTACTTTCTCGGGATTTTTTTCATTGATTTAATATCTTTATTTAAATTTAATTTAAATCCTTATTACACTATGCATCGATTTTGTTTCATTTCTAAAAGGTCAGATTTTGAGAGCATTTCAAAATATTGAAAAATTTGTAATTTTCTGAAAAAAGCATAATTTCAAAAAAGGACTGCATGGCTATGTTGCCAACGTTGGCTTTAATTGAAATTCATCGAAAAAGGCTTGATTTAATGAAAAACTGTGTTTCCTTTAGCATTTAAAGAAACCGGAAGTGCGCTCGATATATATTGGAAGTTACCCTATCAGCGTGTGCGCAATTTACACTACCAGTGCACTTCGGTAAGATCAAACAAAGCCACACGGAGTTAGTTTTTCTCTTTCTATTGCTTTTGTTTTTCTGTCTTTCTCTTATTTTGTCTTTGCTTGTACATTTTTTACTTTGCATTTTGCAAAACACAAAGCAAAACATCAAAAATGTATGCGAATTTGCAAGTTTTTGAGCTGTTTTTGTTTTCTGTGCTCAGGCTGACGTAAGTGACCAGGAGTGAAATTTCACCTCCTTAGCAAAGCGCGAGAGTGCGCACGTGAATCGGTTAATGGGCCCTTAATCAAGGGAGAGTACTCAATGCATTGCCAAAGGCACAATAATGTTAAGGGGGTCCTTCTTATAACTACAAATTGGTCATGAATTTGTTGCTGTAAGGAAGTTTTCTAACCATTGTTTTTGAAAACCAGATCTCCTAAGGATAAGCTTTTTGTGCAGGTTGTTCCATTGAAGAGTCCTGCAAAAGTTTCAAATCATGGCCATACATGTATTTGACCAGTCACATGACCAGAATAGAAAAAAACCCTAACGCTTTAAAGACATCTTAATCCAAAAATTTAAATCAGTGTCAATGGATTAAGAATGTCCAGGTGCTTAAAGCTGTGCACCATAAACGTTATGAGGTAATAAACACTGGTATTAACAGACTTTCTTCAGTAGCTTTCCTTTTACATGTAAACAATAATTCCATACATATGATTTCAAAGAAGGCTGAGTTATTTCTTATTCATAAGAAAAATCAGAACTATTCCTCTTTTCTTCCAAGTTTTAGGGATTTAAAATTCTAATGCGTGGTTTGGGATTAACACTAGTTATGCACCCGAATTCATCTTTTTGCAAAGCAAACATTCCCTTGTATAAGATTCACCATTAATTAGCACTGCAAAATGCTCCAAAACAACTTTCCTCGAAATGTCGCCATTAGCAATCCCTGTAGTTAAGGAGGACCACCCGCCCCTTAATAATACAAGTACAAAGCAATGTGTCCCAACATCTATATGTTTACAGTCATGTATTTTTTTCATTTGTTGATTGCTGGTAGTTGTTACATGTACCTTATCATTTCAGATTCTTGATCACTGATCTGTTGGATAATGAAAAATTGCACATGATCAAGATCCCTTCAAAAATACTTGCTGACCAGTTTTCTCAACAATTACATGTAGTATAGGTAATTGCGTGAATGCAAGTACAGTTAAGGATTTACACTACAAGTGATATTTGAAAATTCTCTCAAAATGAAGAATGAAGTTATTGTCTCAGTCATGATAAGTCAAGCAACTGTAAATGACATTCATTTTGTCTTCTCTGGAACTGAATAGACTGTTTTTGTATTCTCGGTATTGGACTGCAACTGAGGCGAATGCAGGGAGTCTTTTCAAATGCAAATGACATTAATTTCTTTTTAATGATATCCCCCGCATGAGCCTCCATTGCAAGCTAGTTCCGGTCCAATACCGAGAATATGAATATGGTCTATTACCTTATTCTTTCCAAAATAATGTTCCTGCAAAAAAAAAACTTGTTTTGGAAAACGACATACAAATCATCACCATTTCGAAGATGACCTCCAGCCATAGTACACCAATGGCTTAAAAGGTACAATAGCTCAGCCAATCAGATTGTGGCATTTGCAGCATGCTAGTAGTAGAATTTTACCAATCTGCATTATTTTTTCTTACCTCTAGGTCTAATATAGGATCCTGTAAGAAGAAGATCGGTGTTGTCACCATATCTCTGGAATTGAAGCAAATCAGATGTAAGTACATGTACATTTATCTTAAGGGGGTCCTTCTTAACTAAAAATTGGCCATGAATTTGTTGCTGTAAGGAAGTTTTCTAACCATTTTTTTTGAAAACCAGACCTCCTAAGGATAAGCTTTTTGCACAGGTTTGTCCCACTGTAGAGTCCTGCCAAAGTTTCTAATCACGGCCATATTTGACCAGTCACATGACCAGAATAGAAAAAAAAAAAACCCTAACATTTTTAAAGGCATCTAAATCCAAAAATTTAAATCAGTGTCAATAGATTAAGAATGTCCAGGTGCTTAATGCTATGCATCATAAAAGTTATGAAGTAATAAACACTGGTATTAACAGACTTTGTACAGTAGCTTTCCTTTTACATGTAAACAACAATTCCATACATACAATTAAAAAGAAGGCTGAGTTATTTCTGATTCATAAGAAAAATCAGAACTATTCCTCTTTTCTTCCAAGTTTGAGGGATTTAAAATGCTAATGCACGGTTTGGGATTAACACTAGTTACGCACTTGAAATCATCTTTTTGCAAAGTAAACATTCCCTTGTATAAAATTCACTATTAATTAGCACTGCAAAATGCTCCAAAACAACTTTCCTTTAAATATCGCCATTAGCAATCCCTTAGCAACTGTTCTAAATCTGTAGTTAAGGAGGACCCCCCCCCTTAATAACACATGTACAAAGCAATGTGTCCCAACATCTATATGTTTACAGTCATGTATTTTTTTCATTTGTTGATTGCTGGTAGTTGTTACATGTACCTTATCATTTCAGATTCTTGATCACTGATCTGTTGGATAATAAAAAATTGCACATGATCAAGATCCCTTCAAAAATACTTGCTGACCAGTTTTCTCAACAATTACATGTAGTATAGGTAATTGCGTGAATGCAAGTACAGTTAAGGATTTACACTGCAAGTGATATCTGAAAATTCTCTCAAAATTCTCTCAAGAATGAAGTTATTTTCTCAGTCGTGATAAGTCAAGGAACTGTAAGTGACATTCATTTTGTCTTCTCTGGAACTGAATGGACCGTTTTTGTATTCTTGGTATTGGACTGCAACTGAGGCTAATGCAGGGAGTCTTTTCAAATGCAAATGACATTAATTTCTTTTTAATGATATCCCCCGCATGAGCCTCCATTGCAAGCTAGTTCCAGTCCAATACCGAGAATACAAATATGGTCAATCACCCAAGTTATTCTTTCCAAAAAATGTTCCTGACAAAAAAAACTTTTGTTTTGGAAAACAACATACAAATCATCACCATTTCGAAGATGACCTCCAGCCATAGTACACCAATGGCTTAAAAGTTACAATAGCTCAGCCAATCAGATTGCGGCATTTGCATCATACTAGTAGTAGAATTTTACTAATCTGCATTATTTTTTCTTACCTCTAGGTCTAATATAGGATCCTGTAAGAAGAAGATCGGTGTTTGGTCTCTGGAATTGAAGCAAATCGATGTAAGTACATGTACATTTATTATAAGCTGCTGTAATATTTGTGTAAAATTAATCCTGTATTAAATCTGTGATAATCACATGCAGTGTATGGGTAAGGTTGGGGCTACCCTGCTTATGGCTGGCAAGTTTTAAAGAAATGGAAACATTTGCTTGTTCCAGTGAGGCTCATTGCACACAAGATCTGTTTCCACACATTTTTCTGTTTCTTAACAACTTCAAAGAACAAGTGTTTTTTTATAGCTGAATGTATGTCACTCATGTATGGTATAGCCAGTGTGGTACATTGATTTTGCTGTACACCTCTAAATTATAGAATATTTTATAACTATATTCCTGCAAGAGAAAGATCACTGCAGTATTGACCAGTGTAAATTGGTGTTAAACTTCATCCAAGTCCAGTGTACATAATTATTATTTCGTTCATCAAAATTAGATAACATTTCTACAGGTAGTACTGATACTATAGTCATACACTACCAACAACATAAGGAATATTATTACTTGCTTTCAGACTGGCAAAATAAATATTTAGATAGCAGCAGAGTAGTAGGAAAGGTGTTATTTACCTGGTATACTCGTGCTGAAAAAAAGAAAAAAGAGAATTCCTGTTAGCATAAGGCTTTTATTGATCATAACAATTAGACGTGCAAACAAATAAAAGAATTATATAGAATGGGTTTAGAAGGAGGGGACGAGAAGCCTAAAAACAAGCAATAAAGCAGGTAATATCAATCGTCCTCGTTACAATAATGAAATAACACGAACTTTTTCAAGATTTGTGATGTACCCGTTCGAGTATTAGCATAAGACTAAAAGTTGTTAATACATGTTGACGTGTTTCTTACTTACATTTTGGTTGACACTTCCAGCCATCTCGTTTAGGTTGCTGCAAAATTAGAAAACGTTGGTAATGTTATAGGGTGGACCTCTTCGTGTGTACGAATGCAAATTCAATCAAAATTAATGTTCATGGCCTGCGTAGTGTGATAGCTGCTGGTGATGTTAAGTTTTCACCTCTATGTGATGCTAAGGCTCTCTAGTTCTTGGTTTTACAGTGATTCGTTTCTTACAAGGCTTTAAACTACAAGAAACAGCCTGCGATTGCATCTGAATGTTCGGACAAGATTGATAACCCTTTCTATATGTAAAACACTCGCCCGTCGTGAGCGTTCCTTTAACCGATAATTTGCTATCTTTTAGGACCGTCGAAAAGTGTCTGAAGCAATGCTTTTACCGAGTAACTGAAATATACGGTTATGGCACATTTTCCGAGGAATTCGACTATCCAAAAAGTACCTGTTAATTGCCGCCGAGTGAGGTGTACACATTCCTCTCTACGAAATGAAACGATCTCAAATTCACCTTGTAATGAGGCGCATCATCTTGCGAATTTCGGGCGTTTTTTGAGACCTTAAATGTGCTGCATTGTCGATTAAAGCCTACCTTATCCGAAGTCGGGAAGAAAAATCCACAGAGATTAGCGTGAGTGCAGTTAGATTCCGGGGAACCGAAAGATCTCTAAAACGCACGTGCACTTACTACGCTGCGTGTTGAGCCGTTTTCAATTGAGTGTCATTAAGCCAAAACAAAAACTAATCACTTTAGCCAATCGCAAAGGAAACAGACAATACGGGGAACCAATAATCAAAACTCGCAGTAATTACATGCAGCTGACCCAAAGCGCGAGAAAACCAGTGCGACTGCTGATTGGATGCCAACAGTATCACGTGGTTGATGCAAAACAAATTTATGAACTTTCTTCGACGCTCGAATGAAAACTGCTATATTGTTGACGATCGGTGGTTGCAACAAAAGAATTATTATTAAGCGCTCTTTTCAGCCAGTGAAATAACGCTTATCTCCTGGATGACTGGTTTGGGTTTACGCGACATGTGGATACCAAAACAGCATGGTACGTTGAGTAGATCCGTTTGTGTTGGAAGTGTCGCCGGACAGCTTCGTTTATAGCGTTGTTTGCTGACTTTAAGCCAGCATCTAGTGCGTGATAGGCCGTGCAAAACTCTTTTATTATCCTTGACGGCCTGTGGCTCTTGCACGATCCCGTTGGGGAATACTTTCAGAATGGCCATTAGACGCGGTTTCCGCTTTCTCAAGCAGCAATGAAATCAGATTCAAGCTGAGTTAGGCCTTCTGGCTGTTTTACTTTGAGTAGTATTTACCCCGTGGAAAAATACCGATTGTTTTCCAGTAGTAGTTTTGCTATTTTTTTTTAAATTCAAAGACAACGAAGAAACGAGTAGTATTAAAGTACTTGATTCAACCTCGATTATGAAAACGAAACATGTTTAGTTTTAATGGCAGCAAACATCGACGTCTTCCACTTGCACCTGCTGAATGATATATTTTTGGGTGAATTCAGACCATGCGAAATCGATTGTTACGCTAACAACAGGCTTGAAAATGAAACGGCTTAACTTTAGAGCTAAATATTACCCTTGAAAACACTACCAGATACTTCACTTCCATTTCCACGATCGTTTTCGTCGACGACGTAAAAATAATTTCCACAGATTGTAGCGATCGTTGCGATAATAAATTTATCAGAATGCACTGTGTCGTTGTTTGAGCGAGGTCCTGTCGGGCAATTTTTTTTTTTCACTCGGTGGCAATTTGGTGTTGATTTTGTGGAAACTGGTGAAAGAGCGATGACAAGTATCTTAGCGATCGTAGCCTTTTTCTTTCATTGTTTGTAATACTCTCCTATTCTAAACTTCGATTAGAAAGTAAAACACGGTCGTCATCTTTGTTAAATATTTGCATATACCTTTTGGATATATCGCGTTGCAGTTAAATAAAGTGCACTTTCAGTGATATTGTTTTGAGGTACCATAACACAGTTCTTCAAAATTAAATACTGAATTTTGATATTGTAATCATAGGTCCAGTGGAACAAAGATTTGGAAAAATCAGTTAGACTAGGAACTGTATGTGGATCTATTTTACATCGAAAACGGGAAAATATTTTATTTTCATGACCTAGGAGAACCTATGATTCCAAGCTGTTGCCGTACTTGAATCTTTTTCAGTAAATTACATGCTATGTTTTTGTTCGGCTACGAATCCTTTAGTGAGTATATACCCGGAAAAGAAATTCATTAACGCAAGTACATGTACCTTCTTTGTAACATCTTGTCTTGTGTGACGTCAGAAAGCTCCTTGCGTGACGGACCCAACTTGAAAGGTTGTGTTTAGGCTAATGGACAGGTCCATTCCAAAAGGGAGGAGAATGCAGGGGATTGGTCTTTTGTTGATTGGATTGAGAAACAGTTTGACAATTCGAGTGGTAAATTATATATCCAGGCTACGGAATGTGCAGTCTTCTCTGGGCCGTCACGCAAATTGTTGCGTGACAAGGCTTTAAAAAATTGGCTAAATTTTTACAAACATGTCCGCTGGTTAGACAATGTTCTATCTAATCCATACAAACTCCTTTTCGTTTATTGCCAATTGTTAACGTCTGTCTTTCCGTTCTTTCGTTTGCAAACTCTTTCAAAGCTGGTTAAGTTGCTAGTGTGAAGGTTTCGTTTGGTGTATTTAGTTATTCAATCCAATCAATATTACGATTTAGCCCACAGCTCTCGTGTCTGAGGTTTGGAATGGTTGTTAATCGTAATATCATTCCAGTCCGCACTCGTGTTTCCTTGGCCCAAATAAACCATCCATCTTGGGTACTACAGCAAGGAAAAAAATGCTCATCATTTTAAAATCTTCGACACGAAAATGAAATATTGCAAGAAATTATTGATTCCTTTTGCATATAGAAGTACATCCATTTAAGAGGACAAACGAGTTTTGAACTTAACTCCAGCTGAAAGTTCTGAGGAACTTTTATGTCAATTTGTTTGTTGCTGTTTTGGTAATAGACTTACCTCCGTTTTGTTGTCATTTTGCACTCTCTCGTGTAGACTTGCGGTAATGGTGTAGAGCGTATTGTAGAACGTATAACGTTTGTGCCAGAGATCAGCCAGAGAACATGACTTGACGCAATAGAAGTCAAATTGGAACTTGAATATTGAAGTGGATATTAAATTGTCGAATACGGCGGGATATACCCCTTTGTTTTAAACGGGATCTGCCCGGGCAAGTTTTGATAGAACGTTGGTTATGCCAATTGTGTTCTAATGTCAACATAACTTTAGGTTGGGGTTCAAACTTGGTTGTTAACTGTCTTCGATTTACTGGCGATAATAAGTTGTGATATGTCTCGGGCGTTTTGATCACCGAGTGGTAGTGTTTTTAAGGTTTTATTAGTAATTTTGGATGACTTGATTTCTGTAAATAAACAATGTAGAAACTGAAACCAAAATAATGTTTGGGGTTTTGTGTGGGCGGACTGGAATTTCTGTAAACAACATGACGTCTCGTTTTAAATTTGGAGCGCCAGTTAACGGGTAGTTGAGTTTGCATAATTTACCAAGTTTGCCAAAGACCTGCAATAGATCAAAAGCTCGTCCTTTTGGCTTCTAGAATTGAGCACAATATATTTGTGTTTGTTTAGTTCTTTATTGGAAGCCGATTTATCTGGGACAAAGCCCTATTTTAGATTTTAATATATGCGGGATGAGGGATTTTTACCAGCAATTTGCGTGACATTAAATTTTACAATGCGGGGTTTTTGCCCTGAACATGAGTCATAAAGTAAACAATAAGCAAGGGACCGATTGACTCATGACTCGACATAAAGCAGATCGGAGAGGCACTTAAATGAGTACAAAATTAATGAAAACTGCCAAGGGATAAGTACCGAGAGTGAATGTACTTCCTCTGTTACTCAATGGCTCAAGGGCTTCTAATCCCTCCACTAATGACGGCGCGTTTTTTTATACAGTGGTGAAGCTTGTGTTGGTGTACAATGCATCGCTTGATATGTGTTGACAGCCAGATAACTAAACAGTTAACAAAGCGGAGAACGTAGACCTCCCTTTTGCATACTAATAAACGACTTGTCTCGGTCTATAAACATGCTTATCAAAGACCATAGCGGGTAAACTCATATCGCGATTGTACTCTTGTAACACTTATCTTTGACAACGAAATCTCACTTTATCTCGAGCACACACTGAATGTACACTTGAATTATATTTTCGTAGTTTAACTCGTACAAATATCCGTGTCACAGGCCGTTCGTGTGTTGACTTGAGTGGTCACATTACTGTCGCGTTAACGTTGTCTCATAATACCTCTTTTTAGCAGTAATTTGCTGGGACAAGTTTCCTATTAAAGCATAGGCGATCTTTTTTTCTGCACCAATCATCTAAGTTTTCATTTCGAATTCAGGCTTAGGACAGGCTACATGAGCCCTGTCCTTCAAATCAATACAGACGTCAATACAGAATTATTGTGTTTGTGGCCCGCATATTTACCACGCGCACACTTGCGTGTGTTCTCGCGTGTGAGTCGCGTGAGTGCTAAACCCAACGCTTCAGTTAGCCTACATGTAGCCGTACCCACCGCCCGAGGAAAAACGGGAGGGAGGGAACGTCTACGAAGAGCTGGCGCGAATCGTGTTATGTGACGTCACGCTTTTGCATAAAAATATATAATGGTTCCTTATTGGATAAAGACCGCGAGCAATACTTTCGATAATACTGATTGGCTAAAATAGATTTGTGCCAAGCCGCAAAATGTCTCATTCTCACGTCTGTACGAGTTGAGTTAGTGGCAACTACAAACGTACAGAGCAGTTTGAAATACCGGCAATTGATGAGATCCACATGGAGGATCGAAACCATGGTCTTGTCTGAACTAAGCCGAACATTGGCATATAAAACACGCAAAACAGTCAGCAGACTTGCGCGTAAACAGCTACTTTTGAATCATGTGGTTCCAGAATGACCAACAACAAATATGATATCCGTGATAAGGATCTACCTACTGTTCTTGCAAACAGCTCAAATCACAGCCGGGCCCGGCGTTGCAATATAGAATGCAAGTATAAAGCAACATGTTCACGGTAAATTTCATATTTTGTCCCCCAAAAGCAAATTCGTGGAGACTTGAGAGCATATCTTGCAAACGAATGAGCCTAAACAATGCAAAAACACATGGCAAATTACAGAGGTGTCAAACTCTACGAAGCGACATGCAGATAACAGCGGAAACCATGCAGACCCATGACCTACAAAAATTTGCCATAGCACGATCTAACGGCTAACTTCCTCCTTATTACACAACATGAAGTGCCCTTCATAAACACGAGTGAAGCGACAAAAAAGGTCAAGTGACCGAACAGAGAACGGCAAATGTACAAATGTCACGAACCGTCGAAGTCTTGTAGAAAAGTCAACCTCTTCGAACCTAAATTCGCGCATTCTAGCGAATTTTTCGGCTGGAAAACAAGGCCAAACTTGTGGCGTAGTTGATTCTCATAGATTTTTGTAATTCTTCCAGGTTCTGCGGCAAATTATTTCTTTTCTTGAGGAGACCATGACTCTGCCTACAAATGTACACTGATGCAGCGTATACATGGAACTCCAAATTTGCGAGCGCGACGTAGACATCAAAGATTGTCTTCTTGTTGTTTTGGATCAAAAACCGCTCGGAATCCTTTTCAATCTCTTTAAAACACAATATACATTTGAAAAGGGACATTGACTTGCAAATAGGCTCGAAAGAATAAATATTTACGAGGCATTTGTCTGCGCGAGGACACGAGTACGGACGGAAAAGATAATTTATTTACATAACTTACATAAATTACTGTGACGTCACATAACACGATTCGTGCCAGCTCTTCGTAGACGTTCCCTCCCTCCCGTTTTTCCTCGGGGGGTGGGTACGGCTACACGTAGGCTACCCTTCAGTCTTTTTATTCATCACTTTTCGACCAATGACGTCACATTTTTTATGCATGACGCGAACCGCTGATCAAGGGTAACGTGGACTCTGGCCCCGGATATTTCTGGGCAAGTATGCGTCTCTTAGTTACCCATTTGAAGCCAATGTTAAGAAATTTCATTTGACTTGTCAAAGTCTGAGTGAAATATGTGCCAAGCGCTTCTGAACCGTGCAAATCAACATTAACCTGGTTCGAGATGCGAGATGATGAGCATTTGCTATATAAGTTGGACAATTATTTTGATTTCGCTCAAGAACACAACTTTGAAGGGATTTGGCTTTGGTGTGTTAACTGTGGGAACAGCTGAATTCCACTGGCTTCTAGATTAAGTTGCGACACACTCAGTCCAAGTCCAGCCTAGTTTGAACCTCCAAAGCTAAGATCTATAGCAGCAAGTCTGAAACAAGTATCAAGAAACAGCAATGCAAATACGGCCTGTGTTCTTCTCTTTATAGCAAAACAAATCTTAGCCGAGCGTTGAAAACATCACAGCCGATTCGAATCACCCGCTAGTAGCACATAGTTTGTTTACATCAAACGAGCACGCGATTGCAAATATTCGTGCTTTAGCTGCTTAAAACACTACATGTAGAAGAATTACACCTTCACGAAGTAGTTTCTCTGTGTGAAGTTTGAAGACAAATATAGATATTTTATTTTTATATCTTTGGAAATTGTCTCCCGGCATATCAACTCCACTCTAAACAAATCGTAGTTTATAGAGTGAATCCTTTCTTGCTAACCGTAAACCAAGGGAATCAAATCAACAGGAAAATGCTACGCTTTATCATTATGATATTATAACTGCCAGTAAAACTTCGGCTATCCAGTCACTCCTTACTTTGTTTTCTGAATAAAATCACCTACAGCCAACGAAGAGTAATACATATAAAAAAGGTAATTTTAGCAATATATAGGGGTTGAATGTCGGCTAATGAAATCGTTGAAGCTACTGAAGGTGTCGAACGCACACTAATAATCTTTGTTTGCTATTCGTAGTACTAAAGGATACGCCCCCAAAAAACATGATGACATAACCAGAAGTGAAAGCAAATTTATTTACATCTTGAATATAAGATACATTATTATAAATATTATGATTGCTGCATCTACGTCAGGCTCCTGCAGTAGAAAAATTTATACAAAGTTAAATAATTGTGTAAAGTGAATCTATTCAGTATTTTTGTTTTCAAGCATTGTCAGTATTGGTTAACTGGAAAAAAGTAATTATATTATGCAAACTGAACAAAAGATAAGACGTACTGTCATATTGCTGTAACAAAACCACACAAAGATCGTAGATAGAAAAATCCCCCCCAAAACAATTATTGGAGCCTGTACCTTTCCTCAAAAACATGATAATGCTTTCTGTAGTCATTGCGTATTTTTTTCTTTTTCATTAGCCTTGTAATGCTTGATATTTGTCACGTAATCGTTTCGATTCATTTGAAGTTCCAGTAAATTCGGGGTTCTGGCTAACTTTTTTTTTGTTTGATATATGTTTTCAACAGTACCACCCCCGGGATTTTTTCCCGCGAACACTTTCAAGAAGCTACTTAAGGATGTTTTGTAATTTTTGCATAAAATTGGCCTGCTTTTAGTCATTGTCATTTAATGTACAGTACAGGTAAGGCTGGTACACTTACAACAGGTGATGTTTAAGTAGTATTCTGGCTAGAAATAAAGGTAACAAAAGTATACACCTAATTGGAAGAACATTGTCAAGAAAAAAGTATAACCTATGAACGATACGACACAGTAGTTTCTGGGAAACTTGCAAACTAATACTAATTTGCATTGTTTCGCACCGTGTACATGCTTTAAAGCGGTTTACGAGATCAACATGCCACGGGCTGTATAACTGAAGGATGATATTGAAGGAATTGCAGGATTGCTCGCATTTTCCGTAAGTGTAAACTCTCCTTTGTTCTAACTTCGCCACCTTTAGGAAGGTATGAGTAGTTTCCATGTTTTTCTGCATCACTGTTATCTGTGATCATTTAAATGCCACGAAGAAACAATCTTGAATATTCATGACTGTGCCCACGCTTCTTCAGTCTTGCCATAAATCATAACGTCGTATCGTTTATGTTTTATACTTTTCATTCAACAACGTTTTGCAATCAGGTGTATAGCTACTCACCTGACGATCTCCGTCGTAGGATAGTGGGCAAGCAACACCCCTGTAAAAACAAGCATTTACTTTAAATTCGTTACTATTTCGCGACAAACGGATGAAAAGAAGGCAGATACCCCCTTCCCTCAGAAAAGAAAAGTGCCAGAAGAAAAAAAATCAATAAAAAGACGGGGAAAAATTACAAATATTTGTGTTGATACAGTACATAATTTACACAATTTACAATTGCAAAGTAAGAGGTTACAATGTTCAGGTTGTAACCTGCGACCATGAAAAGTTGCCACCCCTTCCCCCATGATGTGTAGCGTGCGCCATTTATCATAGTAGATCCTTGAGGCCATAGAATCAGCTTTTGCAGTGGCACTTTACAGTAGCACGGATATTTAGTTTTATATGTTGCCAAGCAAGTAATTGTAGGCTTGTATAAGTCTGCAATTTGATTTACAGTGATTGTCTATGCGTTGCTTACACTATTGGGCTGTGTTCGTCTCCGGGGTCAGAACATTGATGAATCCTTTGGCCGGACGTTGTCCAGCCTGGTAACGGATCGTCCTCCTAAACAAGAAAAAACGAAAATAGATTACTTCGTGGAAAGTGCGCGCGTACGATATTTACGCACGAGTTGTTGACGTATCAGATTCTGATACAAAAACAATGAGTGCGTGAATATCGTACAAAGCATTCAGCTGAACAATAGTCAAGTTATGCTTTTATTCAGTCCGAGAGCACTTTGACGCTTCTTCGAAAGTTACTATAAATATTTTTGGTACAGAATGTTTACCTCTTCATCAGTCAACGCCTCAGCCACGGTTGATTTGTTTCCTTTGCCTTGTTTTTTAAGTTTTTTGCTTCGAGCTTCCAGACATTTCCTTGCTTGGTAAAACCCTTTGTCCTCGATAATGCTTACGGGATATTTACCTTCTTTAAAAACCGGCTAAAACTTGAAAAGAGCCCCCGAAGGCTTGATGATTTGTAATCCCGTTCATCTTTTCGTTTGCCGTTTAAAATACAAGTTGAATTTCTGATTTGATTTCTTCCACTTTTTTTATCTCTTCCTTCTCTTTGAGGAATTGGCTAGAACAAGCTAACATCGCGTCAGGGTTTTGCCCGAGTGTTTTTGTTCTGCTGTCTTCAATGGGTTTATCTACACTGTTCGGACTTTCCGCCATTCAGAAGTCTTCAGAGATTGTATGTGGCTCATAGCTAATTTGCTAGGAAACTAGTGGAAACTCGTGGAAACTCTACAAACTTCTGTGAATGAAGATTGAAGAGGCGCCAACAACAACGCGAAAGCGTTGCGAACTGACTGATTCATCTTGACAGCTGATTTCTGATTGGATGAAACGCTTTTCCTACGTGTGAGAAAGTCGTTTCCCGATTGTGATTGGATGAAGAAATTTCCGTATGGTATGAAATAAATTGTGTTTAATTCTTAAAAGGGTCATTGTAAAGGTTAGGTACATTGGTGAAAAGTTCGTAACTTTATTATGTTAAGTCTTCCAAGATATATGCAGCACTGACTGTGCTGTACAGTTATGTTTGTGTTGTAAGCAAGTAATATCCTTCTACCTGAGGACTGTTATCCAGACCATTCACCTCTTTCTCATTTCCTGTCATGGCGACTGACCTTTCTTCTTCCGCTTTCTTCTCCAATGCTGGTGTTCTAAGACACGTACAACAACGTTATCAGCATTATAGGGAGGACAGTATTTTAGATATTGACTCGGGTTTAGAAATATTTCCTTTTTGTCCGAAAAAAGCAGTTCAATGGCTTTGCACGTATGTGAAAAATGTTGGTGCATTTCTTTGTCATTCTCTAAAAACAGAAACGCGAGTTTGAAGCTATCTTACGAATTCTTTTTTGAGAAACTCTGATAATGATAAAAAGTGGATGAGAGAGAGATGAATCGCGAGATTCGTAGGTTGCTTAAACTGCCCATTATCCTACCCGGTACTCTCACGAGGAAACTTCTCTGCCGGAGTGCCTTCATCCTCGTCTGAGGAACTTCCTTCTTTTTCCTGCAGTCCCAAAAAACAGATTATTTGGCCGTGCTGTAGCAATTAGTTTCTTCCTGTCCGATGGCATTACATTAAGCTGAAAACTCGATTTAATATTTACCGAATTATATTCGGCGTTTCATGCAAAATACAATTACACTTTGGAGGTTATTATCCTTTGAAAACAGGGAATTCTTTGAACTTCTCACCTTCTGCTTTTTAGCTGCCATCTGAAATCAAAAAGAAAAAAATATAAGGCAGTTGTAATTTTCAAACACTCGGACTGGTCTTTTTGTCATTAATTGTCGCCATATGCAGTGCTTTCGTTGTGCTGAGGTTCAGATGCTAAAGAGATCTAAGAACAAGTTTATCGCTGAATCTTTAGGGCCATGTGGGCGCCATTTTGTGTCCGTTGCATTGATCTTTGCGATCGTGGACGTGAATTACAGCAAATATACTATCTGAAAGCGAGTTAATCTTGAAAACCTGACAGGAAAAATTGAAACTGAAAAGAATTCTCTAGACCTTGTTTGCACGTTATCAGTTCACGATATGGAAACCTTGGTTGTAGACTCTCCTCTTTATTTCACGAAGCAAACAACTGTTTTGGTACTCCGCGTAATGTATTAGAGTAACAAGGTTGATATTTTGAATTTTTAAAGTTGGGTAGAAAGTCGTGCCTACCGTATTTACCCGTGTATTAGTCGATCCCGTGTATAAGTCGACCCCCAATTTTTGAGGCCAAAAACTAGATTTTCTTAATTTCCAGGTAAGAATTTCTTGGAAAACTTATTTTGTATTTCTCAGAATTTTCTTTCAGCTACTACGGATATGTGAACAAATCACAGCAAGTTTCAACAGAAAGTTTTAGTAAGCTTATTATGGCATGTACACAAGCGTTTTATCTAGTTTAGCAACATGTATGTATACGGACTTTTTGACGATAATTTTTGTAAAATGCTCACAAAATCGAACATGATGATTTCAAACGAACCTTTTTAAGTGTGAAGAGATAAGAAGTGGCTTTACAAGACAGGCAAAACACCAAAGAAGCTCAGGACTCTCCCAAAACGACTCGATAAACAAAGTTGGGGAACTTGGTAGCCAAGCCTCGAAATCCGTCAAGTACTGGTAACTGAAATAAAACTAAAGCTACACGTGGCTTGCTTACCTGGGCTTACCTGGTACTTGATACGTTAGCATGATTTTGTGTATTATGATTCTACTCGCCAGCGGCTCGAGAAGCTGTAGTTGAATAGCTTGTGGAGAGTATTATAGCTGTATATTGACACAGACGAAGCAAACATACCAGACCCTAATCTGTACGAAGAACCGTTCCTTTATAGCTTCGTGACACACGTTCCTTGCAGACGTTCCAAGAAAGTTCCACTGCAGACTACGTGGGTGACTGCGTGGGTGCGGGCTTTCGACTGAGCATGCGTAATAACCAAACGAACCAGTCCCCGAAAGTAACTAGCAAAGGACCCAAAATTAGCTATGTAGCGAAATAAGCTACAAGACTGGTTAAGTGAACGAATTACTTTGCAAACGCAGGAGATATGGGATTTACAATTTCGAACGTGCAAAATCTCTAGACGGCAGTTAGCTCGTGTATGGTTCCACTTGTGAGATTCCAAAGGAGAACATAAACAACCACGAGCATGCCTTCGCATCTGAGTACATGTAAATAGTAACGAGTCGATCAACCGCGACTTTCTGAACTGAAAGCTCGGACAACAATTGTTGTCACCTTACTGACAGTATAGGGAGATTCATGCTGACGTCATTGTTTACATTTTTGCTCATTTGCATACGGCTTTGCGTACAGAAGGAAACATGTTAGATATGAATTGACCCGAGGCAGCTAAAGAGCTAGTGAAACTTCATACCTGGTGAAACATTTAGGCAAGCTTCCCGAGTGGTCGAGATCAGTCAAATCCTGCGCCGTGATTGGGTAGTCGAGCGAACAAGATTGAACTGTCTCGTCCGCTTGGGATTATTCGCTATTACCCGCTTGAAATTTTTTTTTCATACCGTTTGATAAATCCTTTATTGACCAAGCTTGTTCGATAAAGATGGCCGGATATTGGCCCGTTCTTGTTTTTTGCGTGTTTATGGACCTCGTCTGCCTCTCGGTCCATAAACACGAAAAAATGAACGCGGCCGATATCCGCCCTACCGATACCGAGCAAGCTTGATCAATAAACCATATAATGCCAAAAAGCGTAACAGACTGCAACTAAATCTCTTATTTGATCATTTACCAGGAAAGTCCACCGTTATAATCATGGATAAGAAAACGAGAAAGTGGAAATTGCATCTTGATTATCAAAGGAATGTTTCAAATTCGATAGCATGATTACTGTTGACGCAAGATTAATTGAAGTCAATTTGCATTGTGGTGACTGATTGTGGCGGTTGCGGTTTACTTTTGTTAGAAAAGGCAAACTGAGTGTCACCTCACACAGTTAACTCAATTGCCACGACAGGCGAAGCCTCCCAAAACAAACCAACCTGTGTTCATAAAAGTTTCCAAAACAAACCGACCGTGTTCTTAACAGTAACAGTCAAATATTGTTATGGCCGGAAATAATAAGCGGAATGTTTTTTTTTCCTTTCTAGAAAGAACACAGGAGGTGATCGCCACGTGCGTTACTAGACTGTGAAGGACTTAAAATCCATTGATCGCCATATAATTGTATTTATTTCGAGTATTTCCGTCAGTAGAGATAACAATCGAGTGTTGAATGTTCTTTGAATTGTGAACAAAGGGATAATTAGGTAGCACATTGTCGTGTTGACTACTCCTGCCATTATTACAAATCCACGAGCAATCCGTTTCGGCGGATAATTAATCTTGTATAAATGTACGTTGGAAGCTGGTAGTGTTGTATTTGGATAGTAAAATTGCACAAAAGTTAGGTAAACTTGGCATGCTTTGAGATTGATAAAATAGCACACACGAGGCCATGCGCTTTTAATTATAGGAGTACTTTAATCGTTTAGTAAACACGTCCTAAACACATTAAGGTATTGCTTGAGCAGTTCACACCTTTTGAAAATGTTGTGATGCTGACTACCAATACATAAGGAGATGGGTTATGTCTTCGAAGTTCTTATTAAAAGTCTGTTCAGTGTTTGTTTCAAACGAGTCTTGAAAGACTTGTTATTATAACACCAAATTCTGATATGTTTGTTTTGTTTTTTAAACCTGGAGATCTTTGTACATGATAACTGTGTGATGCTCCGCTTGAAGCTTTCCACCGTGATAACAGCTGTAGACCGTTCCTTTCCCTCAGTCAGTTTGATTCTTTCGACAAGACTGAGTGGTGGTCTCGAATAAGTTTTCCACAATGACTAATTTGCAACCAGCGATCGTTACGAAGGTCGTTTTTCCTTTGCGTGTGCTACATCTAGGATTCCCACGGATGGAATTCGTCTTGTACATTTTTAGTATGAGAAACCACCGAAAAGTGAGTCTGCTTGGTAGAATTTGGCGACGAATTTGCGTTATGTTCTTTTAAAACATGGCGGCCGCAAAAGCGACGGTGTTGAACTTATGATGTTCCTTTTGAAAGGTATAAATGTACAATCGAAAGTAACTACTGGCCGTCGAACAGTATTTCATTAGTTTGGTTATATTAGGGTCTTACCTTGCTTTAAGCTTCCTTTGGAATTCAGTTCTTGCCCGAAGTGTAAACGTTCGCGCTAGGCCAAACTGGAAAGATTCTTGGATATTTCTGCTTACTGCGAGTACCCAGTTTGCATTTCGCGCGTAGCACGTCATTTTCGCGGAAAGTGCGTAGCATGTCGTTAGTCAAACAGGACATCGTCGCAAATGCAGCCCTCTTCTTCGTTATAAACTTGAAGATTTAACTCGAACGGTAACCCGTGCCCCATATTTAGAAGGAGCGGAGCTGTATCCATTTCGGGTCTTTTCTCGCTCTATGCATTATCGTTGTTGGGGTGAAGGATTTTGTTAACGTACTATCGAATAACGTCGGTTACAGTTGTGCTTCAGTTACGCTTGGCAAGTTCTAAGTGTCCTTGTCAAACGTCTCGGTACTCTTGGTGTTTGGAACAGAATGGATTATTTCATCCTTTTGATTTGATATGATGATTATTCGTGACCCAAACTAACCACTGAAAAAGAAAGGTTTTCGTTAATAAAATGATATGTAAAAGGATCACTGTTGCATGCTTTGTTAAGCAACGGAACAACTGTTGCTACTTACAAACTTTTTGTGGGTTTAAAAGGTTGTACGACATCATGGACAAATGTTGTCAAGCTAATGCCAAGTTAAACTTGACTATCCAAAGAAATGGACTTTACCTTCTCGTCTACAGCGTCGGTTCTCTCAAAGTTTGCGTCTGTGGCTTGTTGAGATACTTTTTCCGGCCTGTGATTACGTACGTTTGAAATAACATCTTGATCGTGGTGGTCTTTTTCTTAGCGATGTGGACGGTAGCATTAGCAGTTCCATCAAATCACAAGTACATGATGCGAAAAAAGAACCAGATTGTCGTGAGAATATTCGCTAGCGAAACCAGCTTTCTTCAGCTGGAATCAGGCACGAAACAGGCACGAATCATGCGGTGAATCGGATGATGCGGTCCAAAAGGTTCTCTCATGATTGGTTCACTCGGTATTTTTCGAGCTCTATTTAGGGTTATGAATGACCCCATATTGGATTTCCTTTTGTCTTTAGCCCTCTGCTGTCATTCAGTTTCTAGAGTGCAGCTATTTATTTAGATTAGATAACCAGATTGGCATGTCCTTATACAAACTTAGCCAATACCATCGTGCTATTGCCATCAGTAAAGGAAGCATTTGAAACTAAACCCGAAAATAGATACAAAAAGTAATGCGAGATAGTGTTCTACGACCTTGATCTCTGTTGCTAAATTATTAATTAAAGATAGATTAGATTATTCGGGATTATTCACCACTTTTGAATGTCTAGTGGAAACCAAGATAAACCAAAGTGAAAGAGTCGCTCTAGCATTGACATTAATCTGTCGACAAATATGCTATTTTTCTTTAATAGTTTTCTTTCCAGTCTAGGGCACAGTCATTGCTGCGTGTTGTTAAAATGCTAATCTGCGACAATTTCGTTCCGTTCACTTCACAGGAAGACAATAGTTAATAACCTTGTGAACGCGGTAAGAGGCCATGAATTTGATAAACTTATTAAGTTAAGACCGAATGTGAACAGACCTCGTTTAAGTTTTCGGCTGCGAGTGCCTGGAACAAACTGCCAAGAGAGATTCGCGAGCTCACAACACTTGCACAATTTAAAGGCAAAACATTCACTTACCTAATAAACATGGATAGTGCAAATCACACTCGTACAATTTAAATTTAAACTTTTGTATATAATTTATACTTTTTAGATTTGTAATTGTAAATTCTATGCCTGTAATTCTTTATTGACTTTTTTTTTATGCTTTTTATACTGGTCACCGATTAATACCAGTCAATCTATATCTTGATCGACTGACCGGTCTTTACCAGATAAATAAAGTTATTATTATTATTATTATTATTATTATTATTATTATTATTATTATTATTGTTATTATTATTATTGCTATTATTATTATTTTTTATTTGTTTGTTTATTAATAATGTACATTAATGTTATTTCAAGAGTAGGCTTCCTGTGAAGTAGCTTTTCAGCTAAGCGGAGCGGTCACTAAATTACTTAGATATCCAGCTACAAGAGAATAGAACTTCAGATAACAAACAAGTAGTGCATTACTCTAGATAGGTGTCAAAAGATGGGGTTAGGCTTTGGTGGCAAAACTGTCGTCGGTGGTCATGTGGATTCCACACTCGTAAGTTAATCCAGCTTTCCGAGTTCAATTCTTGGGTTCAATATCTCTTTTTTTCTTCTTCTCTTTTTATTCCACTTTATTTGTATGAAAAAGAGGTCTTCGTGGTATGCGTGCAACTTAATTGAAATTGACAGGTCTACCAGGCATTGAACAGTAACGTGATTACAAACGAGACGAATACTTGCACAGGAGCAAATTTTCTTTGACAAATTATTTTCTCTTGTTTTCTGGTCAGACATTTAATTAGACTGTGAGCAGTCTCTCTTTTCCTCGAAAATCCGTGGGGAAAAACGCAAAACAAGCAAGTGTACGGGCGTGACTGAGCGTGATTGAGCGTGACGTGCGACGCCCGCGCTCCTAGGGGCTCGCACGTCACGCTCACAGTCACGCTCGCACGCTTACTTGTTTTGCGTTCTTCCGCACGGCTTTTCGAGGAAAAGGGAGACTGCTCGCAGTCTAAAATTTCATTTGACAAGTTTTCTTTCCATTTGGGAACAATGTCAGTTGTTGGACATTGGAGCAATCACTGGGTCGAGGGCGTTAGTGTGCAGTCTTAACAGCACAAAACACGCGCGATCGAAAGGTCTGGGGACTAACTTTATTCAAATCTTTGACAAGTTTACTTTACTGAACCGTCTACACGAGCAAATTCCAGAGTTAAAAAATTTTATGTGACAAAAAATCCTTTTTTAACAGATGTTAATAAATAATCTTAAGTACAGGAGCATGGGCACTTGGCTGAGTTGTTCAAAGATTGGATAACGCTATCCAGCAGATAAATCAGCATCCAGTGGGTAGAGGTCGACAAAACAAACCCCGCTATCCAATGGATAGTGATTTATTCGGTGGATAGATTACTCCACCCTTTGAACGACGGAGACCTGGTGGACTTCATTAATAATGTTATCAATTGTGACTACCTATTGTTGTCCTGAAATGTCCTACTCGTGTTCTTATATCGACTCTATCTTTGTAACGAGTAGTGAATGTACATCGCGCCCTTAAATGTTTCGGTAATAAAAGGTCATGTCCGTGACATAGACTAATAAATACTTTAGAACATTTTCATGCTGGATCTTCAACATCCATGTAGGGTGTTATCATCTCCCTCTGTTGGTGTGTTTCCTGATGTCCTTATTGGAATGTTTACAGGTATCTGCAAAAAACAAAAGAACTGATGAAATGAGACAGCGGGAAAAGTCAGTTTGACATTGGTGGTAGAATGTGTAAACTTTGACGACTGCGAGGTAAGGACCTGATCAATAAAGCGGTTTTCAGTGTAATAGAGCTTTACTAAGCTCTATCACTGGTTTAAAAAAACCTTGTACCACCTATTTAACCAATCAGATGGAAAACCAGAGCCACTCGATTTCCCCGGCGTTCCCGCGTAGGCTCGATTTCCGCCGCTTTCTCGAGTCCGGTCTACGAACAGCGCCTGGTAATCGAACCTAGTTCCCGCGCTGAATGAGAATTACACGTCTTTCCTTTAAGTTCACTTGGCCCCATGTGATTGGCTCTGGAATCATATTGATTTGGCTTAACGACACTCGATTGAGAACCACTTTCTAACTCTTGTTAATATTTCTTTCTCTTTCAGGTCAGAAGCAAAGAGTTCAGTTGCAAGACGAATAAGTTTGGATGCATAGCCTCGATGCGCACTGGCTGAGCAAGCAACCAAACACGCGAACATTCTTCTAAAACACAAGAGGTGTTGAAAAGGGAAAAACTGATCAATCCTCGTGCGCTTATGATTGCTTTATATCGTCAAAAGGAGGTCTGATTCTTGCCATTCCTTTTGGACCGTCTGTGGCAGCAGAGCGTTGTTGTAGAGTGAGTTGGAGTCAGATGTTCGTTATCAGTTCGTCATAGCACTACCAAGCGCTCCGTGAATCATGGCCAGCTCATTTGACACATCAAGACATAAGGGAGGCGGTTAAAGAATCCCTTTTTTGAGAGTGGAACGAAAGGCTTTCCTCAAGGGTACAGAAGTACTTTCTTTGTAATTTCTTTATATAAATAGGAACTTACCCTGCTGACAGCGGCTGACAGTATTCGTGGAAAAGTGGCTCTGAACAGAAACAAAACAATTTCAAAACTCAATAAAATGCTTCGGTGTGTTCAGTTTATAATCATTGTACTGCCAATTGTCATACGGTGAATTATAGTCGAACATGTGAGTTCACTACAAACAATTTACAGCAGAATATTTTGTTAGACCTCGGGTAGTTCATCTAAACGCTTGAAGACTTAGACAAGGCGAAAAGCGCACGATCCTTTTTTGGCTTAATTTCTTTCCTTGTCTCCTTTCCAGCGTTAGTTGTCAATCTGAATAATAGCCAGCTTGCTGAGAAGAATAGACGACACGAGGAGAAAATGGATCTGATGCAGTAGTGTTTTAAATGCTGGAGGAAAACCGTTCTGGGGTGTCAAACATTTGAGGTTAGATTATTTTTGTAACTTACCCTGCGTGGACATCGTTCTCCTCCGTGCACTGTGCAGCTATTTTTCCTTTTTCTGTTAATCCAAAGGGATTATAGTCCTAGCAAGGCAATAGTGTTATCTATGAGAGGAACTGTCAATATCAAGGCGAAAGAAAACCATATAGATACGACTTTTCGTTATCGCTATGGGCCGAGAAGTAAGCTATTTAGAGTACTAATTTGTAAGGAAACCAGCTTGGTAGTAGCAGAATGTGTAAATCTGTCCAGTGAAGAGGAACATTAACTCGGCACTTTGTAAATTAGCCTTTCTCGCCTTTTCGCTACTTTCTTTCGGGATTTTTTTGTTCTTTATTACGGTATTTTAACATAGTTTACTCGGACTCTGTTTTGAGTTTGTTTTCTTGATTAAAATACGGCCACGTTGCTATTTTAGGGGTCCTGTTATTTTAATCAGCACTTGAAGCCAAGAAACAACACATGCAGCTCTTTTCCAGCTCGGGAAAACTCGTTTAATTGAGACCTTTTTAATTGTGTATGAAAGTAAGGGGCTTTTTGACTGGAAAGTTCCCGGTCTCAGAGCAGATGTCTAGAAAATTTTATTTCCAATCTTGGAGGGGTTCGTTGTTTAGGTGATTGGAATCGATGTGGGGCAACCACTTTTCCTTCGAGTCTGATTACTTTCCACGTGTTGACGTTTTCGGGCACATATTACACCTAAAACCCTGAATATCCACGTTTTACTCAAGCAGTTACTTTACCATTCTGATAGCCAGTCGAACTTCGAAGCTCAAATACTGATTCAAACTCTCTCTAGAAGCCAATCGAATAAAAACATGTAGACAATAATTTTATAGTACTTTAAGAGCTATGTGTTTACCGTGGTGTACGTGTGAGAACAACCTTTATCAATCACTGGAATTTTATAGGACTTCTTACCTTTACGTTTTCCAAGTTTGCGACGAGTCCACCATTTGCAACAAGAGTCTCGAGGATATTTTGCCATGTAGTGGCCATTTCGTACTAGAAAATAAAGGTTCAATGCTCTTTAAACAAATGAAACAATTCAAGAAGCGATGATTGTCATCTCACTTTCTAGCAGTGTGTGCTACAAATTTGTATCAAAAGTACGATCTCCAAACGAAGTTTTGTTCAATACGAGATGTATTCGATTTTTCTTTCGCTTGTAGAAAGCGAAGAGTGTTTATCCGATGTTTCAAGACAAGAAGGCGGTGTGTAATAATAAGTACTGTTACCTGAAGACCCTACAAACTGTGTTATATGTACATTCAAATATTCCTTTCACTCCTTAAGAATGATTTTAGAAGCTGTTACCTGACGCTTGGATCCTGTTTAATTGGTGAATTACGAACACAACCCCGACCTGCGAAGATACAAGAACACCCAGTGTAACATGGATTAGAAAAATTTAGTAATAAATTCTAGATTTGCATGGATTAGAGGAATTTAGGAATGAATTTTAGAAATAAAAGGTTCTTGACAATTGAAATGTAGCATGTTTTCATCAAGCAGGGTAAATCGCATCAGTGAGAAGGGTAGCCGTGTACCCTTCCGCTAGATTTGCCTCGCTAACTACACGAGCCGGTCCTTGTAGCCCTTGTTTATAAGTGGAACATCCGGTGCTTTCTGCGGGTTTAGACCAACACAAATATGGTTTGATACCACCACTAAACGAGAAACTATACTATACTTGTTAGTTCACAAATGTGCTATAACTTTGTCTTCATTTTGTGTTTCAGCGCGGCTTCGCTGTTTGGAACCACGTGCAAGATTATTTTAAGTAGACGTCAATATGAAACGAAACTTAAGTCATACCAGCATGGATAGTATCCTCGAATGATAAAAATGGAACTTACCGTCCTGTTGTACCCTTAGAAGACTAAACTTCAACTTTCAGTGGTGTCTTTTTCACTGAGAAAGCATGATTGCAGCTCTGGTTTCTTGATTGGACTGTGCCAGCTGCGATGTGCGTCCTATCCTCGTCCCAGTGTCTTTCGCGATTGACCCGATCGACCCGACGCGATCGAAGTCAAGATGGCGACTTGTATCAAATGCTTCATTATCTCAGTTACATAGATGATGTGTTGTATGGGGCCTGTTTACTCCAGATCGTACCGGCTGATGTCAGTGCAGTTGCTCGTAGCACGTTAGAGTTCTTCAAATGCCTCCTCCTTGTGGTTCAAGCATGTATTTCGAAGAGAATTTGTGTATGATTGCACTTTTCTTCGTTTAGAGCAGCGTCTTTGTCCTCTTTGTCCATTGTCGTCTTGTCGTTTCCGGGCACGCAGCAATCCGAGCTTTTAAACAGAACGCCGCCAGCGTCATCAGTGTCATGAAAAGAACACATTGCACTTGTCGCTGTACAAGTACTTACAGTCACAAGACCTCGGTTGTTGCTTCCCTGGCCAGTTGAGAAAAATCAAACAATGCGGCAGCAAGCTTATTACTGCGTTATTTGTGCTGCTAGTCGGCATCAAAGCACTGTCAACACTCCTACCAAACGCTCTTGCCATACCGTATGCTGGTTAAATTTTCTGCGTACCTGGGAAATTCCCGCTATTATGACATCATACATAAATGAGCTTACTTTGTTCCTCATTTTCAACGCCATAAATCAGCTTTTGTTTACCGCAGCGAATTTAAACGTTTAAGTTTCAAGAGAGAGACAGTTGAAAACTGTTTTGACAAAAACGAAAGTGCATTCAATCAAGTCTGTATCTTAATGCGTCATAGGGCAAGTTATTTGCCTGGGCCTGTTCCTCGCACAGCTCCAACGCAATGAAGCGTTCACTCTGAAACACTCTCTTTAAAGTCTGTTTGTTACTTTTAATAGATGAAAGAATTGATATCAATCAATGTTAATCATTTGTTTGAGCAAGTATTTCGCTGGTTGCTAAGGCGATGGCCTTTTGTTGAATTGCGTTTCTAGAAAGAGGGTACAAACTTGATTTATTCATAATTTTCCTTTAATAAATTCTTGACACATTTTGAAACCGACCAAAGGAATTTGTTTGCGGTGAACATCCAGGTACATTATCCACAATCCATATGGTTTAAACATCAATTTGTTTTTCAGTTTATGATCGTAAGCCTTTGATCCCGCTCTATCTTGTTATTCTACCTGTCAATCTTCAGTATGATCAACATTCAATTTCTCTTTACAATATGTATAGACTGACAACGAGACGAATTATGAGAATAAATAGAATTATTAGCTTAAAGGTAAGTTTATGTGTATATCGCCAAGTGCTCAGGATAAGCATGACGAAATGTTTAAATATAAGCGAATCCGTCACTGGACTTAGACGAGGCACATTAAACTGTTCAATTAGTGAGTTTGGAATTTATGTGCATTGTAAGAGAAGTTGGGGTTGAGCAGTTGTTCGGTGAAGCGTTAAACGCTTCGAGCTTGAGCAAGCTCGCAGCTCATTAGCGTCGCTTTGGGCAAGCTAAATAGGTAATCTTAGCTTAGTAATCTGAATTAAAAGACGGAGGAGAGCGTAACGGGGAGAGCAAATATGGAGGTAGAGTAGTTAGTCCATGACCCACCCGATCACGTGGACTGAACAAAATGAAAGTAAACTTCGTTAATCTCCTCAAAATTGATACATATCTGGAGGACAAGCCCATCCCCCCACCCCCCCCCCCCCAAATGCTACTTAATTATAGTCTCCATCCCTGATTATGGCTCCTGCTTACAGCCTATTTCATAGAAAGTTTGCTGATCTGTGATCTAAGCCAGCAGAAAAAAAAACTTCTCAGTCCTCAGCTGATAATCCTGAAATTTAACACATTTCTGCCGTCAGTGTGTACGGAATGTCTCGGATAACCGAACAAACACCAAAAAGTAAACGGCGACGACAAAATTGAGTAACAGTGAATGCGCTCTTGAATCAAGATCCGTTTTATTATGCTGCGATAAGTACCAGACTAGTCGTGCTTAAAGTTGTCATTTAATTAGTCTGGATTTTTCTAATAAGAATAGATTCGCTATAGTCGTGATGGGGAGAGACGCGGGATTCAATGGATTGAAGTCAAAGTTTTCCATTAACACGGTGAAACTTGTTACTTCACGGTTTGAGCAAATGATAAGCAAACATTCCGAATGGAAATTTCATATGGTTGTGAACGTGCTCCATGCATTGACCAGGATTTACTCGCAGCGCCTCGAGGTGAGCTTAGCAGCCACGCATTCCGGTCGAGACTTACAGAAGGCCAGGAACTTGAAGTGGCAAATGGTAGTCCGTTTCAATGAACATTTTGGTCAGAAATTATGGAAACTGACCACAATAGTATTACCGTTTGCCATCCACCCGTGGAGACCCGAGGACGGTTGTTTGGAACGGGACCGGCGAAGTAAACACGGCAAACGTTTTCAAGAACGGCTTGAAGAGCCCGTGGTCCCACCTTAAGTTAATCCCCCTGGGTTTCCAAGGATAGCCATTAACATCCAAATTGAATGTTTTTTGTTAAATGGTTAACTTATTTTTTCGTCATATTATATATCCACGAGTCCACTCGTTTTAGATAAATGCAATTAAAACAACCGAAGAGGAATAGCCAGTACTGTATGATCATGACGAAATGGAATACCGCTTACATACAGTTGCGTGGAACCCACTTGCAAAAGCTCGTTATAGAGCTGGAAAACTGACATTCTAGGAGACTCAGTTAGCGCATTGGACTCTGTACAGATCAAGCACCTGTCACGCCAATTTGCGCGCGGCCAAAATGTGGATAAAGCTGTTCTTACCGGAATGCCGGCTTGCTACGCAGGCTAGGGAATAGGGAATCGTGAACCTCTGAGTTAATTTTGCCAGCCATGTGGCCATTATATATTCTGCAAAGACAAATTGAAATAACAAAACCTAGAACAGATGCGAGAAATACTGTATAAGTTATGGTAATACAATGATATTAAAGGTGTACACTATATTTATATATACTTCTTTCCAATCTTCTCATCTGTCAACTGTTTCAACTAGCGGACTTACAGCTCTGCCAGTTCTTCAACTTCATCATTACGACTGTTGAAACACCTGTTCGCATCAAAATTAAGCTGGAGGCAAACATGGCAAAAGTTCTGAAGTAAGAAAAACAACGTCAAAAGTAACTATTTGTTTATAGCAATAGATCATCATAGATAGCAATGTAGACCGCTCGCTTAAAAACTCTGAAAGCCTGTGAGAAGCCAGTATTCAGTATCTCGATTTGTTCGGCATTTAATGATTGGATTCTACTTTATTCGTACTTAATTTCGCGATTTTTGCTAGAGTATTTCGCGAGGCTTTACTAGTTCGCAATTTCGATAGGGGAAAATGAAGAAATGGTAAAAAAATTTCTTAGCAAACTGGAACCATAGTTAATAGAGGGGAATGATTATGAAGCCCGGCAAACATCAAAGGAGCAAACAAAGCTGACAAGATTTACGTTGGAAGGTTCACGACCGTGCACAATCTTTTGTTTTGCGCTCATACGCTATGCATGAATTACGTAACCAAAACGTTTCTATTGGTTAGTTCCTCGGTCAGTAGTAAAAAGCTATTGCGTTTTCTGCACGGTCATGGCCAAAAATGAGAATAAAAACATACGACAAAGAACTTTGTCAAGTTCAGTCATTCCCAGTTATTAATTATGCTGGAACAAAATAAGATTAACTGTATATTGCCCTGAAGTTCCATAATGTTAGATATATTCATATCCGTGCAATTAAATTAACTCTATTGCTCACAAGAAAAGATGCAAAATGGAGCTTACCAGTTAATAATTTTTTTATTTATGTCAATATACAAGCTGTATATGTTGTTTTTGATCATTTTTATAACCTTTTTTTAATTTAAATTTCTTACCAAATTGGGTAAATTTCGCGAGGATTTTTATTCGCGAGGCTTAAGTTCGCGATGTTTTACAGTCGCGAAATTAAATGATCGTTTGTTTTTTTCCTCTGGCCGTTTCCGTGCTTCTCCTCGACTAACATATCGCCTGAAAAAGAAAATCCTTGAAGTTCTGCTTTTAAGACTATAAACATTGAAGGCCGCAATACCGTGAATGAAGCTTTGACCGCAATTACTGGGGCGGATCAAAGAGGAGGGGGGATTGGGGGGTTCGGTCAATGACCCCCTAAATTAAAAAAGAGAGACATTATATAACATGCTGAATTTGCCTCAGAATGCGGGAAACCGCATTTCCAAGGACCTCAATTTTAAAAACTCTACAGGGGAGGATGCCCTCGGAACCCCCCCCCCCCCCACCCCTACAGGGGACCGCATTCGGCGGTCCGTATCTCGTACCCCCTAAAATCCTCTATCCACCCCAGAGTTAACATCTAAGAACCAGATAAATAATCATGTGTTTTCTCAATTTCCCTCCTTTTCAGAAATCATGTGGTACACAGACCCTTGTTCAATCGAAAACAGCAACTTGGTCGTTGTCAGTAAGTTAATGTCAGTGTTGATAAAGTAAGACAGAGTGAGTTACCATCTACCATTGGGTTAATTTATTACAGTTTCTTCATCATAGATTCTTAATATCATTTGAATCTTCAATGGTTTCCTTTCCTAAAACCCAATTTCCTCCTAGAACATAAGCTATAATCAAAATCAACAGAAAATGCTCCTTATGTACACACTAATTGCAATACCCAAGTGATTTCTTTTTAATTTGTCGGCTGTTTAATCCAAGCGAACGAAAGATCAAATTTCATGTCACAAGTTTGAGAAGGAAACTGCGACTGTGAATGAACCTTATAAAGTGGCTTAATGCACATCGTTTTCAACTGAACGTCTCAAATTACCCAGAGTGACTAACAGTCGACACAAGACAAGAAACTCCGGTATATACAAAAGAATGGCGGACAACTTTTCCGTCGTTTTAAGTAGACTTTACTTCGATTCAGATATTCCGTTCGCTTTGTACATAGCAGATGTTGCAGTAAACGTGGTTTTCTCAGCTGCAGCAGTACTTGGCAACACGTTCATAATGGTTGCGCTTCGGAAATTGTCCCCTTTGCAAATCCACTCGGTGCTTAAGGTATTCTTGTTCAGTTTGGCATTAGCAGATTTGGGGGTTGGTGCTGTGGTTCAACCGCTGTACATCACGGCTGTTTTGACGGCGATGACTGGCCGGCTTGAAGCTTCGCGCACGATCGGAGCTATCTTCTACGTAGTGAACTGGCTTATACCATATATTTCTTTCGCGACTCTAACTGGGTTGCCATTGACCGCTATCTGGCGCTGTATTTTCGCTTGCGGTATCGTATCTTGGTTACGACGAAAAGGGTGATCATCCTTTTGATCCTGTTGTGGATACTCACAATTGCTGGCACGTCATTTGTTTTGTGGAATCACATCGTTTACAACGCTCTGGCTAATGCCATAATAGCAGTGTTTCTATTTTTGACTACGGTTTGTTACTTTAAGATATATTTAACACTGAGACATCAAAATGGGCGCTTTCGAGCGGTAGCCCCTGTAGAGCTTTCATCTGGGACTCGCTCACTAAGCAAGAGACACAACTTCAACCTAGCTCGTTATAAAAAGACTGTTAACAATATGTTGTATGTCTACTTAGCTTTCATCCTTTGCTATCTTCCACTATTCTGCATTTTGATTGTCATTCATGTAAGGGGAGTCAACAGAATCATCAAGATTCTTAGGTTCCTAAGTGCGACTTTGATTTTTGTGAACTCCTCGCTGAATCCGATTCTGTACTGTTGGAAAATTCGTGAAATACGACAAGTGGTATTGGCAGCGATTGCAAAAATGTTCTGCTGTTGCAGTTGAAGATAATCCAGTTTTCGTCGTTATTTGCAGATGGAAAGACAACACTTCAAATATAGGAGAGCTTTCACGATTTCACGTCTTTAAATATCAAAAATCTATTCCCAGCAGGAGATCTAGACTTAATTTGCAAACATCCTTCAAATAACACATTTCTGGTCTGTTGTTTTTGCCGTTCAGACTTTAACCCCCCCACCACTACCTCCTCTTCAATGAAGTACTTCCTATAATGAACTATAAGGTAGATGCTGAAGGTAGATAAAAGGGTAGGGTCTTCACGAGTTATATTATAGAGAAGGGTAGCAAAAACTGTTATTTCATGTAAAAGAACCTTTCAAAATATCTTGTAACGTTATATTAGTGACGAGGAGTTGTGAAGGCCTTTTGGGATTTGAAATGATCTGGGGGCTTCTAAGGTTAGGAATTTTCTGGTGGACTGTTTTGTAAGGTTAGTAAAAGCCCCGTACTGAACAGCATATGTATCCCTCTGTCCGGTATAGGTATCCCTTTCGGGTGAAGCCTCCCGAAAGGGATACCACAGCACTGAATGGTCTATGAAAGGCTTTACCTTTTCTGTCAAAAATGGTTAATAAAAAGGGAAAGGGAAACCCTCATGACGACAATAAGTCGAAAACGTTCGGTTTTTGTAATAATTAAGTTTTTCTTTTCTAGCTTTTAGAATTTTAGCCTCATGCATATATCAAGAGTGTAAAGGTTTGGACCTCTACCTTGTGCGGCTCTCCCGCCCTCATATAAAACTTTGTTGTGTAAACTTCCCCTCCCCGTAAGGCTCGGCTCTCTTTCTTATCTCGAGAACGACAATCTACAATCCACTGGTGTTAGAAACAATCTGCAATGAATCAAGTTAAACCTTGCGATCAGGCTAATTTTTGCCCTGGTGTTATTTGTTTATGATCGCATTCGGTCAGACAAATATTCTTTGTCTTTAATTTCGACTATTTTTCACTAAGTTTTAATATAATATTGCTTTATTATTGACATTATTTGATGAAGAAATTAAATTTATTACAGGTACGTCATAAGGTCGATTATTATGAACATAATCCTCACTGTCGGCTCGGCTACTCAATATTTTATACAACGTGTAACGTTAGCAGTAACCATTGCGTTACTAATAACGTTGCTTACATTATTGCGTGACCTGTTCACTAAGCTCGTTACCAATCTCCTTGAACGTCTCGCAGTGTTTACAGTTCACCATCATTTCAAAGATCGAGCGACTTCAGTGAGATCTCCACAAGAAATATGGGAATTTTGGCAAGTCGAGGAATAGAGTATGAAGACAGCTATCGTTCCTTTTCCGAGAAAGAACGCCAACAACTTTTGTCCCTATTCGACAGGCTGGCTACAGCGAACGAGCATGGAATAATGAAGGTAGAGCTTGAGCCGTTCAAGGTAAGGATATCAGCTTCATGTAAGGTCTATAAGATTGAATTTGAGCAACTATTGAAATTACGTCGTTAAAATTGTAACTTGAGCAATCCTTCCGCTTCCTAAAGAGGGACTTCTGTTCAGGAAAGAAAAGAAAAGTGTAAAATTCACAAATATACTGATGTAGATTACCTGACAGCTGAATTGGTTCACATCTTGTTTTTTGACGCAGCTCTTTGTGTTAATGCCAATAGTTTTGACGCCTTCGATTTCCAGCTGTCCATGTATTTTTGTTCGTTTCCCTTGAGTTGAAATCATTGAGGCTTATCTGTTCCTGTCATAACAAATTTTATTTACACAAGGGTGTGTTTTGTTTTTGCTACATTCTCATTCACTAGTGTTAGAAACATTTTTCCTGCTGCTGTGTTTTTCGTACCGAAAAAAATTTTAGTTTTAATTCGTAGATGTAATTTTAATTAGGAGGGGCTGGCTTTTGTGGACCGTGATTACCGTTCTTAACAGTTTTCTGAATAAACGTGAGCTAAACTAGAATGTTCATTTGACACTTTTCCACAAAAAATTCAATTTCAAGAATGGTAGAATTGTCAGTGGATTTCCAGATAAAATTGCATTCGATATTGACTGCTATTTCCAGTTGTATCTGGGTATAGGATATACATTGTCAAATAAATGTAGATAGATCTGATCTTTCTCAGCAATTTTTTAAAATCTTTTTCAAGGTACAAAAGAGGTCAGCCTGACATTTAATAAAAAGTGCTTTGCATTGCAAGCTAATGTAGCGTTTTCCAATTTTTGTGTGAGTACATGTACAGCAAATGCAAATCAGAATGCAACCCGTGTGGTACAAGGAAAGTGATCTGAAGAACATATATTACTTTCAGTAGTGTACAAAGTTTTAAAGCACTCACATTAACTGACAAATGTTTAACTTTTCCTTTTAGAGCATGAAATACAGTAGATATACTGTTATATATAGTGCTGACTTGAGGTAAACGTATATGTCATGCCCATATAAGGCCCATCATTTTAAGACTTCACTTCTAAAGAGCAGCTGTTCATGTTTATGACTCCCTACAGCTGCAGCTTATGTTATTTTTCTGTATCTTTAAAAGTGTAATTAAAGGGATCAATTAACATACAGAGTTACATACGTGCATGCCTTACTGAAAATCATTTGTTGGATAAAATCTAGAGATGTTGTTTTGTTTTAAGTTACAGATTATTTTAGAAGGTCATAATTTCAACTCAGTCAATATTCCCTTATTTGTGAAACAAACTCTTAGTACTAACTTTTACAGTTTGACATCAGGGAAAAGTCATAATATTTAATAAACAAGTATATTTTATAGTTTCAGTTAAATCTTAGCACTAATCTGACCATTAGTGGCCTCAAGGTACCAAAAATCTAACCGTATTTAAAACTAGATGAAGATAAAGGTTTAAGTTGCTGGTGATTGTGTTAATGTTTATGATCATGAGATGGTTATAAGACGAAAATCAACCAAGCCATTTTAGGTATGATTATTATAAATTCACTGGACTTTTTTCCAGCAATATATTATTTAGACGTGTCTTTTTTATGCATCACTTCTTTGCATATTTCCAACAAGGAAGATTATATTAGTTATAAGTAGTTTTCATATTAACTGACAGTAAAATTGCTAATTTCACTGGCTCAGATTAATAGAGCTTATCACAACATAATGGTCGTACATGTATTAAAGAATTACTTAAACTGCATATATATACCACTATCTCTATGTTTGTATACATACATGTTACACGGAGGTCAACATTTAAAAGTCGGTTCTGTTCATGAGCTTTGATATAATGATGCTGTGAGTAAGAGAATTGACATTTCAATAAATTGTGAATGTAATTGTAAATTTTCCATTCTTTTTCTTGCAGCTTCTCGTAACAGAAGTAGAGAACATTTTCTCCTTGTTAATATAAAGTTACATGTATTTACTATTATCATGAAACAAGTTTGTGCAAGTTTGAGAGAACTCAAAAAATTTTGGGAGAACTCAAGATGAGAATGTTTATAAATAAATATACATATAGTTTCAATTTGTTTATGGTGTGCAATTTTATAAATTTATTAAGTTTATGTCTTCTGCTGGGGTAACCCAAAAACACTGACCCCAGTCTGTGGACCCCCACTACACTGACAGGTCAACAGACTACCCCTACAGACCCCCTCCACAGACCACCCAACAACAAATGAAGATTTTACTTACGAGTTGTCTAAAAGATCAGTTGTGTTGGTGAAATTTTGAGTGTCATGCTATACAAATGTACCATACTTGGCTTTTTAAAATCCCCCAAAATAATTTCTGAGAGCTGTTTTCTGCAAAATGAGATGCCAATGGCAAAGAGAAAGAAAGTTCTTACCTTCCATGGGTGGCTGAATCCGGCCACAAAAGATGACCAAAGATTTGTTGTATAACGTTAGGGTCTTTTAAGCTTGTTTGTATCTGTTATTCCGTTGAGCAGATTTTGAAGTCTAGGATGACTCCATGAACCCACAGGAGAATGGGCTGGACATAAATGGCGGAGGGAAAGGGCACAAATTTCGAGGCCTCCCGGTCTCTCATAAATAGCCACAACAAAGGAAATGGCAGTGTGTAATGATGTAACTTGCCCTTGAACCTGAACCCAAGTCTGGTACATTTGCATAGCATAACACTCAAAATTTTGCAGAACACAAGTTATCTATTAGACACCCGGTAGGTCTATATTTGTTCTAATAATTTTACATTTACTTTTGGGTTTGTGCATAGAGGGGGTCCATAGGGTAGTCCATGAACCCAGTCCATAGTGGGGGGTCTGTAGACCAAGGGTCAGTGTTTTCAGGTTACCCTTTCTTTTGTTTTAATAGTAAATGTGTAGTTCTAGAAAATATCCATACCTGCCCAGCAGAAGCAATTTTTTACAAGACCCCCACCCCTCTGAAAATTCCAGTTAAGCTTCATACATTTCTTTAAATTTTTTGGTTTTACAGAATCCCCCACCCATCCCCCAGGAAATTCCAATCCCTTCTGTGGGGAGAGTATGGATATTTTCTTGAACTGCACAATATACTGAAACAGTAGAAAATGAATAAGAAACTGCTGAATGCTTTCAATGTAAAACATGTTTTAAATCACAGCATGAGAATGTATGAGCTTACAAGTACAAGTCAGTTTAAAATGATAATCATGTTGCTTTGTTTTGCTCAATTGCAGAACCATTTGACATGGCTTTTGCCAGAGCCCATCATTGACCGTTTCTTTAAAGAAATGTGCAATATTCAGCGGGCTCGTAGAGCTTTGAAAAATCCGCTGCAGAATGGACAAGTGGGAAAGGTGGCTTTCTTTGTGTCCATGTCTCATATCTTTAAAAGAAGCAGAGAAGAGAAAGCACACATATTTTACTACTTAACAGCTGATGTTGATCAAGTTGTAACCAGCGTAGAGGTAGAAGATCTCTGTAAAACACTATTGGATGCCTATGTAATTGCATTAAAGAAGACAAGCATTGGTGCAGAATGGAAGCTGCAAACAAATGCACAAGCAAACCATAGATTTGCCAAAAATGCCATCAAAGATCTTCTAGGGAAGAAAACAGATCCTAGTTGTGTTTCTCCTGAGGAAGTTGTCTCATGGTTTGGTAAGTTTCCACTGATTGAAAATTTGTTTCTTGCTGTGTCAAGAGCTTGTTTCCTTGATGTGGAGAGTCTGTTAGAAGAGAAGCCTCATGGACTGGATGAAGGATGTGAAGAGACAGTTGCACATGTTCAGTATGACAGGTCAGTACTGCAGCATAATACCTAAAGGTGGTGCATGTAATCTACAATGTAATTAAACTCTGTGACAACTGATAATCTTCTGAAACTGTGTTGCAAGTTTCGCAGGCAAATTCACAACCTGTTCCAGGTGTTTGGGTAAGTGGGAAAAACAGCAAGTCGTAGCAAGTAAAATATCATGTGTGCCCCTCCCCACCCCCACCTCCCACGCCTCAAACTAACTGAACACCTCCAGGGGAGGCTGATAGATTTGGGTTTTGAGTCTTTATTTGTACATAGGTGCTACATAGTTTTGTTGTTGTTCTTTTTTTTTATTTCATTTTTGTTTTTCATTGTCAAACTTCAACTTTAAATACGTCAGGTCACACATCATAATGCCATGCAAGTTTGAAGTGGATTTCAGTAAAATTGATTCACTGTTGGATATTCCATCTATTGTCCTCATTAATCATCACTTACCGGCATCACAGCAACATCGATGGCGGCTTTTGTTCTCAACTCAGATTCATGGTGAGAGCTTCAGTGCTTTCATTCACCAAATAACCAATCAAGGACCTGTGGTAATTGTGGTCAGAGACACTAGTGGACATGTCTTTGGAGGGTTTGCCTCAATGAGTTGGACTATCAAGTCTCATTTTGTAGGTGAGTATATACTATATATTTTAAGCTTATAATGGTGGAAAAATATGCTAAAGCCTAAAGAGCATTTGCTTAGGGCCAATTAGTGTCCCAGGAACTTATATCCATGTATTTGTGGTCGCTGGTGAGAAGCCTCTTCCCCTTGAATAACCCCAAGCAGTTTGACACACACACCTTAACTATACCCCAGGAGGAGGGGGCACTCCTTTAATGATGGACAAAACGAGGAGGCTCTGCCCAGAATGGAAACATTTTCAGACTGGGAATGAAAGGGTAGGGAATCTGAAGTGCACTTGCACTAACCGTTTTCAGTGCTTGCAAGATTGAAGGTAAAAGAACTGTATCTTTTATAACATTTACATGTATTTGGTAACGCATATTTTAATTAACCACATTATCTGTATTCTTAATCTCTCTGTAGGTGATAGCTACTGCTTTCTGTTTAGCATAAAGCCTAACATGGGTGTGTATCACCCTACTGGCTACAACGAGAACTTCATGTATCTCAATATGGGCATGCAAACAATGCCCAATGGACTGGTAAGCAGTGCAGAATTATTTAAGTTCAGGTGACCAATAACAGTTATTATTTTGTCCCATCACTGACTTGTCACTTAATAGATCAATACTACCATATGTACCCCGTATCTTATTTTAGAATAATTATTTACCAGAGCTTAATTTTGAGTTATATTATACATGTACATTTGTTTGCCATTGAGAAGAAGATTTTTAAAATTAATACTTTGTTCAATTCACATGTTTCTTTTGCTACCAGTAGAAAAATAGTGAGTAGCATCATGACATGAAAAGAATTTTTTTTGCAGGGTATGGGTGGTCAGTTAAACTACTTTGGGTTTTGGCTGGATGATGATTTTGGTTCAGGGCATAGTCGTGGTCAACCCTCCTGTACGACATATGGCAGCCCACAACTCTCTGCAGAGGAAGAGTTTAAGCTTGACAAGCTGGAGGTCTGGGGAGTCGGTGTACCCCCAGAAAATGAGGTGAGCTATAACCCAGGTTAGCCTTAACAATAAATGTAAAGCTGAAAAACGACACACGCATGTTTTGATATAAAATCAAACGGGGCGAGAATAGGGAGTTCAGTTGCCAATCAAGGGCTTTAAGTACTGAATGATGTTTTCTTAGCTTCCAATTGTACTCATCAACAAAAGAAGAGCTTAAAGAATGGTGCCGAGCCACGAGCAATCTGAGCCGAGTGCGTAGGGTACCCATGACAACCCTGTGTGCGGCAATTACCAGACCCTGTCCTCCAAGGTGCTCGGAGGGCAATGGGCCCGCGAACAGAGTGGAGGCGAGACCCAGACCCACCAAACCTTCCATGCCCCAGATCCATAGCCAGACGAAAGGTAGAAACTAAAGCCGGCTACATCACGATGCCCAGCACAACAAATGTCGGCTTGACGAGAAACAGCAAGATCGTACCAAGCCTGGCAGCGTTGACATGGACTGAGCCAGTGCAAAGAACTAAGGCCTAGAGACAGAAATAACTATCACTCTCTAGCGTAGCAGAGCTTTGTCATGACCTTTGTTCGTTACATGAAGGGAAGCATCATGGAGAACAGACTAACAACATTCACACATAACTGAGCCGACAAAAGCCACTCAGATTGGACGTAAGCCAAGCAAAGGCCTGACAGTCACTTCAGATCCCAGTGGATCCGAACTAAGTGATCAGCTAGTAGCTTAAGACACGAGCTGCTTCAAAAGTCGTGACAGCGAATCCGCAGTGCTCCAGATCTTGGATCTGATGGTCTGGGATGCCGTTCCTATCAGCTTCGGTTGCCGCTCCAATGCGGAAGCTGTGGCTGGAAAAATTGCCTTGAATGCCAACTGATGATACGATGCCTCGCAACCACGAAGACAATATGACATGGGATAATGGCCGTCCATCACGAAACAGAAACAAAAGGCCTGGAGCATCTCCCGTCAACGACAAATAAGCCAAGAGAGAATGGATTGCACACAGAGGGTACTCGCCCTTGCCTATGTACAAGAAAAAGCTCTTGCGGATTGTAGCTGTTTTAGAAGCCTTGATCCTGAAGGAGATGTATCCGAATCATCTGTTGGCTGCACCTAGGTGGATAGCAGATGAAAAACTAGCAAGATTCAGGACGGTAAAAGAAACCAAAAACAGCTAAATTACACGCTGCCTAAAACATGCAGTGGTCTGGAAGGCTCTAGTCCAATGCACGAAAAATCACCATCAAGATGTCGTCTGTAACTGGTACTGAAGTATAGCCGAGAAGCATCACCTTGTCTAAGCATCCGCTGTAACCGCAAGCAATTAGCAACAGGATCAGAAAAGCCCTGTTCAATATGCAAAGAGTGAACCCCCGACTGATAAACCTTGCTTTAATGCTTTAATTGGATACTCCTAAAAAACAGTAAAAAACTATACTAGGAGGTTTAATGTTAAACTTGAATCTATATATCAACTATATCAACTGGATGGTGTAATGTTGAACTCCAACAATCAAACTCTTGTTTGGCTTTAATTTTAGTATTTGTTAATGTCTGCACCAGCACTTAGAAGAAGATATATTTGTATATGATCTTTCATATATTCGCTTGCAAGATCATAATTGTTAGTCTCTCTTGTAAGTTATTTCAACATTGGACAGTTGAGAGTGAAGTAATGTAGTTATCAAGGAATTTTGTTCCTTCTTCATACTTAACCCAGCAATTGACGATTCCACTCCACACATTTCAATGGACAGTGTGATGTATCCTTGATAAACACATAACGGCATAAACAACATTGCAGCTCTCTGTGTTCTTAATTATTCCCATTCCTTTTTTCTTCCTTACTTACTTCCTTTGTTCCTTTGTTCGTTCATTTGTTCATTTATCTATATTTTGTCCCGTCTGTTTTAGTTGGAAAAAAAGAGTGTATTGGACACAGAGATAGAAGCCAAAGCCTTCTTGGAAGTGATGGGCAAGAAGATGCACAGTGAAGGATATAGAGAGCCAGAGACAGACTAGCTAAACCATGACAGAGATCTTATGATAGAAGTTTATCATGTAATATTAAATACTGTATTTTCTGGATTAATCGCCAGGTGCCGAATAAACGCCGGGTGTCCCAGGTAGATTCGTTCATAAGATCCGCGAGGAATTTACATTCAAAGTATAATAAACTTTAGGTATGGTTCATTCCGGTTTCATTCATCCATTCATTCGTGATTATATTTAGCTCTCAAAAATAAGATAGGAGAGGAGGGAGGGATTTAATCGAGAAAATACGTACTTGCATTTAGAATGTCTTACTGTTCAGCTTTTTATCCAAGTACAAACATAGTTTCAGACCAAGACCTTGCTTTTTAGCATCTGTATTTGTTTAATTTAAAATGGAAAATACTTCCAAAATCAATCCTGGGCCAGGAAGCTTATAATTTATTTGCCCAGGACATTCTCTTTTTCATAATCAGTCTTTCAATGGGATTTTGCACGACAAAAAATGAAAAAATTAAACAAGACTTACTTCCCTGTAAAGTGAAGTTTGATTGGAATCCTATCAAGTCATCATACTGCTCCAAGAGATCTCTGCTTGTGGTGGCCGTATTGAACAGGAGGGCGGTGCTATCCATGATAACCGTGAGAGTTAACTTTGTTTTTGACATTTCGCCATACTGGGTAGAGCTAACAAGCTTAGCCGAGCAACAAAAGCTCCTGTACTTTTTGAAACACTCAGTCCATCCTTTGGCTTCGACGTGGGAGCAAGTCCCACACCTCTTCACTGGCACTCTTGACGTTGAGAAGCGTGATATTCTGTTGTGATAAATATGTGTCCATACTCTCTTAATGTCGGTGGAGAGGTCATCCGTCAACATATTGTCAATTATTTCTGTAGTTTTTCACTAAGTAGCTGGGGATTATTTCGTGTTAGGTAGATAAGCCTGGCTCAGGTTCCCTACGATGTTGGTCTGGCTCTGAGACTCCGAGTCGGAGCAACAGTCACCCAGTCATTCACAGCTGTTGTGATCTGACTGATTTTGCTTGTCTGTCGGGATTTGGTTGATTTTTAAGGACGATCTTCAGGCTGTCGCAGACGGAAATTTTTGCTGCCGCCATCAAGTTCTAATTTTTGAGCCCGAGGGTGTTGCTGAGGGATCCCCCGTCGTTGCCGACATGGATAACGACATTAGATACCGACTGGGCAACTTTTTTCTCAGAAAAATTTGAGAAATCTGCGAAAAAACAGCGACATATTTGTCCGGAATACTATGATGTCCGCGCCGAAAGCACTAATTATGCGCATGCGCGTAGCCATCTCATTGGATCTCTATACAGTAATGATGAGATAGAATTTCAAGTTTTGAACAATGAGATTAAATACATGCAAGCTATACGAAAGGGGCCTGACACTTTACAATCAGTTGACATGTGTCATGTGAGGGGTGGGGATCTTAAGCAGTGGGTGTGGAAGAAAGGCTTTCCATGGGGTGGGGTGGGGAGAGTGTTGTAAAGTGAAAAAATTATCCTGACAAATTCACAAAGCAATTTAGTTATTGTATAAAATAGTATCCGAAGTAGAAATTAAGTAATATCAATGAATATTGAATGCCTCAGGAGTAATAATTAACACTACACAGTGTTGAGTCAATCCCGTATTATGATGAAAGAAATCTGAACAAACTCGTCCAAGTTAGTTAGAGGAGCCTGCATCCATCTTCTTCTTGTCAATAGTAGACGCACAGTGTTACAGGAATCTTGATGTATGATAAAATCGATTTTTAATTACAAGAGTTATTTATTCGCTGAGATATTATTTATTATTGAATATCAGTTAGGTAATCTTTAACTGAAAACGACCTTAATTCAGAATTTTAGTATACAATGTACGTGAAGCAATCTCTGTATATTTTGTGTGTGGTCACATCATCAGCAGGGCATTAAAGTTTAAAGTTATAAACAGACACTTCTGAGGGATAAGCTCATTTGAATCCCGCAGAAACTTTGCGCTGGAGGCATACATCATCCTTTTTTACAACACCTGTGTTGGTTGCCAAAGAATGGCTGGTGTTTTCTGGGTATAAATTGGCTGGGTATAAAGGGTATAAATTGCTTACTAATTCATTTTGCTTGCACCGGAAACTTGAAGAGTCTTACAGGTTGCTTATGTCGTCTGTCACGGCAGTGAGATAAATATTTGATCAACAATGGCCAATTAAGAAACTTCAATCTTATTGGCAGCAATTCACCAAATGAAAAATGTTGTAGAGCGGTTTTCATGTGAAGGTCGAAAAGTAATTGGAAGTGAAACCAAAAGCAACCGTGACTCGTTCGCATACGTTTTCCCGCGGTACGCGTCAACTCCGAGTTCTGATTGGTTCGCTGGATGTGATTGACTAGACTGATTACTTAGCTTTGCTTTTGGTTTTACGACACTTAGTTGAAAACCACTTTATAGATCGTTTTCTCTGTCTCCCAAAATAAAAAAAAAATTCCAAAACCATTTACGGGGTAAAGTCAAAAATTGTGATAGGAAATAAATTAAGAAGACACTTCTCCAAGTTTTGGGTCTCTGCGTTTTCCCAAACTTCAGATATTCGTCGAAATGTTTTGCAAAAATTTACAGAGGCCAGTATGGAGCCACCATGTTGACGTGCTGCGTACTCTGTGGTACAACAATATGGCGGCCAGAAAATAGTGTAAACATCTTGAGCTTACTTTGGCTATCTAGGCGACTGATTTTCTGAACTCAACAAACAAACGTTTGCTTAAGCACTTTTCCTAATACTTTAACTTCTAAAAGGCTCAAAATCGCGATAAATTCTAGTTGTGCAACGCTTTCTCGTTGTATACCATGCAATATCCCACGAGTCAATTGTGTTTTCTCGGTATGTATACCGAGAAAACAAGTAACAAGTAGGACATTCCATGGTATACCACAAGAGAGTGTTACATAACTATCTTATAACATGCCATAGAAAATATATAAGCCAACACAATCGATGCGACATACGCGCGACACATGATGGGAAGGTTGCGAGTAATACCGTCGAATATACAACGGCTTTCCTGTATTCTGATTGGATGTATTTTCTATGGCAAAAGCATATATTTTTCGAGAAACGTAATCGTAGTTTTAAGTCACGCACCGCCACAACTCTGAAATTCAAAATGGGCTGAGCACGCTGCTGAGGTGAAAAGTTGGAAACAGGTATAAATTTAGTATTTCTTATACCTGGTGAAAATTAAAACTTTGGTGGCTCTTTAGTTTGGATTTTAGAACATGATGACGTCAAGTGAAAACGATCTACAGTAAATAAATGTATCTCTGTGATTTTACGATGAAGTTAACGCGGTTTTTTAAAGGACTGCCCGTGCCAGTATACCTTGCAAGACAGATTCCCCTCTTTATATGTGCGGTTATGAACGGAGGTTCCTTCTCGTCTCTTACCGACCAGAAAGAGAGGGATCGCCTGGTTCAATCGTGCCCCAATCTCTGTCTCACCATAGTTACTACAGGGGTATGGTTATGAAACTCGACAAAGTTCTTTGCTGTAAGTTTTTGTTTTCTTTTTTGGCCTTGACCGTGCACCAAACACAATAGTTGTTTACTTCTGACCGAGGAACTAACCAATAGAACCGTTTTGATTGAGTGTATGAACGTAAAACAAAAGATTGTACACGGTCGTGACCTTCCAACATGAATCTTGGCATCTTTGGTTGCTCCTTTGATGCTTGCCGGGCTTCATAACCATTTCCCTCTATTAACTATCGTCTCACAGAATGGCATTTGTTTAGGATATGGCCAAGTACAGTTACTAGCCCCCAAAGTTACAATCGATAGCACACAATACGATGAGTATATGATTATTTTCCTTTATTTAGAGCGTAATAAGGTTTTAAACAGCAGTTATGGTTACGGCATGGGCTAGAAAAGGATGCCCTCAAATTTCAAAATAAAAATATGATGAACGTTAAAACCTAACAACGAACAAAAGTGACAACTTTTTTTGTCTCAACCCGTAGTATATATCGAGGCCGAGATTTTTCCGGTATGACTCAAATAATAGTACTTTAAAAACCCATTACTTTAGAAGAAAAACACTACAGAAATGAGCTGGAAAACTAGATCGAGATCGCCGTTAATGAGGCACTGTAGTTTTACAACACCTACGACAACTTTCATAAAGTACAGATTATCAATACACTTGACACTTTAAAAGATTACATCAGCTTCTATGACATTCATTCTACCACTCAGCACTCTAAAAACGACCAGAGATAAGTTGTATCTCACATGTGAAGAAACAACCCAAGGGCTGCAAAAAGCGTGATCACAGCAGACACTGCAAGCGACCTGGCTCCTGCTGCCGGTATCCGTCCTTTTTTGCCAACTGGCTCAGTTAACTCGACCAACCAATTGTACACGTCGGTTTTGTCCTGGTCTTTTAACATATTGCCAATCTTCTCCCGGCATTGCTTATGGTAGTTGTTGAGCCATTCAATCTGCAATAAGATGAAGAGTTGTCAATTTGCTTAACTATTGTTGTCTTTTCGTTTTTCTCTAGCAGCTTTTTACCGGGTAGTTCGTTTCCTCGTAGGATTGAAACGCTCGTGTCTCTCGCATATACCTCGCATACATCCCCCACTCCTCCCCGCTAGAATACATCCCACGCATCTCAGAGAAAAGAGGTTACAATCTTTACTTCGTGTATTTCTGTCACAACCATCAGGGCGGAAAACGGAAATAAACGCGATGGATAAAGATTTCTGCATATATATAGAGAGAGAGGAATCCACAATGGCAGGCGTTCTTGCCTATTCTGTAAACTTTATCTGTCCAGTCTTAATTAGGAGTAGAAAAGACAGAATGCTGTCTAAAAGCTCATTCTGAAACAGAAAACTGAAGAGAACTCAAAACAAGCGCAGTCCCAATCAAACGGGTTCAAAATATGCGCGATGGTAAACAACTGATGAGATGGAGGATGTTTTGTCTGGTACATACACGAGAAGATGATTTTTCTGTCACTGACACAGGCAGCCAGGAATCAAACCCAAGATCTTGTGGTGACCAGTTCAGATGCAACCACTGAGCTACAGGAGACACGTGGGAAGTAAGGCCATTAAACTTGGTTTATGTGACAATCTTTCTGCATACTGCATTCTGTTAGGTGTTGAATGTCTGTAAGTGAGGGTCCACCATAGGGTTCTCAGATCCCGCTTTCCCGTCCATTTTTTCCTGTTAATCCCGCCATCCCGCCTTTTTTTGCCTGGAAATCCCGATCCCGCCCACTTTTCAGACCTTTCTGCGTGAATTATTAACTTGTTAATTTAATTATTAACACAAACTTTTAAAAAATAGGGATATCGCATTAAAGACCACAAAAGAATTCAATGGCTAGCAGACAAACACAAGTGATTATAACGTTTCTTTCTGTTCACGGTTTACTGTTTTGTTTTCTTTTGTCCACATATTATTAAAAGAAAATGATTGTTCATTCCCATATTTAAGAGATGGCCTGTTAACACACTTGACAGTTTCTTTCAAAGCTTTAAACGCCTTCACTTTCCTTGAGGTCTGGCCTCAGAACTTTTCTGAGTGACGGCCTGCACATCCTTTTCGCAATATATGGTGACGCAAATCATAATGTCGCATACTTCACTCGGTAAACCACTGTCATAGCCATTCGGTGAGGAAGTTCTGGCCAAAAAAAAGCCAAGTGCTCTGGAAAAGGTTGAAAGACTAGACAAACTATAAAGGATCGGGGGGCAAAGATTACTGACGCAAGCGTCGAAAATGTCAGGAATGGACAGATGTCAGAGGTCAACACAAATGATTGCAATAGGACTCAAAGACCTCATACAGTCTCATGATACTAACGTAGTCAAGCGATAATGGATACGTTTGACAGAACCTGACAGGGTGCAGAGCCGTTGCTATAAACCTGACACAGCTATTCGCATTCGTCTCTGCCAGCTTGTGGTTTTTACGCTGGTCAAGAATAATTTATATGGTCATGTAAGAATTGAAATCCCGTATCCCGCTCTGTTCCCCTTGCGAATCCCACATCTCAACCCCATAAAAACACGAAATCCCGCTCCCGCTCATATTTGTAATTCCCGCTTCCCGCCCCTGGTTTCAGCTCAAATCCCAAATATCACGGCGAAAAAAAAGCCAAATCCCGCATCCCGCCAAACCTATTGTGGACCCTCTGTAAGTGGCATATTCGTAATTAAAAAAAAAAAATGGGATACTTGATTTTTTAGCCTGGTGAATATTTAAGAAGATTATTTTTTTTTCTGTCGGTGACGTTGGTTCTGTATTAATTTCATAGCTGACCTATTTTCACTGGAAAATTATTTTGATCTTTTCATTTAGCGGTTGAGTCAGGACTTTATGTGTATATTTTAAACTTGTTAACAGAGTTGAGGTGTTAACTAATCACAGCGTACAGTATCTTGTTTTTACTGTTTTAAAATGTAAAATTGATATCTGGTATGTTCTAAATTAAAATACCTCAGTGGGAGTCATGATATCCAAGTCGATCAAACTCTTCCAGTACGGTAGCTGCCAATTAAACAAATTGCCATTATCTCAACGCATTTGTTTACCGAGCGATAAAATACACTAAAAACAGCAAGGCGCTCTAACAAAGAAGAATTTAAGCTAAATAAAAAGTTGAAGTTAGTGCACTTACAAAGGACACTGCTTCAAATGTCACATACTGCTTGTCATTGAAGGAGTTCTAACAAAAGAAAGGAAAAAAGAATATAACCACATAAACCCAGAAATAAACACAGACTAACACCAAGAAAACTTTCCCACTCTTTTTAGGTTTTAAGTCATAGAGGAGGAAGTACATTTTGCTATGAACTAACCCCAATTTCTGATCCATATTATTACACAGAAAAAACCGAGACTCTTTGGGATTTTTTAGTCTTACTTGTGTCTTCGCGGGGACTGCCATGACCACAGTTTCAAGTCTGATGCCGAATTTACCATCTTCGTAATATCCGGGCTCTGAAGAAAAAGAAGGGTCCCCGTTAGAAATGAGAAAACTTCAATTTTCACCTGCAACTATTTATTTCAGGGCCATAAATTGTCACTGGACTTAACTTGCACCATGGTTTGGTTTGTAACGTACGGATGAAACTCATTTAAACGCCCTTTTCATCTGATACTTAACAAATGTCGTAGAAAACTGCCGATAATTTCTTACCTTCCAAATTATTATACTTCAATCTTTTTCGTTACACCCTCCCAGGATGATTTTCGTAGATAACTACACTAAGAAATAATAATACGCTAAGCTTACCATCTGATTGAAACATTCCAGGAACGATTGGTTTTTCATATGCTCTCGGGCAGCCGACGGTTATTCTCTGTGGTCCTACAACATACAACAGTGTGTCACAAAAATAGACACGGAGCTGTTGTTACGGAGTTTTTGTAATATCCCAACTCATTATCTTGCCTCATCTCACCTTCATGTACACCGAGAAACATGCCAATACCGTGCCCCGTCCCATGCCTGTAGTCCAGGCCATTTTGCCACAATTCTCTGCGCGCGATTGTGTCTAAGAAACGACCTGTCAAGAAAGTAATAGAGACAGCAGTGAGTTCATGTGATCGAGGTGTTGAAGTTACACGCAACACTCTGTAATAAATAGCAACACATATGAGTGGATTTATGGAAACAGTGTAAATGAAGAATGCGCTCCTTTGCAGCAAGTGAGTTACCTACTTTGATTTAACGCGGACTCTAAAAGACCTAAAATCACTCCAAACAATGACAAAAAAAAAAAAAAAAAAAAACAGCAACAGCGAAAGAAAAAGCAGAAAGGTAGAAGACTACAAAAGGACGATAAGAGAGAGGGGAAGAAAGAATGACACTCGCTTTGAAGTTCTATATTGTCTACTTTGTCTCTGACGAGAAAAGAAATGCTGAGGCAGGGTGAGCCATACATAAATATAGCTCATTAAAATTAGAAACATTAGTCTCTTTGTAAAGAAGACTTGTTTAGGAAAGAGTTACAAAACTTGAGCAGCAATATGCAGGTCGGCAACATGTGAAGGGTTCTTTCTCGGCGGAATTAGCGCAAGCATCGGAGTTTTGGTCTGAAGCTGGTGCAATTTTAGCAGAAGCTGCAAAACCATACTTACAAATACATAAAATACAAATTACAAATACGTACAACCATACAGAAAAATATTCAGGGAAATTAAAATTTCCCTGAATATTGGAATATTGGAATATTTTTTCCTCTTTTCTACTTGAAGGTTTTAACCTTCAAGGAAAAAATATGTATGTCCAGCAATGTGTTGATGATCAAACGATTCAATCTTCAAGCGACACACTGCAGAACAATGAACCATCATACCAGATCAATCAATCAATCAATCAATCAATCAATCAATCAACTTTATTTAGAGAGGGTGACACATGAAAGTATAAACTGATAAACTAGTGGCCCTCTGTGCTAAAAATCTACGAGCAATTATATAATAACTAAGTATAGTACAAAGTATGAACAATAAAAAATTACAATATTTAAAAAGTTACAATAAAAGGTTACAAAAATATATATAAATGTATATACATAATTACAATGATTTAATAATTCCTAAAAATTTCTAATTATAAGTGTTAAAATATTAATTTAAAATATAAAAGTTAAAATATTACGAAATTGTAAAATGGTCAATATTAGCGTACCCCTTCTTTACGTACTCGATATATTTGCGTTTAAAACTGAGAGTTAATACTTTCGCTGGATCTTATTTCTACAGGTAGGGAATTCCATAATACAATTTATGATGTTAAAAAGGTTTTACCCCCTTCTGTTTTCCTGTTGTACATGGGGCTGCGTAGTATTATGTGACCATAACCCGAGGATCGGACTGATGTGTCACTTACAAGAACTAACTTATTGCATAGATATTCTGGGCATTTACCCGTTTAAACATTTAAAGATAAGACACAGTTTGCTAACATTAATTTCATCACAGAAACGCATCCAGTTCAGCTTCTTAAATAAACTACTGAACTGTTCGTTCTTAACATGTAGTTAACATCTAGCATGGCCCAGACAGCTCTCTTTTGTAATCGAAAAACTCGTCTAATACGTTTGCTTTGGATGTCATACTCCAGACTGCTCCGCCGTATAGAACCAAAGGCATAATAGTTGCATTACAGAAAAGTATGCGCTCATTGAAAGGTAGGTAATGCCTAATTGATCTCAGGACGCCTATACGCTTAGCAAGTTTCTTACATAAACGTTCGACATGCTCGTTAAAAGAAAGGTCCGAATCAATGAACACTCCAAGTACCTTATGGCTTGTGGTCGTCTTACCAGGAATTTATCTTGTTGCCAGATAAATTCCAGATAATTATATAAAGTCGCAACGTTTAATTAACAGCGTTGACTTATTAAATATTGAAGAAGTTGTAGACGGTCAAATTCAGCAAAGGCACTTTTCACCGTCCTTCCTCCGTTCTGTCTGAAAAGCGTTAATCTGATATACATATTTTACCTTGCGTATTGTTTGGAAATATAGTCAGTGCTAGTGCGATCTGACCCTTCAAAACACGGGTGTAGGCATCCTGTGAAGCAACAAAGAGCGGCTCATTACTGTAAATAATACGGGCCGGGAAATTAATATAGCATTTTTTTTTGTATGTCGAAACACAATGGCTCTTGAATAGACCAATTTCGATGTATTAAAATTCAGCCTAAGACAATAGGCCTCAGCACGAGGCTCTGGGGAATAAACCCCCCAAACTCTGTAGATATTCCCCAGAGCCTCGTGCTGAGGCCTATTGTTTTAGGCTGAATTTTAATATATCGAAATTGGTCTATTGACATGTCAAAAGTAAGTTCACCTTTTCTTGGGCTGTTGGTGTTCCAAAGTGGACTGTACGAGTTGTATCTGTTGTTCCATCTCTACACAGGGTAAATCAAAATTAACAGAAAAAGTCATTGAAAAGCTACTATAACTAACGACTATCTATCGTGACGTTGACATCGCATTAACAGCAGGAGAAGACGAGTGATTTTCTCCAAGTTTTATCGCTGGTTCATTGCGCAGTTGTTAAATTGTCCGCAGCTTTGATCAAAGGAGCAGCTCGTGAGCTTTATTTAGAGGAGACGCTTTAGGCCTTTAATGTTTACAACATGTTTTCAAGTTTATCTGGGTTCCCTCTCAAATTTACATCAATCATGATCCAACTCAGTCCATCCTAACCCCATCTTCCTTCCTTGACGTGACTGGAAGACAGCAAGCGGAGGAGACTCGAAGGACATGTATGTTAAGTTGTTCATGGCCGTATGAATCAGATCAAAGTTTTGTCCATTTTTCAAATTTGTCTTCAGAATTAAGAACTTATTCTTAGTTTTATTTGTATATCACGAAATATCCCATTCGACACATGAAAATTTTAATGGTTCGCTTGGTTTGAGCAAGCTATGGATAACTTGGAACAACTTATGCTTGTGTTAAGAGATATGGAATAATTAGCTCTCACTTCAACTGGGATCCACTGTCAACGAGGAAGGTACTTTGATCGGTAATCTGTAAGTTTGTGCTTTCTTCTGGCCTGCGAGATGAAACAAAGCCTTTTCACCCCCTACATTACCATGCATTTGACCCTTCCTATTCTCAACTTTCCATTTTTCTGAGGTCCTACTGTCCTACTTCTAACTTGTATAGTACTTGTATAGCCATGGTTCATATTTCGGCAAGACGCAGTCAAGCCAATTACCCATGTATGGCGAGACCAAACGAGTCTGATATGTTACCGAACCAGACTTGTAACAAAGAGGTAGGATTACTCAGGTATTTATACCATACCCAGCAAGAGGGCGCACCCAGACTGAATCGGCCGTAAATCTACGCATGTAGTACCGTATTGGTACCCACCTTTGATTTCCTATGACTACATCTCGTTATATCAGGTACCGTAAATATATGTATAATACGTCACTTATTTTCCGCGAGTCTCTGTTCAGAAAAGGAATTTTATTTACAACAGCTTGATGAGTACACTGAATTTCTCAGCTTTCAGTACCTGTAATGAATAATAGCTCCATTGGGACCAAAACCTGCGATGGTATCAAAACTATGACCCATGTAGTCAACTTGTTTACTACAAATAACAAAAATATGAAATTGAATACAAAGCAAATATCATGTTAATGTTATGTTAAATATCATGTTAATATCAATCTCGAGCTTTCGGTCTGTACATATTTTTGAGAACATTACATTGGAGATTAAGGGGCGTTCGTGTCGATATTAAAGCATCTTTATTTTCTTCAATAAAGATAGTTTTGACACAAACGTAAAGGTCATTTACCTTTTAAATTCTTCCAGTTTCTTTACTGCAGACATTTCTGTTAGGTCCTTACTTCCTTTAGAGACCTTCAGGCAAGGAAAGAAAAGTTACTTTTCGTTTAAAAAAGACTTAGAACGTCACTAAATAGCCTCATTGCAATGCTAAGTATATTTATGTTGGTCAAAGGGAAACACTATTGTGAGTTCAGTGGAGGTTGAGGTTTTCTCTTTCTCGATTTTCTTGGAATTTCTACAACACAAGTCAAGAAAAGGACGCAGAGCTGAGAGACTTCTCGCGTTCTGATTGGTTAACGAAGTGTGGCATTTCCGGTGCTATAGCTTAACATGGGACTGCAACGTTCGTCGTTTTTTGTGCACTTTGAATGGAAAACAAACAGGTGAAGTTTTATTCAATTCATTATTTGATTTGATCACGCTTTCGTATCTTGCGAATATGTTGCGACTAAATCGTACCAGAGCTACATGTAAGTCGTAAATTTAACACATACCTCATTTTTCAGCCAGTAAAAAAACTCCAGCATCGCTGTATTGTCCTTGAGCTGTAGCAAAACACATGGAAATGGTAAGTATCTTTCTCCCGTCGAATGCCTCTGCCACGTCACGGAAGTTAAAATTAAAATCAAGTGAGATAAACGTAATGTTTTCAAAATGGCTGCCGTTAATCAGCGGCATTTAAACTAAAGAAGGCTGGTCTGGCTAGCCGAAATATTGTCATTTTATATTATAATTTTATGCCCTTTGTAGCTCTTTGTATCAGTTCTGCAATGAGGGGTGCTTCGATAGTTGTTTTGCTGGTTCGTTGCAATTAGTTAGGTTGGTTGGCTGGTTTGTTTGTTTGTCGCCTCTATGTGTGTTGGTGAGTGTGGTTATTAAACGAAACAAACCATTGCTCACAGTAGACTAGCAGCAAAGTTTTCATTTCAAAGGTGTCCGACAGCAAGTGGAATACTTGATATTTAGCTAGTTAGCAAGTTCATGAACTAGAGGTTGAGACGAAAGAACAGCGGTCAAAATATCGAATCGACATGACTTTATGCAAATGACTGTTGCCACATTAATACCATACCGAAAATATAAAGGTACAATTAAGAAGAACCGTTGCTTGTCATGTTACTTACATAAGCATTCTTCATTCCTTCAATCTCTGTGGGATTTTTAATAGATTTCGGCAGTGCTATGGGCGAGTCCATCAGCAATAAATTGTCCTGTTTGTAAGAAATTTAATTTTAAAAGCTGACACTGAAGAAAATCAACAATGAAGCTGCTGCAAAGATTTAGCGAGATGCTGTTAAAAGAATTCACTAACTGTTTACTCGAGTTTTAGAGCTGTGGCGATTATCTTGTTTTGGAACTCGACGGAGAGTACTAAATGAAGACAAGCTAAGTAGACTCTTGTATAAATGTATTTTCATGTTTTCAAAATTCTAGAGTATGTTGACGTCAGACTAGCTTATTTCGTCCCCAGACCTTGCTTAGAAACTGCAAGCTTGTAACTTCAATAGTAGATTTGCACGACAGCGTCATTTGACTACAAATACCAGAATTCAGTTTTTTTCTTTATTATTCAAATTTTAAAGCACCAGTGGGAATAACTATTGCGTTAATTAGCATAAGAAAGAGGAGAAGTGAAGGATTCTGGTAGTTGTAGTCAAATGACACCATCATGCAAATCGCCTATTAAGAAAAAATAATAAAAAAATAGCATGAAAGGTACCAAAAGACTGAAAAGAGTATCGTTCTACGTGGCTTGGGGATGGATTTTGAGCATCTCGCGAAATCACGCATTCTGCCTATTGGCAGACTAAAAACAAACCGAACTTTCTTTTCCTCGTCTACGTACTTCTTGTAGGTGAAAAGGTGGGTTCGGTAAAGGGCCGGACCTGTTGTTCCATGAATCTCTATTAAAATTCAGATCAATGAGAAAGATCATTTATAAGGAAGTTCATTGACTGACTCTCATAACCAACCTGAGGAATTGCTTCTTTCATGGCGTAACCGGATAAAGGACTTAGCTGAAGATAAAAAAATACAAGAAAAGTTACACAAAGAAAAGTGTTTAAGATCCTAATGCTATTAGTTACAAAGGAGGAGAGATAAGTCTACAACATCGTGAAATGCGCCATGGGCTGCCATCACACACACGTTAGTATGTGAAGACGTATTTAGAAATTTGTCAAAGAACTCTGGTGTTAGAGACAAACAAACAGGAAGCATGAGGCAAAGTGAATATTGCAGAACAGTAGCTAAGACACGTGATAAGACATGTGGCGAACATGTGAGTATGTGAGCAGGTCATATGAGCTCGTCTTTCCGATGGATCTTCCTTTGACTTCTTTCCATTCAGTCACCGCACGCCTCGCTATTATGTGCTCTCAGCGAGACTGAGTTTTGAATGAATCTACATAGAAACCACCCTTAAAGAAAGCATTGAATATAAAATGAAACGTGGTTGAAGGGACTTTCTCATGATCGGAAGCAAATATTTGGAATTTGAACTCATGTTAGTTTAACGTAATCAAATTCGATACAGAGCTTCATCAAACGTGCACTTTGCTTTATCATGCCACCGACTCTGAAACTTTTAGTAAAAATTGTATAAAGAATACAAGCTTACCCAAATTTTCGCATCACTTTTAGCTGCTTCGGTTTTTATGTCCCCCAGAAAAATGGACATGTTGTAAGGTTGTAGTGTAGCAACATTTAATTGCGTCTTTGCTGCGGGAGTTAACCTCTCTTCTTCAATGTAAACCCTGATCAGAAAAAAAGCGTCAATATTATAGCGTTTTTCTCGGGTTACCTTATATTTGCATAACCATAAAGTTGAATTACAGAAAGACAATTTTAAATGACAAGCTTTACAAATCCGTCTTCCTTAACCTCCTTCAAATGGTTCATCTGACAATTATTCCATGCGGTCGAGTTGGATGTAAGTTAATAACAAAACATACAGAACATGCGAGTGAAATGCGAATGGCTTTATCACGGTATACGAGGCGACGTCATCTTGAGCGGTCAGAAATTACAGTGTTTCTCTGGAATCCGATGGCAAATAACTTTTTCCAAAATTGAATTTTACACACTTTGTGAATCGCAACGTTAAAATACCAGGTAGACAATTTTATTTACCAAGTTTGAAGAATGCATCCTAACTAGAAAACGCTCAGTCAATTTTTCTAATTTTCCATACATTGTGAAAAGTGAATTGATCAACATGACATGTGCGTGGGACAAAGACAAAATCTGAGTCCCCGACAGGAATCGAACCCATGACCTCCCGAACACCGTGGGCGCCCTATCCACTGAGCTACGAGAACTCTTTGATAGCAACGTCATTTAACTGAGTTCATTTGTGACAGGCATCCTGCATACTGCTAGGATCAGCACTGTCGAAGTCACATATCCCTGTCGGGGAGTCAGATTTTTTCTTTGTCCCACGCTCGTGTCATGTTCATCAGTTCACTTTTCACATTTCATTACCGAGCGTAAAATTCACCATCTTTTTTCACTTTCCATGCATTTGTCTGTAAATTTAGCCGGGTAGACGCTGTTCGCGGGAAAAAAAAACAATTACAGACAAATGTATGCATCTATCGGTGCATAGTGTTCTTGCAGCTTATCGTTTCAGAAATTCATCGGTTGAGCTGGTTTGAAAACTTTGCCGCTAGAATAGAGTACGAGCAGTCGATTTTCGTCCCTGAAATCTCCCGCGCGATTGGAAAAACTAAAATTATGCAAATCAGAAATGTACAGAAACTAGTAAGAGGCCTAAAAATTGTTTCGGTTTCGGGTCTCCCTGTGAATCAAAGTAATTACTGTTTTCCTTTTTGTGCTCATTACTCTGTCGTTTTTGATGTACATTAACAGACATTTTCAATGAAATTAAATCTTCTGTTCTAAACTTTGTGAATCGTTTGAATATGATGGGCAAGTAAATACGCTTAATAGCAAATGCGCTTTACATGTAGGGTAGCGGTGCGATCTTAACCAATCGTTCAAGTTACAATTATTTTGTCGCTACGAACAACATCCAGGTACTTTTCATATTAGATAAAAACTCGGTGAATCGCTGTTAACCCAGATCTGTGAGCCAATCAGAAAGCAATAACCTACTGAGAACTTACTGAACAGTTTTAAACTGGAGCAAACCTAAATTAATCAGTAACTCCTTTGGTTTAAGAACGTAGAGAAGATCGTAATGCGATTTTTCTGTCACTAACATTTGTACTTACTTGATGTGGCTTGGAGTAACGATAACGAAAGCGAAAAAGAAAGGGCTTGAAGGCACGTCCGCCCCTCTCAAGTTCAACAGCCCTGTAAATTGGCAAGTATACTATTACTTTTACATGACTTAAAAAAAGCTTTACTAGGCTTAACTAAACTTGGCGTTCTTTGACGTTTTATGTTTGTAAGGGGCATAGGTCCAGACTTTTATCACATATAATCTTCGAAAACAGTAAAGTTTACTTACAGGCAACCTCATCAAGCTGGTACACAATAACCGCCGTCGCATCATTTGCAGTCATCTCGTTTCGAAGATCTTTTATTTTGTCAGACCATGCCTTTCCTAACCAACAATTGTAAAACATAAAACAAATAAACTAAATGAAGAAATGAGGTGCGGATCAATTGTGATTTGTTAGACAAACACTGTTAATTGAGTCGCCTCGTCTTGTACCAGTTTATGCTTTAGAACTTTGCCACTGAAATGTTGAAGAAGCGAGGACCCTTGTTTAGCGTTAGGGCTAGACAAGAGGTAGTTTGTTTGTTACACATTTCTGATCTAAATGATCTTGACTATGTCAAGTGACAATCATCATTATAAACCGATGAATTTTTCCCCCTTTCATTGGTCATCCGAGACCCAACCACGTGATCTGCATAACTACCAGCAAATAATGGTCTGTTCATGCGCAATACCGTTGGGCAGTGATTTTGTTTTTCAGAGTGTCGGAAAATGCTTTGAAACCTCAAGTAAACGAAAAACAAACTCGACTCTGAGTAATCGACTGATAAGACAATTGTTCAAGAATTCACTAACCTGTGAATTTCATTTCCAGCGGGTAGATCGTAGCGTTGCTCAAAGCTGGTCTACCCTCAGTCCATATCAAGTCAACAAGATTTTCAGAAATCGATTTCACTGTAATGTTTGACTTTTGAAGCTCCTGAAGAAAAAAAATCTCGCGGATCAGAGGCAAAACCAGGGGAGGGATTGAGAGACTTGGAACAGCATTATTTGTTATTTGTTTGAAACTTCATAAAACAAGAGAATAACTTTTTTTATACGCAGTTGTTTCACTTCCGTCAATTGACTGACTGCCAAGGTAGGGAAATATATTTTATTTTGCGACTGCATTAATATTTTTGTTCTTCTGGTTGAGAAGTAAGGTGAACACCAGATTTTATATCATGCAAGTATCAAGTATCAAGTGTCCGGAACGCTGAAAATGGCGTTTTACAGGGTAAAATCGGAAATATTCAACGTAAAGGGATGACCCCGGACCCCCCTCGAACCTCACGACTGCGACGCTGGCCATCCACGCCGATGAAATAAAAAGTTGTGAAGGTGTACACCGCCCCGCCCACCCCCCCCCGCCCCCCCCCCCGCCCCCCACCCTTCACTCCCTTTCAGAAATTCCTGGATCCGCTCCTGTGGATCGTGATTCTATATGCATTAATAGTGAATTGCAATTTAGCGGTTTGACGCTGGTTTAATAGCGGGCCGAGTAAAAAGATATAACAAAGTTGACGATAAGCTCTGTATGACTAAGGGTACAAGGATAGTTGCAAAGTGACATATGTAGAAGTTCTTTTGTCCTGTTCTGTAATCCGCCGTACTCCTCCCCAGATCTACTCGTCTTTGTTTTGTCTGGTTTGTCATTATTTCTTTAGTGTCTTCAATTGAAAGCAAATCCGGTCTTCTCTCAGTTGAAGAAAATTTTGCAATTCGAGGTTTAATTCTTTTTAAAGGAATTTTCCACACATGCTGTGAAAACTCTGAGAATAGAAATATAAATCTTCACACCTTGGTCATGTCCTCGTAATTACCTGCAAGAATTAAAACAATAAAATCAGGCTTCTGATAAAATATGTAAATTTACCTTAAAAAACCAAATGTGCACAAAATCTTCTGAAAATATGAAGCCGAAAGTTCCATTGCAATGTTCTTAACTTCCTTTTCTCTTCCATATTCAATTTATTACATGATTTCCCGCTTTTGCATATGTACATATGTTACGTTCCAATTACTTACCCTGCTCTGTATAACTAGAAAATTTTCCAACAGGGATCGAAACAATAGCTCAAGTTAAGCATAGCACAAACGCTTACATCTGTTTTCGTCTAACCTCTCCCAGGCGTTCAGTTAGTTTGGGGCGCAGTATAAAAAAATGCGCTCGACAAAATGGGGGAAGCGCAACACTAAGCCTCTCTCTCTCTCTCTCTCCCTTATTTCGTTCCGCCGTTTTTCTTCGCGCAACGTCCCAACTAACTGAACGCCTAGCCTGGGAAAACTTTGTTCATTCGCTACGTCTTGAATTAATACGTACCAATGGAAATGAGGTTTGCATCAACTCCAACTTTTTCATCGCTGGAAAGTTCCTAAACAAAGGTTATTGCTTATTCAGTAACATCAGGAATATTGTTTCATTGTTTAAAACAAGTTCGATAACAATCTTTTAAAAGAAGCCCATTTTAATTTCACGAACTCGTTCGGTTCCCTGTTGATCGCCTCTGTATGTCCGATGTTCGTTACTTGCAGTGCTTGGTTATAATAAACACCAAGCGCAATCATCAAAACATCCGTTATACACACTTCCACCTGTTTTACAGAGATCATATAATTTTTTTATTGCAAACTGGGCTTGCATTATATTCCGACAAGGCAATTCTGTGTCTAGGCAGGCCAGAAAAGTTTCGCAAACATCATTCAAGCTCGCCATAGCACTACCAGACATTCTCACACATAGATTAACTGACTAACAGTACGGCCGAAGTTGGTCACATTGAACCTGCTTTACGTCATTGCATAACTCCCTTGACCATCCTTTCGCACAGAGGTTGAGCGTTTGACCGAATAACCATGGGTTAGACTCAGAATTCTCGGTTTTCCGAGTAACTTCAATAACTTGGTGATGAAATGTTTCTCCATGTGCTGTACCGTGGTAAACGTATACGATCCGATCTTTCCGTGTCCTTACATAACGCAAAACGCGCATGTCCGTCCGTTCTTAATCAAGATATGATTCAAAGTATGAGTACCCTTTTTACGTAACAAAACAACCCGAACAAGTTTTCTCAGGTATGGGTCTAGTGTACGTTATCTCCCGATAGTCATCAAGTGCATTACCTGTGACAACCATTCGGCTTGTGTTGGGGTACCTGCCAGACCTAAGACAGCAAAATATGACATTTATTTGCACATCAAATTGGTATTATTAAGACAGGATGAATGTGAGAGAGCTAATCCCCATATAGGTCTTATTCCCAAGTTAATCTTTCTCAGGCTCTTTTTAGAGATGGTACTTCGTTCTCAAGCGGATAACGTTACTACTCGCGTTAAGTGGATGTTTTCGTGGAGGATAAAAATGCGTGTAAAACTGCTTGGATTGTCCACGCGAGCAAAGCATCTTCTTTTTGACTTCACCGCCTCGTATTACTACAGGGCTAGCTGTGAGATGTTGGTTCTAATTAAGGCAATTAGAGCGGTTTTCAATCGAGTGTCGTAAAACCAAAACCAAAGCAACAATCTACCAATTAGACTACTCAATAAATCTCAAACTGTAGTAAAAGCCAAAATCAAAACCAAAGTAATTGCCTGATTACTTTCGTGGACACTCAACTGAAAACCGCTCAAATCATACATCATGGGTCAATACATGACGGTGTATCGGCAAGGTGGTATGCAATGAAGCTATTACAGTTTGTGTAGTTTATGAACTAGTTACCCTGTTTCATCAACGTCCAGTTATCATCCATTTGCATGGTGGCTTGAAGGAAGTAGCGACCATCAGTCCACATTGCAGCCTTCGTCAATGTAACGACTGCATCACCTAAATAACCAACAGAGATGTGGATTAAATAAGAAAGTACATCGCATCAGTTCATCGCATCTGATGGGCTAGTTAGAAGACCTGCACACAAATGTAAGTCAAAGAGCTGCATATGCATTTTAAGGTACTGGTGTAAGTTAACCCATTGACTTTGGTCCACTTCTGACGTCATCAACTTTAGCCGAAATTGCCATCACTTATATCCAAGTTCTGTAGGAGGAAAAGATCTTTCCAATGATATCCAGCTCAGAGTGATTGAGTCAATTGAGCCTGAAATATGCACGAACATGCTTAGAAATTGGAGGGAAAAACTAGGAGGAAAATGTCCCTCAAGCTCAACCACACTAGGCTACTCCGTGGTAAGAATTTTTCGTCTCGATGAGGCTTTCTTGGGAAATGTTTGAACTGGAAGCAAGCCCAGTAGAAGGTCACAACTGCAGCAAAAAGATAAAAAAGGAAAAAAAAAGGAAAGTCAAAAAAATCCCGAAAAGCCTCAAGATGTAGGTCAGACGTAGATCGCAAATTTGTGATTTGTGCCCATACCCGAGAAAAAATGTCATAAAACGCGATGCTAGCGGAAAGAAAGGCAAGCTCTCATATTGCAAATACCTTTATGGGTAGATTGCAGCTAATTTAGCTGATATCCACGCTAAAAATGTCCAAAATATCCAAAAAATGCGTGTTTGCCAAAAGTCAGATCTAGGTGTCAATGGGTTAAATCAACAAAATTAAGCTAACAAACAGGGGCGAAATGAAGACGAACAAAGAAGGAATGCCAAGAGGCAAAAAAGCACCAAACCTTACCACTTGAGCCGGTAAAACCAGATATGTATTGGCGTCGTTGAAAGTGTGGGGCAACATATCCGCTCTGTATTTATAAGAGAGAGAAGTTTATAATTAAGTATCATTCATTTCTCAATAGCGCAGGCAAATACGAAGTCTGTAATTGCAGGGCCTTTGTATGATCGCAGGCGGTCTAACACGTCATGTTTCGACATAACACGAAGCGATTCAGACTTGCAATTGAACAAATGCTAGTTAGACCTGAAATGTTCACGCAACGGACCACGAAGAGAAACACCACTATTTTCAACGTTGTCTGAAGTCACTACATGTACAAAGCTTAAAATATTTCGGCCTTAATCAGTAAAAATATCAAAAGCCTCTAAGCATTTTTCGGCCTAATAATTGTGCCTTCGTTGGGCAAGAAAGCGACTTAATAATCTCAGGTGTTTAAAATAATATACTTCTAGCTAATGGAGGAAGTTCGCTGCGTTTCGAAAGAAACCATTATATTTGGAATGCCAGAAGTTCGACCAACGTCTAAGAGGTTTGTGGAAAAAGACAATCAAAATGTTAAACCCGAGGAGGATTTAACTTAACCAAGAAACAGTTTAGGCCGTTCCCTGGAGACATGCTCTGCCGGGGCGGCGATGAGACTTGACACCACAATAACTGAAGAATTGAGGGAACTACCCTATTTGAAAAGACTGACGACTCATTTCTCCACAATTACAATGATATCGCAAGTTTTAAAAACTTCTGCCAGCACTTCATAACCATATCAATAACAAGTAAAGACACAGCCTGGTAGCAACTTCTAAAATCGTTTACCATGTGTTGGTCAACAGAGGGAATGATGTAGGCCTGAACGCCTTCTTGTTGCATCTTCTGTCTTAGCTCCTTTAAGCGCTCAGTTGTGTTCACCTTAGGCAAGGACGGGGCAGCCTGAAAACGAAACGAAGTCAAAATTGCATGATGATTAAGGATGGCTAACGCTACGGTGTAGCGCAGTGTACAACACGCTTTCACTGTGTTTCCATATCGAGGAGCTGTGGAGAATATCAGTGAAGGATAAGACAGCCTTGAAATTAAGTCCAGAGGTCTGCGCTAAAATTTAAAAAGAAAACACTAACTAATAGGCATGTAAAGCGCTAGAAGCAACCTCGCTTCAGTCAAGATAAGCGGGGGAGGGGGGGGGGAGGGAAACTAGTAACTAGGGACTGGGACTCTGGTGAGAGGGATTGGCACAGCATGACCCAGTAGTATTCAAAAAATATTGTTGTTTTGTCAACGCAGACTGTTATTTAAAGATTCCAGTTTATTTTGAGTAAATCAGATCTAACATATTGGTCGTTAATGGAAACATCGAGCGTGTTCCACCTCAAGGAAACCGCAACAACAATGCAGACGGTGGAAACATTTCTTCCAGTACTATGTGTTCATCTTGAGCTCATCACAATTATAGTTTGTATCGGGGGTAGTTTTCGAAATGTAAAATTAGCGATTGTGCAAATGGAAAAAATATTTTGAAATATTCAAGTGTCTCTCTTGACAAGGGAGATAATGGTTAAGTTTCTTTATCGCCGTAGAATCTGTAAAATATTCATTCCTTTCTAAAAGGGGATATCAACAAAGTAAGCCAATCTCCTTCAGTTCTCACATCTTCCTACGCAGCTGTTCTCGTCACACAGGTATATTCAAGGGGTAATCTCTTCAGTTCTGAATGCGAGACTGTCAATTCCAGCATCAGATCACGTTTCGTCAAAGGGGATTCATTTATCACGAGCAAATATGCCAGAATTCTCGATTCTAAACTTTATTCCTGTCCAGATCTAACAGGAATCATCAATATCAGTCCCGGGTTTCCAGTAGCAGACTAGGTCAGTACTACTGAACGACTTGTCTCGGAGTTAAGTGTTTTCTTCAATATCGCACTAAATGTTCAGTTACTCGGTCTCAAACGAAACCCACGCAATTTTTTTTTAGTCAACTCCCTTTTGTCTTTACCTAGATTTCGACTCGATATAATTTATTGTCTACCAATTTCAAGCTAAAGTTCTCATTTAGTTGATGTTGCTGTTTATAGACTGAGGTGCATCTAAAATTCCGGGCAATCATAAAGGTTCTTTGGGGATGGGTGGGTAAAAAGAAGTTCAAAAGAAGTTATGGCCGAAAAGTAGCGAATATGTTATTTCTGTTAACATTGCTCTCATTGTAAAACCAAAAACCCGTTTTGATGAGTGAGTTAGTGAGAGGCGACGTCATACAAATGATTAATCTTGGAATTCCCACAACCGAGACGACAATTATTCACTCAATTCAAGCGCAGTTGTAATAAATCAGCTTGTGCTCTTGCGTCTTCTTTTCAGATCGCATAGAGCAGACTGTCAATATCACCCCTAAGCGTAAAAACAATGCATGGTTTTGTCACTTTAGCTGCTCAAATTCGGATCAAATGCTTGTGTAACTGCTCTGTTGCCTTGCTTACTGTCCTTTGGTTTGGTATTGGCTGAAGTCAAACTTGAACTTTACTACTGTTTGTGTTAAAGAACAATCTGACAGTGGAGTTGTTTGTTCTTTTTTAAAACACAGCTGTGAATGAAAAACAGTCAGTTGTTTTTCTGTCACAAAGGCGTAAGAAAATATTGAGTCTAAAATGCGAAGCTTATCAGTAATTCTACCTTGTGATATACATGGTCGACCTGTAGCTGAAGATGAAACGCCGGAAATAACAAATATGAGAGTGGAAATATGAGCTGCTCATTGCGCACTAACGAAAATAACACTCGATAAGTGACGCGCAGTGTAAAGGAAACAGTTGATTCTCTCGCATGCAGCTAAATTCTCTCCCAAGTTCACGTTTGTTTCAATATTTTTCTCATATTCGTTTTGTTAGCTATGCCTAGGTTGAATATATCTCAAGTGGCGGGTTATTTTTAAGCTGTGGTAATGCGAAATCCGAGTCGAACGGTTAGTTAATTAAACCGGAGGAGGACTTTTAAAACTTGACCGAGCCAAGTAACATTAAATTGCGAATTCCTTTCATTCTAGACAAACTGTTCTGGTGATTGAAGGTCAATGAGTGAATGGTGACTTGTACGAAGCATGAAAAAATGGATAAACCTTGGAATTCCCACAACCGAGTCGAAAATATTATGTGAGCGAAGTCATAGAAACTGACGTCTTTTGCATTTCTAAGAGAAGTACATTTGCAATATCACCCCAAGCTATAGAAAAGTGGTACTGTATACCAACTTGGTTGAATACTCTTATTGTGGAAACCCCAATTGCAGCAGAAATAATCGATTTTAGGTGTTCAGACTCTACTGTATAAACATTAAATAGTTGTAAACAATGTCTGCAGGATTTCTTTGTCCAACGAGAGATGAAGCGAAAATCGATTCACACCGCCAGTTAGTCCCGTTTCAGTTGTGAGCTTCTCAGTAATTCTTCCCCAATTCCCGAGTGAGATGACGCTCGCATCTAATAGGATAATTACAAATGCTGGCAGCGTTAACCAGGAAACTGAGAGAATCAGCTAGTAAAGTAATAAAGAGTTAAGCTGATCCCTGCTTGTGGGGCTGGCTGCTGGGCTGCTATCTTACAAGCTACTGATAGCATTTTCGCCGACTGCTTCGGAGGAAGTTAAAGGTTACGTCGGGAAATCATTCTAAGGTAGTTAATTATATCATGCTACACTCACTCGACCTACCCTGCGGGTCCTCACAGGTTCCAGCTCTTTACAGTTCACCAGGAAAGAGCACGGCAGAATCACTATTGAGAAAAAGCGCAAAGCAAACACACTTTAATGTATCGGTACAGTCCAACTTGCAAGAACAATTCAGCGTTATTTACTAACCAAAAACCAGACACACAAGGCTTCGACTTTCCATGATAGCTTCACTGCTGCTCTGATTGCTGGTTAAACCTCAGTGACAAAGTCGATATCCGCGATATTCACTTGCTGCAGAGTTAAGCCGACGCGGTATGCTATGACACCCGTATGACACTCTATGTTGCTGAAACAAATCATATACTGTTACGATCTATACACTCCACGCCTCACTGGGTTGCGACAAAAGAAATATATTATTTATTCAAATTTAAATCAAATTTATTATTAGAGACCACGTGGTCCACGTGTCCTCCATAGGATTTGTTCACTTGGTCATAGTTGGTAGAGAGGACTGACTTGATTAAACCTCTGCGCTCACTGGTCTGACCAATCATTTATTGTCGATAAAACAATGAGCTTTTTTTCCAAGCTGTAAACTAATTATCAATGCAAAATGCATGGTTATTGTTACCACTGAAACCACAAGCGGTCCTAGCTCAGGCTGTAAGCGCGAGCATCGTGCTGATCCTGCTGATCTTGCGTAGAATATATATTAGGAGATACAAAAACTGGAGAGCTCTTTATAAAAGTACTTTATCTTACTTCCGCAGTGTATCGTGTGTTTTCTGTTTGCTTTTGCAGCTGATTTGAAGCGATCTTAGCGAGTTGTCGCTTCCTAGGTTTCCAAGTTTTCCTAGATTAGGCCAGTATTGACACCTAAGAAGAGGTAACTCCCTAATACCGATTCAAATCAGCAGAAAAAGCGAACAGAAAACAAGCAATACACTGCAGACGTAAGATAAGAAGTTTTATGAAGAACTTTGTAGTATTTGGATCTCGTAAAACCAATCGTAAATATTCCCGGCTTCGTGGGGATACTCCTATACAGGTAAGCTATGTTGGTATGCGCTTCGTGAAGGGTATGGTTTTCAAACAGTTTAGTCTTGGATGATGGCGGTATAGAAATCAGACAGTTTTGGTCTAGAACAGGGTTCTTTACCCGAAGTTCTAAAACTTGAAACTGAAACTCGGAAGTGACTTTGTAATGATATTGGTTTAGTTAGCGTATATTGGACTATGATAGTGATAAAGTTTCTGTGTTGAAAATAGCTGGTCTGGGATAGAGTTGGGGGGTTTGGTGACTAGTCTAGAATGGGTTTGTTAAGTCAAGTTGATCATGGTCTAATACTCCTGGTCTAATATAGGGTGAGGGTTTCAAAGTCCCAGCCCTATACCCCTTCCCAAAGGTTTACAGAGTACCCATCCCCAGGGATATTCCCTTGCAAAGTCTTATGATTTCGCAATGACCGCTATCCCAAGTTCTCAACATATTATTCACACAGAGAGGAAAACAGAGAAACTGAAACTCGCTGGAATCGCTTTGAAACGGTTCCAAAAGCCACGGAAAAAAACAACACAGAAATCGTTCTTATTGAATTTCTTTTTTTGTATGTGCTATATTTGTTTCTATAGGTGCTATATAAGCAATTTGACGCGAAACTATGCACGGATATTTGTTCGCCGGCATTATCTGTTCCTCAAAGCCAACAGATAATGTCCAAGGACAAAATATCCGAGCATATTTTCACGCCAAATTGAGGCTATTGTGTTTATTATCAGCAGCACGCGCAGCACGCGCTTTTTAAAAAATTCAGGAATATCACTCGGATATTCTCCAGTTTTAAGCTGGGGAATATTCGGTCACATGACTCGTTTAGACTAATCGCGTGTGAACAAAAATATTTGATGGATTTTAAATACGATTGTTACATGGTGGCTTCGTGGTTGATGCGTTCGTCTCTGGATCGAGAGGTCCGGGTTCGAGCCCTGGCTGGGAACATGGTGTTTGTGTTCTAAGGCAAGTCACTTTACTCTCACAGCGCCTCTCTCCACTCAGGTGTACAAATGACCGGCGAACTTAAGGCGGGACTAAAATTCTGAAAGAAATTCGAAGTTTTGTTTTTTACGGAACTCGAATCTTAAGGTATTGAAGTTTTATTTTGACAAGTACTGTTACTGTAAGTTTAAAGCTCGTTTTCTCAAAACGAGCTATTTTCGCCTTCTAGAAAAGATATCTTGAGAAGGATTTATTCAATTGAGCTAAAATTCTCAGGATTTGTTGTTTTTAGTACGTTCTGTGGGATAAGCATAGAACTTTTCCATCCAGTGCATTCTGTCAAAGTTATGTATTGAAACGTATGCTAGATTTTCTGTATCAGATTTAACTGGTCATCATTTCACGTGCTTTTAACTTTTCAAAAATCTCTATGCTTATCCCAGCAAGGTGTTTGTCTTCTTTTGTAAAATGTAAAAATTATTCCTTTTGATCAGTTCTAGTAGGAGTTATCTTTTCTCAAGTAAGCCCTGCCATTCCCCAGCAGGTGGCAGACTTAATCAGCCGGTGTCAGGTTACAATACAGTTATAGGGTACACAAATATTTTTTTCATAATCTTTGCTCTTTGAACTTTTTAAGAATGTATACTTTGCCATGGTTTGGAGTTAACTCTTAGCCACGAAAAAATGTTTGAAACATGGTCTGTTTTTAAGTCCCACCTTAATGCTGGAGGTAACCTAGCGATGGACTAGCATCCCATCCATGGGGAGTAGAAGTTGCTCCATGCCACAGAAACGGGGATAAGCATGGGCCACTTGGCTCGTATGCAGACGTAGTGTGGGCCGCGCCCTATCTGTAACAGACCAGGTTAGACCCGACAAGGTAAGCAATTTCGCTACCCACCCCCCTACCCCCCTTTGCCCTGGTAAATTTTATTCCCCCCTGGTGTAGTGGTTAGTTTCCGTGGTCAGCACCATATTTGGTCAAAAGTGACACGCACTAACTTCCAAAACTTGGCTTGCCTTTCCTACTCCTTCCCTAGACATCTTTTTTGAGAGCTCGAGATTCGGAAATTATAATGACAGACGACGAGATCTGTAGGTCTTAACTTTTTATAAGGAAACCAAAAAAAAACCCTGACATATACCACCTAATATAAGGTGGCTGGCTTAAGTTTTCAGCACTCTCCAAGACTTAGATTTTGATGGGTCATAATCACAACCCTTTATTACTTGACGCTACAATCATGGTATCATAACACTGCCCAATCATCGGTGAACATGTCGTTATCATTTTCGTGACAAAATAGGTTGCGACAGCAAAAGTATAATCTGTTAAAACCCACTTAATTTTAGCTTTAAGAGCCTATAACTCAATAACGAGTTTGGTGACCCCCCTTGTTATCGAATTGTGATAAGCATGATAAGATCCAACTTTTTGCCGCCTTAAATTTTCAAAAATTTTCAGCATAGTAACCTATTATCCCTTTAAGATAACCATTATCGGTTCACCAATGGCCGGGCATTCACGTGATACCGATATTGTAGCATCACTTGATAAACAGAGGTAATGTTCACTCGTGCTGAAAACTATTGCCAGCCTCCTTAACTTTCCTTGAAATTGCTGCTTTTTACTGCCAGTCTTGGGATCTTTTTTATTAAATGAACTTTCCTCATAGTCATGCTGAAAACCAAATAAGATCCATCCAAGCTACCTATCGCAAACTTCCGAAAGTAACGACCCTAGTTACTTTCGGAATTAGCAGCCTTAGGGGCTCGCTTCCTTTGGGAGTCGTTACTTTCGAGGGTTTTTACATTCGGGAAGCAAAAAGCGTCATATAAAAATTGGTACGACTGAGCTCTTTTTACGAAATAAAAGACGAGAATTCGCACAAACAGTTCTTAAAACACGAGATCGAGTTCTTCGTTCCAGTTTAAATTCATGTTGCCGTGTTGTCAGAGGTCGGCATGAAAGCAAGTCAGATACTGTTGACTATTGTACTTCACGACGCACTGCTATGTTAGTCTGCTCAAGAGGGTCTGCCGTATAACAATATCTCAGAGCGTTCCTTTTAATGCGCTCCTGTTGAAAATGATATTAATTTGAATGGAAGTTTCCTATGGTAGGTTCCTGTAACTCGATGAAAATTCACGGGTTTTTTATAACACGGCACAACTTTAACTGAGGAGGTAGGAATATTGACATTTCACAACACTTCGTCGCATAAGGGAGAGGGGGAGGGGGAGGATCGTTACTTTCGGTGGGCTCACTACTTCCAGGGGGGGGGGGGGGGTCGCTACTTCCGGGAATTATTACCGGCCACAGTTTTTTTGAGGTTACTTTCAGGGGGTCGTTTCTTTCGGAAGTTTACGGTATGTTATCTTTCCCATGTGTTCTTCAGATACAGTTTAAGATGTCACTCCACTCACACACTTCAACTTCTTTATTGTTGCGCACTATTTACAACTAATTTACATCAGTATTATACTAGATAAAGAAATTGTGATAGAACTTTACACACATTATTAGATTTTATTTTATTCTCAACCATTTTTTTTTTTAATCACATGGTTTGAAGCGAATCGACTTGTCAAATATACAAAAGCATGCACAGTTAGACTGTTTGACATTTATTCGTACTTTTTATAGGTACTGCAGTTCCAGCCGAGTTCTGGAGCGGGGCTCATTATCAGGTTGTGCCTAAGCGCAACGCTGAATAAGAACACCCCTCGCCCAAAACAATCTGTATTTTAACATCCACTGACCGCAAAAAAAAAAAAAGTAACCAAAAACCAACATCTGCGGATTGAAACATAGCATTAAATGCAGGGTTAGTTTCCCTTGTCAACCTTTCAATGAAGAGATAAGTTGGTTGGGCTATTCCTTCTGGAAGAAAATGTCTGTTATGTTTGTGGAGTTGGGAAGAACGTATGCCCTTCTAAACTGCCGGTACAATGGAATTTCTTATAGTTGTTTGTATATAGGTACAATTTACGATGTTCCTTCAAAAGCAACAGCATAGGAAATAGCCCTAACAAAGAACGGAGATCTTCAAATTTTTCTGCAATACATGCAGCTCGACGATGGCTGAATTACGGTCATTTTGCCCCATGGTAATTTCGTCCCAACCAAAAGTCACTTCGCTCCATACAAGAGTTACTTCGCTCCATACAGAAGGTACTTCGCTCCATGTAAGAATTTAGTGAAATTTGTCGAGAACTTTTTGTTTTGATGTTGGAGTTGGACTGATTTTGAAATTTATGTCAGTTCAGATTATTAACTAATGCAACCTCCAGTCGCATTCGCTTACGCTAAATATTATTTCGTACGATTACTTTCCTCAACACGATTTTTTTTTTACGTTGTAATGCCTCAAAAACCCCGTTAATGCACGGGGGGGGGGGGGGGGGGGATAATTGAAGTGTCCTTGTTAATTCTCATCGTTATCGCGGCCCAGTAGTTTTACTTACTCGATAGAGACGACATTCGGTAAATGTTGCCTCACTTTTACCGCGCGTGATTGGTTGAAAACTTGCCATGACAACGCAGCAATTACGTGAGTCACTGTGCGAAGTAGCTCATGTGCGAAACCGCTTTTAGAAAAGATTACGAGTTTGAATAAAGATAAGTTTGCATAAATTATTCGGCTTTTTCTATGATTTTATATTTTATTAAAAGAATTGTCATGTTTTTTTTTTTGTTTTTTTTTCTGTATTCTATGTATTGCATTGTTGATCATTGCTTTTATTTTATTTGGTGGCTCCTAAAGGAGCCGTTTGTTTTTTTGTTTGTTTGGTTTATCCGCCTAGTCCCTCGGTGCATTGATGTAGAAGTAGGCTTTCAGCAACCGCTTGGCTGACCGTTCGTTGACCTCGTATTCGTCCCACAAGTCGAACACTTTGGTCTGGAGCTCGCGGTACTTGCGTCGTCGGATTCTTTTGAGTTTCCTGTCAGACACAAGACGGATCTGCAGGGCAGTAAGTTTGGCCTCTTTGTGCAGGAGCTGAATTAGGAGGTACAGGGGCAGCTGTCCACGTCCGGAGGCTCGGCGGTTGAGGCCATGGTGCCACCCCTCGATGTCGCTGTTTGTCCTCACGGCTTTCTTGAACACCGTCCAGTCTGACGGGCTCCAGGTGGTGCCACTGATCCAGTTGCTGGACATGTACTCAGTGAAGGGCTGCAATGAGACAGGAGCTTGGCGCTAGAGGCGGTTGAACATCGGCCGGATTTCGTTCCCTGGCAGGAGGGCAGCGCCAGCATCTTTCTTATGAAGTGGAAGGTCCCTCGATCGTGGCTGTAGGAACTCTGTAAACCAAATTCTTGTACCTAGGGAGAAAATTGAATACAATTTAGCTATGCCATTAAAATTAGGTTTTTTTTCGTAAATAACCGATCTCGTTAAAAAATAGTTTCAGTTCGAATTGATTTGCTTCTTTCAGTAATTGTGATTTCAATTAAAATTAGTAGTTTTTTGGTCTATTAAATCAAATTCATTGTTTTTTTGTTTTTATTTTTTTATTAACCTGGCCAAATTAAAATGGTGGCATGTTGTTGTCAATTTAAATGAAATTTCATCTCACCTTTCTCCATAGAGCCTGCGTCCAATGAAACACGCATCCCTGCAGTTTGGCCTGCGGCATCACTTTTCTCAGGGCTGCCCACACTGCTCTCTAGAAGTCTAAGGTGATCTGCTCTGCAGCTGGGGCTGATAGCAGGATCTCCAGATGCTTCTTGAAGACTTTGCAGTAGTCGTTCTTCTTCCTCCCGGACATAAGGACGAATAACAGCGGAACTTGTTTGGCGTGATCTTCGTGTTTTACGAACGCGTTGATGGTCAGGAGCTGGGTGAATGGTCGTCTGCACAGCTTGAAGGTGCCGTCAGTGTACCAGCTCTTTGCTCCGGCCAGGAATTGGAGCTGCTGATCAGTGGCGAATATCAGGTGGCGACGACCACACACTTTAACGCCGGAGCGGAAGAAACCGTCAGGGATGTGGCCTTCCTCTAACTCGAAGTCTAGATCAAGCGGGTCTTTCGGTCGTAGCTGCTGGCGCTTTCTGTTGGCAGCTCGGGCGATATACTCTGGCCTGGGTGAACTTGAGCAGGGTCCATCGGTCATTTGGTCTAGCAGAACTTCCTCGACGATGGCAGAGGCTGGTCTGAAGATATCTGCTGTAGCTTTGGCCTGAGCTGTTGCTGTTACTGCGGCAGGTACTGCTGCTCCAAGGTCTGCTGGGTGGTTGTTTTACAGGTGGGTGAAACTTTACAGAGTAAAAGTCGTTGGATGGTTTTCAAAGTTTTTCAAATACGATCGGCCATCGATCGATCAACGGACTTTGTTTGACCTTGTTGCTAAGTGCTACAAGTGAATGCTAAACAACGCGCGTAATCAAACAAAGATATTTAGACTCAATCGCACTTAAACTGCGCCAAGATCTCGGTCGCATTTTAAGTTCTCTACAGGGTTACAGTTTCTGAAATTTGATCAGCCATCGATCAACGAGCGCGAATTACCAACGAGCGCATCAACAACATCGGCATAGTGTGCGCGACAGAGAGAGATTAGGGCGAGTGAAAATATCAATTACAAACATGTCATCAAGATCGTATTTATAAATGGGACGATTATAACATTAGCTAGGCAAATAGAGACAATCTTGAAAGCATATATACATTTTAATTATATCGTGGAGCGAAGTAACTTCTGTATGGAGCGAAGTAACTCTTGCATGGAGCGAAGTAACTCTTGTATGGAGCGAAGTGACTTTTGGTTGGGGCGAAATGACCATGGGGCGAAATGACCGGATACCAGATAGCTTCCTCAATCTATGAGATCAAAATAATCAATCTATCCCCATGTATCAAGCAATTTACAAGATTATTTTCTACAATCCTGCAGGTTACTTTGCCATGTTCACATAATAAAACATAATATACATGAAAATAATTCACATAATATAATGGCAGCGAGACTGCCTAAGCACTACTTGAAACTTCAAATAGCTCTCCACTCCAAATACAGCTCCTTACCGTTCCTTCCTGCGTGTAAAATGCGAGGGACATGATCAAGAGTAGATAAACATTCCTGTAACATATGTAAAAAAGAAATCAAGTTTGACAGGTCACATTCTGTGTATAAAATGCAAGCAATGGCAGCACCTGGAGTGTGTAGGTTTAAATTTAAATCAAAACAAAGCAAATTGAAATTCAAAGAAGGCAAACTACAAATGTGAAGACTGTAAGTGAGAAGAAGATGTCAGCTGTCGTTACCAGTAATCCAATTAACAAAAAAGGGGGCGGGAAACTCACCATTGATAATTCAGAGCTGCATTAAAAGTGTGTAGAAAATTGTTGAGGGAAGCCTTATCCTTCCTTTCTGGGCAGTAAAAGCCTCACACCTGTGGAAAACACCACATAAACATCAGTCACACCTTTACATACAGGTACATGCACACCCATATTTAATTTAGCACTTGTTTTTGTGAGAGCTCTGTAAGATTCGTTTTTAATCACTGATGATCATACGAACGAGACATTTTATCTTCATCGCCCATCACAAAAAGTCATTTAAACTACACAACTCGCCAAAGTTAGCTGAAACATGCACAAAGGGCTGAAATTACGATCATAACAAAGCTTCCATATACTTGAACGCAAGTCCAGTGAGATAATCCAAGCAATAGGAAGATACCTGTACCTGCCTTTGATTGCCTCATCTGTTTATTTAGAAATCCGTGAGCATTTTTATCAATACACTCAAGGAACTCCATGGTCTTTAAATAATATTAGTGGTTGGTCAGAATAATTTGTCAACAAGTTTTCTTGAATTTGTCTTCGGGTGAATTTTTCCTGGTTCCCCAATCCACTTCCTCTCCTTCAAAAACAAACAAAAAGTACTAATTAACCACAAATACTCTACCATTGCTAGAGTAATATCTGTACATCTACCAAAACAGCTCACAAGACTGAACATGTAATAGTCTCTTTTTTTCACACTGAAAACTCCTTCCTAAACTGTTTATTTTTCAAAAGTTTCAAATGTTTCAAATGTGCAGTAACGAGAACAATATTATTATTTCCAGCTGTGGATGAAGCAGCTTTCTAGCATAGCTTGCAAATTCAGAACATCCATTCGTACATACTGATGGTGTGAGCAACATTAATATCCCTTTGCCATTTTCATTGGTAATGTTATAAAACAACTAATCAAAACTATAACAAAATTCTTGAACGTGATTGGCTATCAGCAGCCTGATTTGAGCATTAATTGGAGAGTGTGTAAGCATCATGCTTGTAATTGGACAGTATTCGTCATTTTGCGTGCGCTGTTGTGGTGCACTTTGTTGAGTAAACTGCTGTGTTTTTCAGCATTCATAACGACATTTAATCGTTCAGCGCTCAATCGATGGTTTGTTCATTTCTCGAATTTTGTCATAGTTTTGATTAATTGGTAACAGGACATCGTATCGTCCAATTCAGTCTGTAATCATACTTGTAATTGACAAATCAGACTCCCGCTTCCCAGTCATCTGATTTTGTTTATCACTCGCATGATTACAGACCGAATTGGACTCCACTCAGTCCTATTACCATTACTAATTCAGTCAGTAATGATGGACTTGGGAAGTTTAGAGACAACTCAAGATGATCAATATTGTATCAGGGGTGCATCACGACCCAATGATGTATGCTAATGCATGAATCCATTGCTACCATTTACTTCAAGGAGGTAGCAATCTATGAAAATAAATACAAATGAATAATAATTATTCAACATCGTCTCCATTTCAATAAATGTTTCTGTAATTAGTATACTGTTTACGTTACAAAAGTTATGGATACTCTTGATGCTTAAAAGCTACAGCCTGTAGAGTACAGTGCGAATAGTACCAAATTTGTCATTATGTCACTTAATACAAAGGAAAGATCATCAGAAGACAATTTCACATTCCTCACAAGTAATCAGAACAGGTCTGTGAAAAATCTCATCATTTGACAAAACAATGAGCACTACAGCATGCATGGCGTAAAGTATATAATTACAATATCTAGGTTCTCGCAACTACATGTACGTTTACCAGCATACACTGTCAAATTCTTGGTAATCAAATCTGAACTGACCTTCATATCAGAACACATCGCAGTAGAGAAAAACCTTCCCAACTGTCTTCCTAGGACCATGAAAACGATAAACATCACATGTGTGTTAGTCAGGTTTCAGCAAAGCACAAATAAAACATTTGCACTTTGGGGGATAGCTGAGCAGTTGTAACATACAAAAGACAGCACATGTGTCAATGTGTACAAGTACAAGATGTTGTCTGATTATCACAAAACGTATTGAATCAACAACTAAAGAGACATGCAGTGCACATGGCTCAATCACTTTAAATTGCAAAGCTGTCTCTGACTTGAGGTTTTCAACAAATGCATTCAGTCATATGCTTGTCTTTTAAAATTTCTTCATTGACAGCAACAATATCTCCCTCAAGAAATTCTCCTAGTAAGCATCCTGGTATACATTTACCTGAATGAAATGCCTGCCACACCCTCATCATTTCATACACAGGATAATAAAATTGGTCTGAATCTGGAATGTAACAGAGATGTAATTTTAGACTACTGTCATTAACAAGGGTTTACCATAAATTAAACTCCCTTACAGTGTGCAGCAGATAAGTCATATAGGTCACAAAGACATGGCATGATGTTTAACTAAAGTATTATTACCATCATCAATCCCTGATGGTGCATGGAGAAAAATTACAGCTATGTGTAATTTCATTTGAGATTTGATTGTATACTACTGTATGTTCTGTACATGCGGTGACACTTTTTCTTTACTATACTTTGCAAACTTGTTGGGTATCCCAAAACAGTTGACTACAGCTCAGCTATAGTTAGACCTCCCATAAGCAACACCCATGGAGTCACTTGAAAATGTCCATCCAGGGGAGGTTGAAAGGATGCTGCTGCTAATTTTTTAACACTCTGTGCTACTGGCTGCATTTTTTAACTTAACTAAATCTCCTGCTTACACTTGCTGCAATCTCATTTTCTGCAGTAAGTCAACAGTTATGTTAAAAGGATGCTCTACCAACTTTTTAACACTGTGTTACATGCTGCAATTTATAACTTAGCTAAGGCCCAGTTCAGACACCGAACTTTTCATGAGCCGAACTTAATTCGAATTTGGAGCAACCCAAATTATCAAAACTACACCTGTTGATTCAGACGTCGAACTTAATTCGCCGAACTTTATTTAGTTTAAACCAAATTACATTGAAAATGTCAGCGATTTTCAGGCAAAGTAAAAACTGCTTGTAAAATACGTTATGATAATTTATGCATTAGGTTCGGCTCATGAAAAGTTCGATGTCTGAATCAAAGCCATTCCAAAGCCGAAATTTCCAGCTGAGCTAGGCGGGAAGAACGGCTGGGCCGTTCCAAATTCAAATAGTTGTTCTTAACTGATTCAAACGCCGAACTTTTCATGTACTTAATTCAATGTATTTGGTTCGGGTCATGGAAAGTTTGGCGTCTGAACTGGGCCTAACTCTCCTGGTTACACTTGCTGCAATCTCATTTTCTACAGTAAGTCACAGAATTCTTGCATTTTGATTGGTTTCTTACTTATGATCTACTGGAGGACAGAGACAGATGACATTATTAACATTTTTCTTTTTGTTTTATTACCGGTATATAAACAGAAAGATTCCATGTTGCTGTGTGTCTTTTCAGTAACAGACCACAGAATATGTCAAAGTGTGGTAAAAACATCAGTGACACACCTGCCTAACGGCTTAACTGTATGTGCCACTTTTTTGTTCTTACCACCTTTTGACGTCACCTGTGGTCTACTGTATTACTGAAGAGGTGTACGGCAACATGGAATCTATTAAGTTGTTAAACTGATAACAGATTGTGATGCTTCAACACAGCAACTTCAGTAATTTATGAATGTGTTTATCTGTTAATGCCATCTCAAAGAATGAATTTTCAACATGCAATACTCGCGTTCTATCATATGCTTGTCTAAACATAAATTCCTCACCAACAGCAATGCAAACAACATTTAGTTTATGACTCAGCTGAATCAGATTATTCAGGAAGATGTTAATAACATGATACTCCTTGTACATGATTGTAGTTACTCTTAGGTGCTACATTGTATTCTATGCAACAGAAAAGACATGCAACTTCAATGTAAAAAGTACTAAACTAAATAATGCATGATGTTCTAAGTAAGTATTAAAGCAAATAACTAGTGGATACCCTAACGCCTTTCTTGTCATATGTGATTTGCATATATTAGATAATGACTTAGCTTATAAAAAGTACATGTAAAGTGCAGCTCAGATATATGTGAACTACACATACACGTATTATACGAGCGTATTTTGCGTATACGCGTATGTTAATACGCGCACATATACGCGTATATATGCGCACATATGCGCGTATATACGCGCACATATGCGCGTATATACGCGTGTATATGTCTCTTTGTTATGCATTCCCACAAGTTTCTTTATGTGAAGCACTGTTTGTTAAACAAAGGACATTACATTTCTGGGAATGAAAAAGGCTTCAAAGCGAAATTTGCACGTTGTTAAAACGTCCTGCCGATCAATGAAAGCTATCATGTTTCGAGTTTTCGCTTGCAAAATGTTTGTCTGAATTAAGCGTTCTGAAGATCCTCATCGAAAAAATGATATCTCCAGTTATATTTGACACAGATCATTCATTGAAAGCCATTGAAAACAACAATGACTTGTTAAGAGAAGAAAAAACAATAGGTTAGCTCATACATACTAATCAGGCATACGCATATATACTGTATACGTGTATGTGCGTATATGCATACGCGTATGTGTGTATATCCATACGCGTATACGCGTATTGGGCTGACGCGAATTACGCGTATATTTTGGTTCGGATATATCTGAGCTGCACTGTAGGTGGTTATAAAACTTAGAGCAAGAATAACAATGTTTTGATGTGTAAAGAAAAATTGACCATACCTTTAAACATAATTATAATCTGACTGATTTTTTCCCACAAACATTCCATGCATTGCTGTATCTTTACCCAGCAAAGGGATGCACATGATTACAGTAACAGGAATCACACCATGAACCACGAAGTTCCTTCCATGCCTCATGTCCTACAGGAAAATTTTTAAAAGTGACTTCATTACTTTGATACACTTTCAGAACATTTATTTTATAGTCTAATAACTTTAATATAGGCAATAACAGGGCAGAACTGGAGCTCAGTGTTAGGAAGGAGGTAGGAATACTGTATTGCATATTTCATATGTTTTACTGAAAAGCACCATTCCTGGAGTTTCCAAAATCAAATTGGCACTTGGGCACTAAATTAAATCAGGATGGTACATCTACATGTGGTACCAGTTCTGATAAAACAACCACTCAGACTTCAGACAGAGAATACTTTTCTCTTCAGCGCTTCTGTTGTGAAACTCAAAGCGAGCTGGGATTATTCTAGTCATCACAGTGGTTTGGTCTGGAAACTAACCAATGATAATGAAGGTCTTTACTTTTGAACTAAACAACCTTTCAGCTGTTTCCACATTCCAAGTCACGCATTCCCACACACTATAGATCACACTCCTGAAAAGACATCTTGAGACTCAGACAGCTAAAATTTTGGTTACTCTGCAGAATTTAGAGATATAGTCAATTCTTGTTATAGCAGACACCCTTAGAACCGTCATTTAGTGTCCGTAATAGCAAAAATCTGCTATACAGACTTGCAGTTTCTTTTACTTTGATACATAATCAAAATGCAGGTCAAAATAGAGTGCAACTACTAAACATTCCCAAACTGTAAAATAATTACCTCTATCAATATGTTCAAGTAGTCCACTGTGTCAAGAAGAACAATAAAAAATAAGTATTAGTTTTAGGCCACATGAAGTGTCTGCAATTTCCATAATACAATGTAACAGGCATCCGTAATAGCAGGAGTTGTTTTCATACATTTCTCTGCAGTCTTGGCCAGGGATGTAGCTTCTGTTTGTAATAGCGGCATGTCTTACGGTGTGTCCATAATAAACAGGGTGTCTGTAAGGTAAATGTTGACTGTAATGGTTCAGTTATTTACATGTTAATTATAATTAATTGGAATACCAACCTGTTTGTTCATGTATCACAAGCTAACAGTCTCAACTATTGTGGGAAGGTTATGCTGCTGGCAAACAAGAAAAAATTGGTCAGTTTAATTTGCTAATCTAAAATACCTTTGGTGACATTAAGGAGTCATCCAAGATTTGAACAAATTCAATCTACACAGAATAGTCATCTACCTCACCAAAGCATTCCCTACTTCTGTTAAGAGGCTTTTGCACAGCTAGTGAGAGATGAAAATTTCTAAAGCTTAGCTGGTCGGCATGGGGCAATCCACTCAGACAAAGAAAGAGAATGCTTTTTTCTTCAACGTTTCCCTTTAGGAACTCAAAGCGAGCTGGGATTATTCTAGTCATCACAGTGGACTTTATAATCGTTCACAAGCAGCAAGCTTTCGATTCATAAAACAATATGAGCCTAAGCTCAAGTCTTTACTCGCACATGCAATGGAAGCCAGAGAAACCTGCATGGAGCTCGAGATACGAGTACGTGTTCCAAACCACACTATTTCGCCTCAACACGACGTTTCGGAACCTACTTTTTACATAAGAATGTAGTGAATCGTATCTTTGAATCTCAGGCTGCGAATAAGGTAACAAACAATCAAAATATACCTGTTTTAAAAGGCGCAATTGCTCTCCGATCCGCTTCGCAAACCCTGTCGAACGAATGACCATGTGCTCGTAAATGACGATCGCACAGGCATATGGGAATTGTAACACGCTTGGCTGCATAGCATGCTGGGTGTTTCACGCGCGATGTGAAAGGAACATTAACAGGAGTAACAAAACTTCAGACAGGTTCAATAAATTCCGAGACGAAAAAGTAATAAGAGTAGAGATAATTATTTATGAAACACGATACAAATTATAACCAGTTTTATTAATCCTGTGTTAGAAAAATAATTAACATAATTTTGAGCAGAACGGGCCCCCATATAAAACGAGCTAACTTTTGGCACTGAACAGGTTCTCGATGCCGGGTCGATGTGCGCAAGTCCTCAAACAAGAATTAAGTTTGGCAACTACTTACAGCACGGCAGGTCTTGCCGTGCCGCACGGCAATAGCGCGACTTGGCTTTAAACGGCATGCTCAATTGCCGTGCCGAACTGAATTCATAGCCTGCTGCATCAGCTGCCGTTGCTTTCTACCATTTAAAGGCGCTCAGTCACGGTATTTTGAGTTATTTTGGCCACAGAAAAAATTACCTTTAAATGGTAGGATACCCGAAAATAGCAGTTTGATAAAATAGAAAAACACCAAAGAGATGATGATAAACCATAAAGGAACAAGGATGGCTAAGGATGGAGAAGAGTAACACGGATTACAAACGACGAATTTGAAAAATTGAGGCTAAACTTTTCAATATGCGCAAACCGTGACTGAGCTCCTTTAAAATGGTCTTCAAAGCAAACTTTTCCGGCTTCCGATCTTCGGCGCGACTGAATTAAATTCGACGTTTGAAACCACCGCCATTCTTTTGTCATGCCACTGCCGAGCCAAATTCATTTCAGTTCGGTACGGCCTTTGGACGAGGCCTTAATTCTAGTAATTAACATGTAGATTGGGACTCTTGAAACAATGCTCAGGCAAGTTATTTTCGCTTATTTAGAGTTTTAAACCTGACTGGAGTTAACAAATCAAGCTAAGTGAAGATTTCGAATTAACGAATGTTTAATCTGGCAGTTCGAATTAAGCTGAGCTATGAATTACAAGTGATAAAAATGACCAAAATAACAATTCATAGCTCTCGTAATGAAATTCTTATGCACTTCTGGAAGCTATCTACAAATGTATACTACTGGTATGAAATTTGTGAGATACTGTATCCCTTATTATTGCTTGGCTTAAAGTAGTACTATGATCAAATTTTTACCCCTTGATTTTTTAGGTGTATCACAAAGAATACCATGAAAGAATAAAAACGCTGTTTACCGTTTGCAAATATCTGCATTGGTTCCGAAGATATTTAAGTTTGAAAAATGTGTGAAATATGCAAATGAGATGACTGATGATGTCATACACTCAACCCAATATTATATCAATTATATAAATAGAGCTATCTTGGCCAATTTGCAACACAGATCATTGAAACTTGGTAGGCTAATAGTTCTACAGAAAACACGTCTACGGTTATATAAAATTCTGTTCCCATGGCAACTCACTCTTTCCCAGTCCCCACCCACTTAATTTCAATATGTTAGTGATTTTCAGCTCGAAAAACGTTAAACGAAGCGATGAACTCGAGCTAATAGATATATATGCTTGCTGGATCATGTATATGAGGCACCATTAGTAAATATCAAAATGGAATGCCAAAGGTGGGCAGAAAAGCCTTTAAAATTGGGGAGGTCTGGAACCCAGTATGTTGCCATGGTAACAAAACTGTTAAGTTCGCATTGTTGAGCACATTAAGTAGAATCTTACTGCAAAGAATCAAACATTTCTGATACAAATTGGCTGAAATATCTTTCTTCATCATATTTGATCAAAATTTGGTTGAGTGTATGACATCATCACTAAGCTAATCTGCATATTTTAAAAACTTAAATATCTCTGGAACGAAAAGAGATATTTGAAAATAGTAAACAGCATTTTTCTTCTCATACAGACGACTTGTTTATGTTTTAAAATGGCTTAGATAGGAAAGATGCGATTTTCGTCATAGTACCACTTTAAACGCTTTAAATGGTGTCTTTTCTGTACAAAACTCTGGCTCGATTTACCCCAGAGAAAAGTTCTAAGAAGCATGCATATACTGTACATTCTTTATAAAGATTGATTGTATCTAGTGTCTTTACTTGCAAAATACGAAAGGCATCACCCCGACCGAATTACCAGCTGGTCAGTGTCTACGTCTAGCTACAAGTCAAGGTAAATAATGATTATCATTTTAAACGCAAAAATTTAATACTCGAGTAAGTAAAAATTATTTAGAGAGAGCAAAACTAAACCATGAGAAAACGCTAGCAAACTTGTGGCCTTCCGTCTAAAAATAAAATATTCAAGGGTGACGTTAAAAAGTATTTACAATGACGATTTATCGTTTCAAGATCTCTTGTAGATGAATGCTAGGCGCAGATGTTCATCCGATTGCGAACTTCACACCATAATACTTAACTCGACTTCATTTTCTTCCTTATTTCCGGGTCAGACGCAGAACGTTTTGCCTGCGTCTTCTTGATCTCCATTTGGTAGCAGGTTACAATCCCTTCTCGGATGTATTCTCTGATCAAGTCGTAAGACAATTCCCCTCTTGGACTTCTCTTTATCGTCTCTCCGAGCACAACAGTCTTTATGCTACTGAGCTTGATCAAAGGTGCGCATTCATCGCAGGGAGGTTTTGTGACAAACAAGACACCATCTGTCAAATCCTTGGTGTTCCGCACCAGGAGAGCGTTTTGTTCGGCGTGGATGACATAAGGGAACTTTGTCTCCAGCGCGGCATCAGCGTCAGAGGCTCGTGGAAATTCACCATACAACGCCTTGGATGGAAAGCCATTCCAGCCAAGAGTTGCAATCTCCACCGGATCTTTACCCTTCAAGATGACAGCTCCAACACCAGTCTTAGGATCATCAGTCTGGCGAGCGAGCATCTTGGCAAAAATCATCATGTGGTAAGCCATCTTGAAGTCGGGGTAGTCGTTGGCATCGCAATCATCGCTTATCGCATCAAAATCCTCTGTAATCTTCACCCGCCTGAATACAATATTCTTGTCCATTGGCGCCTTGGCAACGGCGATCCATTTCATCAGGGATTTAAAATCACTTTGGACTTGAGATTTCATCCTGATATCCAGGCATGGCCAGGGAAGACATTTTTGAGCACGTTCGATCCATTCGGTGTTCCACCATTCTCCGAAAAGCTCGTCTTGGCAAATGCGAACATCATGTGGTGTAATTGCTACTGGGAGCCTCTTCTCGTCTTTCGTCAAAACCCTTTCTTCAACGCAAGGAACGAAAACCGACTGACCTACCGGGCTGACTTTGAAGAGATTATCTGCCCTCGCCAGCTCTCCTTCGTCTTCTGATTCCGGTTCTATCGGCAGGTAAAACACACGAGATACTCTGGACTGTACAAGAAGCTTAGCACAAAGGGAGCAAGGTTTCCGAGAAACGAAGACTTTACAACCCTCAAGTTTGCCACAATGGTTGACCATGACACGAGCAACTCCATGGACGCCATCGCGACTGCAATCGGCAGCCAATACTCGATCGGTTGGCAAAACAAACACCACTCCAACTTTCTTGAATTTCTTTGAGTTGCTGTTACTTTTATATGACTGCTCTTTCGAGAACTGCAAAGGAAATTTTTCCATCCACAGGGCTAATACCATGTATAAGTTTTCTTTTGTTATTCTCGTCTCTCGCTTCTCACAGTCGCTTGGTGTCTTGATCAATTTATCTTGTGAACTAGTGCCCGCCATCTTACGTGTTTTCTAGCCCTGCTTCCCCCTTGATCAGTTGACAACTGTAGGAGGCTGATGACTGAATCGAATAACGCCGATACACTAGAAACTGAAAGTTTAAAGGCCATTTAAGCACTACTGCATACCTTTTTCCCTCCGTCATGCTGTCTGCTTTTTATTTGGTGATATTTAAAAGATGAGGGCACGAAGTGTTCCCATGCGCTCGGTTGTCTTGAGCTTACTCAGCTCAGTTTATCCTGGCTCAGTACAAGGTTAAAATGATTTTTTTTATCATTATTATTTCTTGAAATGGGATGTTTGTGAATCAGGGATCAATTATGCAGGATAAATATAACCAACGGTAACCGCAACCAGTTCCGAGAAATGTCAGGGGTTCCCCCTCGTAAAATTTCGTTATGTCACACTCTTCTTAGTACGTAAGCTTTATTTTCGCTTTGCTTTATATCATCAAACATAAGCGTTCTGTGGTTGATTAATTAGAACTACATCTCAAGTCTAAAGTTCCCTAGAATATTATTACATGATGCATGAGCGTTTCCAAACGTCAGTTAGCCGACTCGTTTCGAAGAAATGTCAGGGGTTCTCCCTCTCCTCATACATTTGTTTAATAAGTGACAGAATCATGCAAAGTATGTATGCCGAATTTTCTAGAAACTTTGGAAGCCAGGAGCTCCACGGAATTGTTTTGAAAGCACTTTGAGGGAATAACTTTGAGGTAATAGCTGTAATACAAACACGCTTAGCTTTTGAGAACAGAATAACCCGTTTTGCAGTGATCACCAATGGTAATCATTTTCAGGCTTGAGCGAAATCACCATTACTACATCCGGCCCTTAGGGACCGTTCATTTTTTATAAGGTAGGGGGGGCTGGTGGGATTTAGGGGGGGCCATGCGAAAAAAAATGGCTTTCGAGGGGGGGCCATCCCAAAAAAATAAGGGGGAAAGGGGGGGTCACGTGAAATATTTTAGTAAAACTTTAAAATGGCATGATGTTTGAATATCAAAAAAATTGCTATAGAATAAACATAGAAGGCAGGATACAAATTTATTATAAACTTTCCATTTGCTTTAAAAAAACGTTTGGCGACAAAAAGCATTTGTAGCTACTGAAAAGAAGTATTTAACACTGTTATTTTCGAATGCAACTTTCACTGGCAGTCATCTTCATCTTCGCTGTCGTCGAGTTCTTCGTCGCCGCTTGTGCTGCTATGGGAGTCTCCTTCACCAATGCTGCAAGAAGCAGCAATGCTTTCCGTCAGAGTGTACTCTTCAGGGTACATGAAGGTGTAAACATAATCTCTGACTTCCTGCTCAAGGTTGGTGGTGATTCTGCTTCTTGCAGCATTAGTGAAATAATTCCCTTCCAAGAGCTGTGCGATGTATGGCCCATCTCCTCTAAATAACGACGTGGCAACATGCTCAACTTCAATACACTCTTCCGGGACGGCCGTTCTAGGAGGGTACACAAGGCATTGTGGAAGATCATTTCCTAGCGGGTTTCCAACACAGATTCCATAAACTCGTTGGACGCTGTTTTCAGTCCGCTTCCTCTTTCTTTCATTTCACTTTCTGCGGTTTTCTTTTTTCCTTCTCCTTTTGTTGATGTGCTGTTTGAGTATGCCCTTGAATATGTTGTTATAATTGCTCTTCTTATTTTCTAGTGCTTCCATGTCCTGCGTGACCTTCGTCAACTTAGCTTCTATAAATTTGATCTGTTTTACATTAAAACTGTGGGCAAATTCTTCGCCCTGCTTTAAAGCAAGCCCATTGGACTGAAAGAGTGTGGAATCGTAGCATTCAACTTTTCCACCATTGCTCTGTGTTCTTTGATGGAGAAGTTCAGTTTTCTTCCATCACTGGGCTTCAACTGGTACCCTGGCATGGAAAACTCACTCGCCCTTTCTGAACAGCCATCCGCACTTAGAAAGATTGCTTCTTTTGCATAGCCAGAAATCCCGTACAGTCAGCGGCTCGAACGGCGGGCGCGTAAATTTCTGCATTCAAGATGGCGGATAAACGAAGAGGAAAGCATTCCCAAGGCTATTATCGGAGCTTAAATGCTCTCAATACGGCAGATTTCATTGAGAGTCGGTGGAAAAGGAAAAAAGGCCCTTACTTTCAAGTGGAAAGAGTTTTAAGCTGCAGGAGAAATAAAGGAAAGGTAAATAAGACGCTTGTTTGAAGCACGTAACGTCACTAATGAATTGATAACCTTGTGTACACTTTTTACCGCACACATAAACAAGTGTTCTATGTATTTTGTCTTTAAGAATGAGTACCTAATTCGTTGGAAAGGGTACAGTTCGCTGGAGGACACGTGGGAAGTGGAGGAAAACCTTAATAAAACCGCAATAAGGTGCTTCTTTTAGCATTATTTTGTCCAGTCAAAATTAAACGTACGAACTTATTTTTTTACTACTCCTCGATCTAGTACGAAATAGTTTGGGACACGAGAAGAGAAGATAACAATTTTATGTCATCTTTCGCATTATAAGCAATTTTGTTAGTGTTTTTATTTGGTTATTGTTTCACTTTCTGCAAAAATATTGCATGTATTTTAGACAATAATGGATCCCAACTATTTTCTTTAGGGCATTTAGAATGTCCAAACCCTCAGAGGAAAGAATTAAAGAGGGATCTGATCTACTGGCAGTTGCTATTCTCCAGCATCTCAAGAGCAAACATCAGACAGCCTCAGCCACAACTGTAGTAGAAATTAGACATGATGTCTTTAATTATATTTTTAGAGGACGAGGAAGACCCAGCACAAAATCTGGTTGTACTTTGTTAGAGAAGACTGACCTTAACCGCTGTTCTTTTTTAAAAGAATGTCCCGACTGGGACTCTTACATAGACAACCTTGGAGATGGCACACAAGTCATATTTCCAATTAGAGCAAAACCTTTTGTGAGCTTGGGACCACAGACACATAAACTTGTGGAGGGGAAGCTTGTACCTAAGCCCAGATACCATCTCGAAAAAGTAAGTTTAAGTTTTAACAAGCGCTCAATTGCAGTATTGTGATTGAAACTGAGAATGTGAATGCATGCTTTTAGATGGGTTTAGGTACAAGCTAATACCCTGCTTATTAAGCGCATTAATAACCCTGCTTCTAAGAAATTATGTTGTTATGTCAAGTCAGAAAGTTACATAAAGGCTTTGAAATTGTTGTTTATATTTGTTTATATTTTGAAGATTCCTCTGTTTATGTGCATGCTTTGTAGCTGCTCAGGCTAGACTCTTTTTTTTTTCTGTTTTGTTTGTTTACCCTTTCCTTTCCCTTTTCTGTTTCCTTTTCCCCCATCGTCTATATGCCTTTTTCTTTTATTTCCCGGCCTTTCATGATCTGTGCCATTTCTTGCTTGGGGTTGTTCATTCTGAACTTGTGATGTAGATGTGTCTGGCGAGTTGTTGCTTTCCATGTTGGGTATGTTTGCTTCAGGTTGTCTCTTTTTACCCGCACGCTTGACACTGATTTCTTGCTCCCAGTATTGAGAATTGTGTTTTGTGTACTTTCTGCTTGCTCTTTCTCTTTCTCTTAGAAGCCATTGTCTGTTTTCAAGTCTAAGAATATCTCCAACTGAGTCAAAGTGGTTTGATTTTCGAAGCACTACATTCCTTGCTGAGTCATTGTTTTTCTCAACTCCTTGACCAGTGAATACTTTTAGAGATTTATGTGTATGGAGGAAATAAGGGACATGAGCAAAAGGTACATGCATATATGGAGTAATTCTCTTTCTTTCATAGCCAATTCTCTTTCCTCTGAGAGAAATAAAGGTCTCCAACCAGTTTTGTGCCTTGTGCCAAAAAGTGTCAACAGATTTGTCTGAGGACCAGGAATTTATGTCTTCATACAAACTTCTGAAATCACTCCACACCTTGGATATTTCAGTGCAGGTATTTGGCTGCAGCACTTTACAGAGATTTTCTGGTAGCAAGGAGAGAATTTTCTTCTTGTCGTTTCCAAACAGACTTGTAAATTCATACTTTCCAGTGCCTTTATTGTCAGCTGGATTTCGGAGTTCCCAAACATCAAAACCCACACCATAGGATCTGATCTCACTCACGAGCTTTTTCAAATGGATGCCTTGAGGCTCTTTGGATGATTTTTCGAAATCTTCAATCTTATCCCAGTCAATGACTTCAGTGATAATGTTGTCTAGCATCACATCCATTACACGTAGCAGCAGGTGTAACTCATCTACAATGACATGGTCAAGGTCTATGTTCAAAAGTGGTTCCTTCACACAGCAGTAATCACCTTTTCCTTTCTTCACCAGCTCCTTAATTTCCAATAGTGTTCTCATCATTGGTGGTGAATTAAAGTGATGGAAATGCTTGTCTGTTTCCCACCTTTTGTCTTCATGGATTTTACACCATAGGCAGGCATATAAAGATGTAACCCCCTTAAGTCCCATGACTGTCAGTAGAAATTTATAGTCCCCTCCTAGGAAAAACTCAAGCTTAACTTCTTGACCATCAACACTAATAGTGCCTTTGTCAATCAGAGAATTTATTTCTGAAAATGTAGTCTTGAAAGATACCTGTAGTGTTTCATACTTTTCACTACCATTGACTACTGCAATGGTATGATTTCCTTTGGCAGACTAACTTCGTCTTGTTTCTGGAGTAGTGCACAAGAGAGAAGAATGTAATTAGATTTCTGTGTCATTTTAGCTCCAGCCCCACTGATTTTTATTTTTAGTGTTTCATTGCCAAAATCAAACTCTGGATTTTCCTTTTTAAAAGCTGAAATTTGCTGCAAGAGCAGTGATTCAAATGATACTTGTGCACCTTCATTTGTTCCAGGAGTAGGTGTCACATGACAAAGTTTGTCCAGATCATTTCTGCATTGTTTAATCAGATAAGATCTTGGAAGACCATTTTCAATCATGCTAAATTCGTGGTAAAATTCATCACTGACACAGAATTTATCAAGAAGATAAAGAATTTGTTGAACTTTTTCCATGTCGGAATCGTTTATGTTAGTAACAGGATTTGAACATTCGCCTGATTTTTGTGCTTTGGTTTCAACATTTACTTCGTATGTTTTCCCTGTGTCTGCCTCTTTAACTCTAAGTGATTCAACATGAAGGCCAAATGCTTGTGAAAACCACAAAGCTGTTTCAGCTCTAGTCAGGAAAGCCTTCAATGTGCGTTGTCTGTTCTTAGTCTCAGAAATTTTTTTTCCATTGTAGGAAAACCCTTCATCTTTCTCAAGGCATTTGATATACTCTTGAAGTTGATTGTTGGTATTTTGAAGTTGACATAGTTCCTTACCCATTCTGTTGATAGTGTCCTTCATTTCATCAAAAAGGTTTTTTTTTCTGCCTCCAGGTTTGCATGTGCTGCTTTCCATTCTTGTAGATCATTTTGTAGAGAAACTACCTCATCTTCAACCTCTTGAAAAGAAGCTAATTGGTCTTCATGTAAATGAAATTTCAATGTTTTCTCATCCAATTGCTCCCAGTTTCTCTTACCTTTATTTGTGCGATACAGTGATAGAACATTTGCTGCTCTTTTTGCAAACTGCTCATGGACATTTTGGCGTGTACCCATGTCATCTTTGATTACAAATGCATGTGCTGGTGTACACATATCAATTAAATCTGGAAACATTAGCTTTCTTCCATCATTGACATAGTAAAACTTGGCCTTCCCATTGCTTTTGGTATATAGAATTCCCTGGAGGCCTCTATAGTTCCAGAGGAAGTTGATATTCTCAGAGTTGTTTGTAGTTTCTAAAAGAAAATTTAAAAAAATAATCAATAAAAACAAACATACTCTCAGGCATAAATCAATCAATCAATGGACAGTATAGAAGAGAATCCTGGCTTTATACACTGTAAATAATCATATTTACTGAATATATATTTAAAAGAAAATTAAAGGTGAGTGAGATTTGAACCCACAAAAAAAGTATCCACTGAAAAAAGGAGATCCTGTTGATAATAAAGTGTATGGTAGATCACAAAATAATGAGGACAAAAATGATGTATTTTGCTCTCACATCACCTTTTTTTAGCTGGATAGACTGGCCTTCATCAGGGTCATGTTAAGGCCTCGTGAAGTACATTTTATGCAGCTGAAATGTTGGTGATGATTATATATATATTTTTTTATGTTATGTTACTTTGTATCTTTCATCTTATGGATATTCCCTTCCCCTTTCACTCTCTACCACCCCTACCTTCTTATCAAGGAATCACCAGAGAAGGTTAAGAAAATATACCAAAAAGTTTACAAGGTTGTAAATATCAGGACAAAATTACTCACCTTCTTGATGAGAGGAATTAGCATCTTGACCCGCTGCTTGAAACTTTTCTTGCTCCCTCACAAGATAATACCACTCTTTAATGGTTGAATATGCCAAAGAAATTGTTAAGGCTACCTTTCTTGTTGCTATGTTTCTTGCATATTGCAAAGATTTATCTACAATATCGATTTTCCAAAGTTGAAATGATTTATTTGGTGGTAGTTCAGACATGGCATTTATAAATATTTTATTTTCCCAAGATTTTCCCGCAATCTTCCCGCTTTTTTCCAAATCCTGCCGGTTCTCATGTTCAGCGGCTTTCCTATTGCAAGAGGGAACACCACTGACCAAGGAAACGAGGAAAAACAAAATGGCTGTCGAAGAGAACGAAAACAGACAGGAGCAACGGCCATTCTTGCCTCAGTGTAATGGCTCTCACTTCGTTGATGACATTTACAGAAAATAGCACTTTTTATCTTGAAATGGCACTGCCTTAGCTGCTGTTTATATGGGAGAAGATATCTTAATTGGCGAGCTTTTCATCTTATCTTTCGAATGCAATGCTGGGGAAATGTGTCGATACGACGATCTTTGCATCAAGAGCTTAAGAAAATATGAAGGTAACCACCATTTACAGAGACTTATGGGAGAAAGGTACGCTTATTTCTGAGGTTACGTACCAGTAAAAGGCACCGACTAAAACAATTTTATCATCGCATGTTGTTCGAATAAACTGTTGTTTATACATTGTGTTTCGCATTTTTAAGCTGGGGAAAGCTGTGTTTTAGGCAACATTAGCAAAAACTGGCAAAGTTTACATTACTCTCCACACTCTCTCTATGTTCGGCCGCCATATTTAAATCCACATGTGTGCCCCCTGCGCATGCTTGGCAGCCATGCTGTATGGAATTTCTGGCTACGGCTTGTAAGATGTCAAACTGCCTGGATCGTTCAGCTGTAAACCTTTTCTTAAACGACTCGTCGCTTTCGCCATTATTGCGCATTTTGGAATGAGCCTCTTTCATGATTATTATGGACGTGCCCCGTTCTACATCGTGCAAGACATAGCAGCACTCAACTAACGTCAAGGAGCTTAAAGCAAAAATACGCACTCAACGTATAGCATCAACCCCATTTTAAAGACGGGGTTTGCAAAAGAGGAGGAAATAAAAAGGAGGAGTAAACCTATACATCGAGCAAGAGAAACACAAGCTCGATCAGATAGCTGCAAGAAACATAGGAATGTCTCTAGACAAACGTATAGCTTTCTCAAAGTAAAGCTACGGCGTCTCCGAAGGAAATCGTAGGAGAACAAATATGATATCCGTGATAACGATCTACCTACTGTGCTTGCAAACAGTTCTAATCACAGCCGGGCCCGGCGTCACAATATAGAATGCAAGTAAGCAACATGTTCACGGTAAATTTCATATTTTGTCCCTCAAAAGCAAATTCATGGAGATTTAAAAGCATATCTTGCAATAGAAATGAGCCTAAACAATGCATAAACACATGGCAAATTACAGAGGTGTCAAACTCAACGAGTCGACATGCAGATAACAGCGGAAACCATGCAGACCTATGACCTGTAAAAATTTGCCACAGCACGATCTAACGGCTCAACTCCACTCAATTCCTCCTTATTACACAACATGAAGTGCCCTTCATGAACACGAGTGAAGCGACAAGAAAGGTCGAACGGAGAACGGTAAATGTACAAATGTCACGAACCGTAAAAGTCGTGTAGGCTAGTCAACCCCATTTTACCTTGAAAATTAAGAAATTTTAAACCATAGATAAATTTAAACCACAACAAGTATGCTAAAATTTATAAAAAGTAATCCACTATTTGCAAGATTTGAGAACACTCGTAGCTTTTTGTTTTACCTGGACAGGGCAACATTTATACATGCCTATCACTAGAGTAGAGGTAAAAACCTTCCAAATAAAGACATCTGTAAATTAAATGTGACAATGTGTTTCACACAACACATCAACAGATTTCCAGTTTTTTCACAACATTTCGTACTTGGTTCAGTATCACAATGCAGGAGCAAGGAAAGACTCTGTTCCAGGTTACTGTTACTTCCGTAAGATTGAGCAGTTTATGAATGAGCACTATGAGGAGGGGGAGAACTACAGAGAGTTTCTAAAGTTGTCCTGTCAAGAAAAGGTAGGAGAAATTTGTTCTTTTTGTTGTGAATGGACTGGATCACCCTTAGAAAGATATCCTAAACCAGTTCCTGACCATTCCTGCCTACCGGAATACCACTACCTCTTCTACCAGAAGACCCCAAAAGAAGGGCGTGATCCAGATGACTGGCAGCCAAGGGACCAAGCGAAGAAAGAGCATGGAGGTGGCAGGCTGGTTTTATCTGACCCAGAGAGCGTTGCTCTATTTGCAGATAAGTTTATTGTCAAATCAAAGTTTGTGGTGGATTATCTTCAGCATCTTGAAGTGCTGGAATTTAAAAGGAAAAGGAGAGCAGAAGAAAAGGCAAAGTTAAGTAGGGACACAAAAGATAAATCATATGAGGATTATCCTTGGACTGAGTTGTGCGAAGATCTAACCAAGCTTAAAAAGCAACGTGTTCCAGAACAAAACAAGTACTTGAACCACCACGGGCTGAAGCAGCATTTGAAAAGCAGCAAGAGTGAGAAAGTAAAGGCAATTGTAAGACATTCAGGCTTGCGGCAGAAGAGTCCTCTCAGAGCTGGCCAACCAACACTGAGAAATGCCAGGACATCGACACAAAATGACAACAGGGTAAGTGCTGACAGCAGTGAAACGGATGAAAGTGACAATGATGAGTATGACAGTGATGCCATTGACTTTAGGGGAGAAGATGACTCAAGTGATGTCATTCTTGCATTCATCAATTCAGATGAGGAAGATACCAATGAGAGGCCAAATGCCACACGCTCAGGGCGAGCCATAACTAGGAGATCCGAAATTGACTTCTCTTTCTTTTGATTTGTTTTTTAAACAACAGCTCTCTGTAGTATAGGGATTGTAAATATTGTCTTCATAGTGAGCACAATAACGTGAAGTAGGGGGATAATAGAGAAATATTAAAAAAGTTGAAATCTAAATATTGTTTGTTCAATTTTTTTTTTGGGGGGGGTCATCCCAAAAAATGACCGCTATAAGGGGGGGCCATGTGAAAAAATTGGTAAGCTGAGGGGGGGGGTCATGCGATTTTTAAATGGTGCTTCCCAAATCCCACCAGCCCCCCCTCCCTCATAAAAAATGAACGGTCCCTTAGTTGAAGCAGATATCAGATTCTTCGTTAGTCTTAGTGCTTAATAAAGGTCATGCAAGGCTACTCAAAAGACGTAAATCATCTGACTTTAATGATCTTGACAACTGGCACCTTTTTGTTCTCTGATTATCTTCCCGAGCAGGAAGACTATGACAAGACCTGGCTAGGGAAGCTGATCTCATTCACTCACACGGAGCATGTCCACTTATATTCTCGTCCCCATGGGCCGCGCTCCTTTTGGTCAGCACCGAGAATCACGACCTCTGGACAGGTACAATGAGATTCCGGTTCTGATTGGCTTTGCAAACACAGTAGAATGAGACCGGAACCAATCAGATTTGTCAGACTTGACTCTGAGCATGCGCAGAGTGACGGGAAATTCATGAATCGCGGACTTCCGGTGTTTGAACTGGCCAGAGGTCGCCATTCTTGGTGCTGACCAAAATGAGCGCGGCCTCTGGGGACGAGAATGGTCCACTTAGAACTATGTGTACTTAGTCTCACTATTTAAAATTAAAATTGGCTGACCTAGGACTGTAGGTCATAAGCCACAGTTTATTAACGTAGCAGAATAGGCTACTGCTTCATCGATCGATGAACACAACACATTAATGGAACCAGTAAAGGATCGCTCATTTCTATGAACATGCATTGGGTGGGCTGTAGCCTGCCAAAACAGCCGTCCTTCTTCGCTCCCGCCCTGAGTGGCTTTTCGCGAAACGCCACTCGGAATGACGGCTGTTTTCGCAGGCTAAGGGTGGCGGGTGGTATCGGGGGACATTCCGGGAAGAGCCAGCCCCAAAAAAAGAGTGGAAGAGGACTGGGCGGGTGGTACTTAAAATACGAAATTACCTGAAGTATTGCCAAAGTGTCTCATAGGAAACTGAAAAGGGTTTGAGGAAGAATCGCAAATTATTCGGCTCGAACCCCTGAGTCGATCAAAAATTCTTTGTTCACAATAAGCGTCAAATTCAAAATCAACAGGAAGGCATGTGGCTTCATATACATGCCCGCCTGTCTACAGACACAAATAATTCAACGAGCCATGAATTCAGGCAGTCGAACAAGGTACTTCATACAGTACTGGAGATTAATTAAAAGTTTCAAATCCAAAGCTTTGAATAACATCAGTGTTGCTATAGCTACGTGACGATAAGGTTATTATTTCCGTTCATTTAGATCTTAACTCTTAACCTGGCTTATGTCGCTTACGTTCTACACGCAGCCTACAAGAAGGCAAAGTTAACTCGAGCGGTCCAAGTTTAACAGCATTTTTGCCCAAAAAAGTTTGCGTGAAGCATATCGTGCCATTCTTCAGTCGAAAAACAATAACTATATGCATAACTACTTGGATTTCAAGATAAATCGCCATCTTCTAACCCCTTTGATAATCATGTTGGACCCAGTAAGTTCAAACGTCACACTTGACATGTGTCGAATCTAATACATAAAATGATTCGAGTCCACTCGAACTAAAAAGTTCAACATTTTGTTTCAAAGTTAGAATTTAATTATATTGTGCCGAATAAGATGGCTCGAGGTCCATCAGTAAAATCCACCATGGCGGTCAACGAGAATCACCATGAAGAATGAGCTCGAGTGTAAATATCCTCTGCACGAAACAAAGACGCCACTCACCGCAGAAAAAGGCGGTTCATTCTAAGGATTTTTCTCCATTTGTCGCTTTCGCTGATGCAACGAAACTGGGAACAAAATGTCGCCTTCTTCTTTCAGTGACTGATAAGTAGTACAGCGCATGTCATGCATGGCAAATACACTCAGTGACGCTGGCGTTTCCTGCCAATTCTGCCATTTTGCTTTCTGAATCGCGTCTTCTGATTCGTGCATGAACTTGTAAACATCTAGTAGTTAAAATGATTTATGCGTTCGATTTCGCTCATGTGAAATTCGACGTTTATAACAAAAACAGTCAAACTTTTGTCAGCTTGACTGACCATGCTACGGCAAAAGCCGCATTTAGTTCAAATCTGTCGAATTTCGTTGATTTAAACGTCGCTGAGTTTCATATGTATTTTAACTGTGAATTAGATTCGGCACGCATGAAATGCTACTTTGAAACTTGAAACTTGTCACCGTTTGTTCATATCTTTCTATGAGCCCTTTCTTACTGACAAGGTTACTTAACAAGCCCCCAGAGTAACAATTTCCATATATGCCTCTTGTCCTTTCAGTTGCTTACAGGCAAACATAGCCTTCACTTCGTCTCGCCGCTCAGTCTTACTCACCTTAATAACTGCATTTACAACTCGTAAACCCGAAGTATAGGGGTTTTGCTCACAACAGAAAATTACCTTTTACCACAATTTTGAGGACAATAGCCATAATGCCATCTCTCCCGTCCCTATCCCCCCCAAACAATGATACATTTATCACAGTCAAAGCTGCAGGGAAAATTACCAGTTCTCCTTAATTAATTAGTAATATTTAGCACTGTTTGTGAACGGTCCGTGGAACAAAAAGGTCTCCCTCAGAGGCCTGTCACAAGACAAATACATCAAAGCAAACATCATATTTTTTTTACAATTGGAGGCAAAATTAAAGGTAACTTTTGTTTGAATTGCCGCAGTTTAAGCCCTCAGGTTAAATATATCACAGTTGTGTAATACCAACTTTCATGGCATATTCGATTCTTGATAACATCAGCAAAAGGAATTAAGATAGCGTACTCTATTTGAAAAGAAAACAGATTTGCCAGAAAGCCTTTTCATCGTTTGCTTTGTTTAATTATGTAAGTAGAGCCGATGACGCCAGCGGAAAATGTGTTATAGACTTTTGCAGGCAAAATAAACATTATCAATTTTCACTTTCAAAACTGTCTAATTGCTGTATATTTGCTTTCCCTCACGGCTTAATTTGTCACATTTCAAGCCAGGTTATTCGTTTCTCTTGAAATTCATCGGAGGAGTCGCGGGACAATAATTTTAGTTTTTAATAACCTAATCCCGAAGGAAAAATCTATTAAATTTGGCATCTTAAGAGTCAGATTAAAATATTCCGCCAAATTTGCATGTTGTATAAAGGCATTGATCAAAGCTTAAAAATTGACTCACCTGCACTTGTTTGCATTGTCGTCATGGGAGACTTACAAAATACGACGAATGTTCTCAGTTACTTCACCATCTGCAACCAGAATTCGTTTATTATCAGTCGCGTAGAACATTATCTTTTCATGTTGCTCGTAATATCAAGCAAAGATCTTTGATCATACCATTTCGAGAATGAGCCCTATCTCGACTGTCATATTGTGGAAGTTCGTCGTATTGTTAAAGGTGATTTTCTGTGTAGATTCACTTGCAGGGTTTGGGTTGGTCTGTGCCGAGTTATGAGGCAGGCTTGTGAACTTCTCGAACCTTGTTTGATTCATTTGTTTTGTTCCTTTCTTTATAGGCCGCCCAATTTTCCACAGAGCAGTTTGCAAACAGTAAGTAGAGACATTCTATTTCTTCATAAAGTGCCAGCAGTAGCTCTTAAATCCTTGTTTTCTCAGTCTAAGAGGAAAATATAAGATTTTTCTAACTGCTCTTTCTCCTATTTCAACAAATAGACATTCAGTGAAATAGCTAAGTTAGATAAAGAAATTGAACTCAAATAAGGTTTCCTCCCTTTTCCCTCACCCCTTAATAATATTTTTGTCTGCCATTTTCGAAAACAATACCCCTACTTAAAATTAAAACAAGGAAAGACCATGTTGACTCAAATATGATCAAAATCTTTCATCTGTCAACAGTGTCCCTTTTGTTGTGAAAATTCTTTGAAATAAACAATCTCACTTTTTACGGAATCCTCCTAAACACGTTAGTTTATCAAAAGCCGACAAGCTTTTTACACCTAATATTCTGCGCAATTGACATTTTGGTCCACAAATTTGATGCACTGTTTAGTTTGTGTGAAGGAAAACGTTGTCATTAATGACAGGAGGAATGATTGACGCCATACTAGTGACCAACAAGATAAGTCAAGTTTAATTTGCAAGCGATTTTAATTACCATCTTCAAAAACTAACCGGAGTGGCACAATATACCCGCGGTGCATAATCGTTTCCACCTATTTGAATAATAGTTTTATGCACTTTCGCCCCCGTAGCGCAGTCGGTCAAAAAGATAATTCTCTCTCTTACGTATATTCAGCAGTGATTTCTTTTTTTTTTTTTTTTTTCAATAATCAACAACTTAAAGTGGCATCTACGTGGGTTTGTAATGCTCGGGTACTTTGCACACCGACTGCCATATGACGGCGTTTCTCATAATTTGGAGAGCGAATCTTCGCGCAGGATATCGTTTTGAAATTGCTTCTGTTAGTTCGAAACTTTTTAATAGTTATTCGTGAAATGCCATTAAAAAAAGGAAAATAAGTAGATTGAGGCATATTTTATTTGCACAATCCATCTAAAAAAGGCCTTTATCAATCTCTTAGTAAAGCCTGCGATCAGGCGAGTTTTTTTGAGCCTCCGGTCTGATCAGTGTGCGAAGGCGATAGGTTCGACTATTATGTTTTTATCATCATCCCTCGCAGTGTATTTTCTTGTGTATTGTTGCATATGTATGTAGCACGGCTGACCCCAATAGCTGTTACTACAGTTATCAGCGCTTTATCATAAAAACGAGGCGATAGGGTCAATTCTGGTTTGTATTGACCCACCCGCCTCGTTTGCATGCCTTTTTAAACAAAAAAATATTGGACCGCAGACTCAACTGTAATAATGTTTTGCGAAACCTCATCTTATAGACACGGTTGAAATAAGTATAGTACTAAAAAGCAAGGTTTCAGCAGCAGGAAACTCAAGGTTTCTTTTACTTTGTTAAGGACTTAAGTAAGCAAAGCAATGTATTCCAGAGTACTGAGACGCAATCATACGGTTTTTTTTTTCATTATCCTTTTAGTTGCCTCTTTTACGCAACATTTTCTCTAAAAAGCAAAACGTTTTCTTTTAATGTCAATAAACATTTTAGCAATCTATAAGTTATCACGATGGTAAGACCAAATTCCTTTTTACGTATAAAAAGCGCATTTTACTTGATGAAACACTATTCAGGTAAAGAACTATTCTGCAAAAAAAAGGCGCATTTGTTCATACTAAAATAAACGGCACGCAATGCATGCAGAAGCGATGCCATTTAATTGCCATGGTTTGGACTTGAAATAGACCTCATCAGCTGGGAATTGTTAGATTTATTTTTGCACTCCTTCTGTCTAGAAGTATAGAGTCAAACTGAAAGAAATGAATTACAATTACTTTGAGGCTCTGTGCCGTAATTGTCGTAATTGACCTTGAACTAATACAAAAGTACAAATTGAAAATTATGTCATAATTCTACTTACAATTCTTGTAATCTTTTCCCGGCCGTGAACCTTCCGCAAGTTACGATACTTTCTCTGATACTTTCTTAGTGAAATAACGTTCCCGCTTATAGAGGCATGTGTCCCCATGGACCTTACATAATCCCGCAAGGACTTATATAACTTCGTGCAAAACATGCCATTTCCAAAATTCTGTCTAGAAAGTTCGAAAATAAACAAACAAACGGAGCTTAAACCACCCTCGTACCCAGCGTCTTCGTTCCCTTTGACCAGCTCGTTTCGTCAAGACAGCATGCGCAGTAACGCAGTAAGGAACGACGACTCAAGGTACGAGATTAATTTACCCACAGAGAACACAGCGGTCAAACGTCTGCGGATGTGCGAGCTATGGGGCAACTAAAGGCGGCCAAAATATTTTCATAACCTTGTTCTTTTCGTGGGTCATCGGCATCCTATAAATGACATTGTCCTCGTTATTTATGTATTTGTTTGTGTTTTAGCTTGTACAACGAGAGCTAAGAGAAATAAGAGTTAAAAATTGTTCTACCTTCTGCTTGTTGCAGGTCTTTCCTTTCCGCGGTTTGTATTTTCCGTGCTTCTTGAATTTTTTGTCCGCCTCGACTTTGCATTTAGTGCACCAGTTTGTCCAAGGTTTGTAGTTTGGAAAAGATTTTCCCACCTGGTCAAAGACCTGGTACAGGCGGTTTGGGATCGGTATTTTGGCCAGCCAGGCCCCCATGACGATGGACATGAACATCGTTTGTAGTTCGATTCATCTCGTTCCTGTGCTCCAGACAAATCCAGGATGCGGACGGAATCCTCCCAGTCCTTGCCAAGATTTTTCCAGCTCGTCTTACACCGAATCAGTGTAATTGTCTTTTTCTTCTCCAGTTTTTTCTCTTTTTACACACCGCTTGTCGTCCTTTTCCGGCGTCACGCATCGTGTGATTAATAAAAACAAACGAATGTATACTACGCCGTCGGCTGGTAGCATGACACTGGTTTTCAAGACTTATAAACTTTTTTGGTAAAGCTTAAAACAAAATGGTAAATCAACAGAATACCGGTAACTTTGTGCCTGAGAAGTCTTAAGTTTTCCTTTTACCTACTTTCTTTTCCTTCTACAGATTTCTATGAACTTTTCATTTTTGTTTTCGTAAATTTTGCGTGACACCGGTTGTTTTCCATGTTTTCCTTTAAATTTTTGCGCTGGAAATTGGCGCGCGGCTGCCAAAAATGCACCCATTTGCGCATGCCCGACGTTTGACCGCTGTGTTCCCACAGAGGGTTACCGGGATTGCACGTTTGCGACATGAAAGATATAGAATACCATTCTGATAATAATCATTACATTATCGGCCCAAAGCTGAAAAGGACTCATCATCGCTCCCTTTTGTTAGACTTTTTCTTTTTAGACGTTTTCTTTCCCGAGGATACTTCTTTTTAATATTTTTACTTTACAAAATGTTATTGTTATTGTTGTTGTTTTTTTTTTATTCTTATTTTTTATTCCTGCGTTTTTTATGTCTATTTTTTTTCATTTTTTACTCTTGTTTGTTATTTAATTGTTTTTATTTTTTTTTATTTTAATTCTTATTTTATATATTTTTTTAAATAAAAGAAGAATTTCTGGCTGATTTTCATATGATAACAATGGGCCACCATACCTCCAGTCCCGATACCTGCGTTTAACAACTGGAAATCTAACCAACACTTTGTCGATGCTACAACCTGCAGATAGCTGATAGCTGATAGCTGATAGCTGACCTTTTTGTTACACTGTTGTCCGTTGCTTTCTGGTATCTCTATTGGTTTGACAGCGAACTTCTTCAATGCTCTTCTTTACAAATATTTCAGTCCCCAGATGAGTTTAGCTCAAATATTTCAGTGCCCCTACAGTACTCATACAGTACTCTAACGGTGCTCATTCAATTCACTTCAAGACAGGCAAAGGTTCGGCCTACACAGCCCTCACAAATACGTAAATTTAATGTGGACCCTGGACCTATCGCGTGTGCGACTTCCTTGTCGATCGAAAGTTGTATGTATGCACGATATGTTCTTATAATGAGTTTATCCTTGAGCACAAATTTATCCGATACTGGATAAAGCACAATCCTCACTCAAAATCTTTGTTTACATGCTGAAATTAAAGGCTCTCTGTGGATCCTACAAAACGACGGCCGCAAAAGACAAGTTTCTCACTCTCCGAAACCAAATATGGCGAATTTTTGGTGCGTCTTATTTTTTAGCTCCCAGAGTGCATTTCGCTTCCACCGAGGGATAAATCGTGCTCGACATGAGCGCAGCGCGAAAAAATTGCGAAATCACTATCCAAAGGAATGCTGCGCGCCAGAATTAAGCGACGATTACGTCATCGCTTAAAAAGAGTCAAGAAATCTAAAATGTAATAATAAGGTCCCTATCTGAAGTTTGTTACTTATCTCCTACTGACAATCTGAACAACAATAAGTCAAAAAATTTTAAACTCCGAGGTCAGTGTTGGTTGAAATGATGCACGTGAATTCTTAGTTCTCCCAGATCTCTCAAACCGTTAGGATTTTACGCTTTCCTTTACATTTCATTAAAACTGTGTCTAGCATGATACTGGCCACTACTGGAAATCTTAAATCACTAAGCAAACTTATTTGTATCGTTTATCCCACGTCTAGCTGGACAGTTGACTTTAGAACCTGGAGAAACCCTTCTTATAAACACAAGTGAACCGTCCGCGTCAGTTATAGATAACAAAGGGAACAGAACAGATTTGCTCCTGTTGGCGGAATCTAACCACTCCTTTATTAATCAGCTTGGAGACTCACGCGAATGGAAATATGGCGTCGCGCGGCTCGTGTTTGTCAAGGATATCATCTTAAATTCCAACTCTACCGTGAATATATCCGGCGAAAATGCTTTATCTGTCGAATCACTTGAAGGAAATATAGTTCTTAAAACTATGATCGATTTATCATGTGCAGCGACTGAGCTGGACGGAAAATGTGTTGGAGGATACATGCCCATCGGCAAACCCAAAGACTGGTTAGCACCTGTAATACCAGGTAAGCCGGTGCAGTCATTTAGATTTATTCTAATAAACCAACTAGCTCTGTTCAAAAGTTGACTCGCTGGGAATGAACTGCCCTCTGAGTCTAACCTACTCTACAGCTGCCTCACTTTGTAGACCTGCGCGAAAGGCTAACTTACAAGCGTACTCTAGTAGCCATCTGTGCGGTTGCACAGCCATAGTATTTGCGTATTAGGGAGACGTCTGGGTTCGAGGCTTCTGTGGTACATTGCTTGGTACATATAGTTCCTACTGATATAACATTTAAGATTAAACAACCACAGGTTATTTCAAACAACGTTCACACGTGAACGTCTTTCTGTGCTTGACCTTTTCACGTCCAAAGAGCTCCCAAGTTCGAGTGAAAACTGCAACGACGCGAGAGTGGAATCAGGGTTTATCTGAACGAGAACTGGACAAGCTACACATCAATTAAGATTTGACAGTATCCTTTTTGTGTTTGTTAAAGGAAATGGACCGGGTGGCACGAGCGAAAATTACCTGATGTATTGGTACTCGCAATGCATTGGTGGAAGTGGCCACGGTGGCAAGGGTGGATACCCTGCGTTTCAGGATGTCCAGGTTAAAGGCTACAGTGGTTTGGAGTATGGAAAGAAAGACACTCACGTTCTACTTGGAGGCAGTTCAGGTACAGACTCTAACTATAGTGCGTAGATCTCTGTTGGTGTGTCGTTAAGCAAATAAGAAGTAAGTAGATATAAAAAATAAAAGAACAAACTAAATGAAACTGAAATAAGCAAACGAATTCAATATTGTAAATTGAGCATAACCCTGTTAAAAATCCCAACTGGCAGAAGGCTGACCAGTTGGTTACAGTAAAACCCGCGTGGACGAACCTATATAGTGGTTTAAGAACCTGCTGGAAGAAATTTTCCTTTTTAATACTGACAGATATAAGAACCTGTTTAGCCAAGCAACATCAAGCAGTTGAGGGGAAACGTTAAATTATGTAACCAAGGAACGTGATTTTGATATCGCAACTTTATATTACAAGAAAATATCGAGGAAAAGGTTGTTGTTATTCATCGTGGTAGATGCAATAATAAAGTGTATTATTGTTTGTCTCACGATGTAGTCACTTGAGATGTAGATCGCGACGTTTCGACTGCTTACTGCTAGTCTTCTTCAGGCGACAAGGTCCACTGATTGCACGGTATCATTTATATCACAAAGGTCGGCTGTGATTGGTGCATTTCGATCCTCCTATTGTTCCATTGTTCCGGCGAGTAGCTGTTCCCTCCGTGGTCCGCTGTTGTGTTGTCCGATGTAGACTTTGCCGCATTCACAGGGAATCCTGTAGACAACACCATCTTGTTTAGCCGGGTTGACGGTGTCCTTTGGTCGCACTAAGTGTGACCGGAGTGTCGCGTCGGACTTAAAGACGGTGCGAATGCCTTGTTGTTCTAGGCAGTGGCGGAGAGACTCCGAAACTCCTTGGACATAAGGTAAAACGGCGGTGGATTTAAATTCCGCGACAGGCTCTCTTCTTGGGGTTGTTCGTGCCTTTGTGATCTTCTGTACAAAAGAGGAGGGATATCCGTTAGAAACAAGTACAGATGACAGACGTTTCTTCTCTCCAGCGATTACTGATGATTTGGTGACGAGACGTTTAGCCCGGTCGTACAGACACTTCACAATCCCGCGCTTTACTGACTGAGGGTGGTGTGAATCATACGCTAGGTAATGATCATTATGTGTTGGTTTCCTGTAGACACTGGTGGTAGGGCGGCCATCAGGTTCTCTGTAAACTGACGTGTCGAGAAAGGCGATCTTGTTGTTGTTCTCGATCTCCATGGTGAAACGGATTGATGGTTGTTGACTGTTCAGGTGTTGCAGGAAGACGTCAACTCTATCCCGATCCAGGATGGTGAAAGTATCATCTACGTAGCGTTTCCAGATCTTAGGCTTGCAAGGTGCGGACTCTATTGCTTGTTCTTCAAATATCTACAAGTAGAGATTAGCAATAACCGCGGATACACTGCTCCCCATGGCTGTGCCGTCTCGTTGTTCGTAAATCGATCCGTTGTACTGGAAGTACGTAGATCTTAATACGAAATTCAAGAGGTCCGCGATTTGAACTGGTGTAAGTGTCGTGCGGTCAGCCAGGCCTGCGTCGTTCTCCATTTTTTGTAGCGCGGCTTGTACGGCGCCCTCGATCGGTACGTTGGTAAACAGTGACTCTACGTCGAAAGACACCATGATCTCGTGGTCCTGGATCTCTTCACTGGCGATGGTGGAGGCGAAGTCAGTTGAGTTCTTCACTGTGAAGTTCGAGTTACCTGCAAGAGGAGATAATACGTCAGCCAAGAAAGCAGACAGGTCGTATGCAAAGGTGTTGACACACGATACAATTGGCCGAAGCGGTGTGTCGGTCTTGTGGATCTTCGGCAAACCATAGATCCTAGGTGGTTGTTTGTGTCGGGGTCTGATCTTATTATAAACCGCCTCTGATATGTGTCCACTCCGTTTCAGGGTTAGCAGCTTCTCAGATAGCTTCCGGGTCAAGCGGTCTGTCGGATCTTTGTTGAGCAGCTGGTACGGTCCGGAATCAATTAGGGTGAAGTCTTATGTGAGTGCGGCAAAGTCTACATCGGGGAAACAGGGAGATCTATGCAGGAGAGGATCAAAGAACACGACAGGGATATACGACTCGCCCGTACCCAGACCTCCGCCGTTTCTGAACACACCCACGAGACCGGCCACTATCCTATCTGGAATGAGGTCAAGTTTATTGATCGAGATCCTCACTGGTACACACGTAAGGTCAAGGAAGCTATTCACATAAGACTTCACCCTAACAACATCAACAGGGATAGTGGAATTGAAATTCCTGAAGCATGGAATCGACGATCAAGAAACACAACAACAGGAGAACGGTACAACAGCGGACCACTGAGGGAACAGCTACTCGCCGGAACAATGGAACAATAGGAGGATCGAAATGCACCAATCACAGCCGACCTTTGTGATATCAATGATACCGTGCAATCAGTCGACCTTATCGCCTGAAGAAGACTAGCTGTAAGCAGTCGAAACGTCGCGATCTACATCTCAAGTGACTACATCGTGAGACAAACGATAATACATTTTATTATTACAAGATAGATACACAATATTCAAGGACTAAACCCACGTTTATCTATTTTGTGGTAACATCAACAGCTATATATCTTACGTAGAAATTAAGAACCTAATTAAGAATCTACTTGGCCTAAATTGCCAATAGTTACCCCAAAATGCAACAACCTATGAAGTCAGACTTAAAAAAAAGTGTTGGTTCTTACACGCGCGGATTTGCACTGTATTTACAAAACGTAGTAGAGTTTGGGAACATCAAACACAGATCCATCTATTCGCAAGGTCGAGAATTCGCACTCGGGACCCCCGTGTTACAAATCCAGCGCCCTAATCAGTAGGCCACACTATTTGCTAAGTATAGCAGTTTTTCTACGTAGTGTTTTTATATTTTCATCTGTTACAGGTTCTTATCTGAAATCTATTGAAACAATTACAAAACCTGGCCATGGTGGTGGGGCTATTCAGTTTGTGGCCAGAAGGGGATCGATAGAGATTGGTATTTACCATTTGAGTTTATTAAGAATCAGTTAAGCTTTGATTTGTAGCTTTTTAACACGTTTTTCAGTCCAACATTATTGAATTAACTAGTCCTGTACGTTGAGAGATTCTTGTAGATGCGCGTAATAGGATTAGTTTCAGTTTAGTATAGTATTATCGCACACTATTTACAGAAAAACAACTTAACGTAAGATGGTTTACAATGATATAGGAAAAATAAATACAGATAGAAATTAACTATAAGAAACAATATTTAATTGTGTACAGTGACCAAAGTAGCCAATGAGCTTTCGATTCGTCGGATGAGTAATGGTTCTAACCAATTCATCGCATGTCCCTCAGTTCCCCCGTTAGGATTCAATACATCGATGCTACGCCGACATGTTAAACTTAACGGAACATTCATCCCTTATGCCACAGCATTCTTAGAACTAACAATAGAAACGTGTCGCATAATCAAATAGTATTTATGGTATATTGAAACGCATCATTTTGTACTCGATCACAGAGTCAAAAATCAAAGCTAATGCACAGCAAACACAAGGGAATTTCGAAATTTACAGTGGCAGCTCAGGAGGGCTAATCCGCCTAGAGGCAAACGAGGTAGGTTTCCTCAGAGTTTTTCATTTATATTAACGTCATCCATGGTCTGATCTAAGAAAAGAGGTTTCTAAGAGTTGTAATTGTTTTAGCTATAATTTCTTTTTTGTAAGAATCTGTTTGTTCATTTGTTAGTCATCGATATAAATAAACTTAGCTATCGCGTAATACGCTTAGCTGCACTTATCCTAGCTAGTGAATCTGTTAGAATTAAGAGGGGCAGCATGAAGAGTAAGGGGGTTTATCCCTCTTGTAGGCCTTGTTCCAAAGGTAATGCCTCTTATGTTATGTAGATCCTGTGAAACGGAAGCTGCCCACGTTGACAGTGCAAGATGCTTTTAGTGCATTTACATCCTCCAGGAAAACATTCACGTAAAGCTTATGAGCACATGGTGTTATCGAAGACAAACTGGGTACCATGTCTAAAAATAAATTGAGAGCTAGGGATTACATTGGTATATTCCTATATATTGGGGATGAACTCTCGTACACCCTTGATCCTCTCTTGGTGAGGATGCAGACAAACGATGCCGGAGACTGATAGATCGAGATGAATCAATAGCTGTAACATAACAAAATAAATAAATAAATTGCAATTTAGGGAGAATATCGTCAAAATAGCTCGTCCATGTCTCTGTTTATCGAACAATTTGCAGTATTTTGACTCTAGCCATGTTTCTCTCCCAAACCCGGTTATTTGACACTTGATAGACCAACGTGTTGTCTTCGTCGGTGGTTACTTTTTTAAAGTGCTTATATTTTATCTTGAAATTGATCAACCAAAGGTCCAAGTCAAAAATGGCGGGTCACTAGAAGTAAATGGTGCTCATGCGGGACAAACAGGTCATACGCAAGCTAACTGGACTTCAGGCTCAGCGGGAGGTGCAGGAGGCATTGTACATATCCTGGCCAGTGGAGTATTCCTATCGTCTGGCTCGATCTCACTAAAGCCCGGGAATTCTACAGGCTGTACAAACGTAGATAGGGCATCTCCAGGATTTTTGTCGATTAGAGGTTTGTTAGAAACTAGCATTAAATACCATGTGACAAAATCAAATGCTATTATTTTTAAAATACACACGCATTATCGTTAAAACAAAACAGGATGACCTTACCACAAGAGACCATGATCATCGTCTCTTGACTTCAACCATATCTATAATTGCCTTGCCCTGCCTTAATGAACGTCAACTAATCTTTATTAGTCTCCGCCAGCAGAAATGGCACGTCATCAATACATTTTAGACTTATGGCTTGCGTGGCTTGGCTTGGCTTGCCTTGCCTTGCCTTATGTTACCTTGCCTTGCCTTGGAATTCGAAGAGATGATAAATCGAGCAGCATTGAGATATACCTATTGAGGTTAAGCCATGTTGTTCCACAATTGCAAAGAGATTGAATTTAATGAACCAAGGCATTGTTATCGTTTTTTGTTGCAGATCATTCGGGCCATCACAGCATGTCCTGGAATAATGATACGGTCTTTCCAATCAACCCTGAAGGATTTTCTTGGCCTAGCGCAAGCTCCAAAACAGTTTCGCTTCCCCCGGAGTCTAGTACATTCATTGTCGCTTTAATCCAGCCATCACTTACTCCAACCAAAACTGGTTCCAGCACATTTCCAATTGCTTCTTTTTCTACGACAGAGGAACTTATTATAGCTGCCAGTTATAGTTCAGATTTCCCTCGACAAACTATGTTAGAATCACATAGTGCAGTGTACACATCGTCTGTCGCCGATCTCACTTCAAACCAACTTAGACAATTTGCCACTGATGTTAGTCATTACTCAACTGCTACAAAACTTCCAACTGGTAAGAACACGAATGATCAGGTTTAATGCAGCAATGATCATAACGCGCCCTCCATATCATAGCACGCGCCTTTAAGCGTCATTCCATTGTTACCACACTGAGGGTGGTGATTCGTGAACGGCCATAATTTTTTTCCCGTGAGATGTGAAATTTTCTCTCGTGAATCGTGATTTCGTCGGAATTTTCTAAAATAATTTTCTGCGAAATGAGAAATAAACGTTTAAATTCGTCGGGAACCGTTATTTTGATTTGATTAGTTATGTCTTCTATAATTTTCGACACGAATCATTAGTGACTTGCCTAATAACTGATGAAAGTGTATAATGGTACATGTTCATTTATCTCTAGATCTAACTGTTGTAACATCTGCCTCTCCCGTTGACACTGCGTCAGAATGGGAAGAACTGTTGAAGAACGTAACATTCCTTAAGGTAATGCATAAAATGATGTTGTCATGTCTCGATTTCAATCTCTTTATCATAAACATGGAAGAGTCCAATAATTGAAAAGTGCTTAAATACAAAAGTTATTGAGGAATTTAACTCTTTGACTTAGTTTTTAGAAGTGCAAAAGCGAACGTCTCCATCAATTTCATAGACTCCATAGGGAGACACTGATACAGTCGGTCGACCCCGGTAATTCGAACTTGGTTAATACGAATTTCTCGTTTTTTGGGAACTCAAAACAATTTCCCTTGGATTTGTTCTTCAGTCATTTATTATATCGGCTATTTCGAATTATTTTTCGATTCCCCTGAGTGTTCGAAATAACGGGATTCAACTGCACAATGTTTGGTATAGTCTACAGTGTACATCTCCAACCTTATTTTCATAGATTACCATGGGAACCTCGCACAACAACTTCTGGATAGAGGACATTCAGAAGCTTGCACAGCGATTCCAGACACTTGTAGAGAAAGAAACTCTTATGGAAGAGTCTGTAGAACGGTTTCTACAAATCCTTAACGAATTTAGCATCATAGTTAACATAATACCTGGCGAGCATCAAGAAACTATGAAGGTAAGCTAAGAATATTTTCCTATTTTTAGTAAACATAATCAGATACATTCTCTAGGAGTGATGCTTTCACGAGTGATACTTTCAGGAGTGATTCTGAACCAGGACTGAAAAGCTTACCGAGCTGTTTTAGTATGTTTATATAAAACACTGGATCCATGGGGAGTGGTCGATGGGTTTGCGTTAGTCACATATCAGTAGGGATGATTCACTACGGTATCAGAAGCAATAGATCAAAAGAAAAAAGCAGTGAAGGCTTCGGTGAAACGCAACTGCCGCGTATTTTGGTTGATCAACTATCTGTATAATAGTTCATCGGTCAATTGTCTCGCTTGAACGTTCATGGTTATTAGTAAAGTAAAATTTCCATAAGTGAAAGCAAAGTCAGTTTACTTTAGTTGTCGTGAAAAAATTTCAAAATTCTGTCTTTTTGAAATGATGTTTGATCTCAAAGCTCATGAACTGTTTGTCTTAAAGAGCGTGGCTGCCTCACTGATGACAACGGCAGAATTCAGCTTTGAAATGAAGAACGAAGATGAATGGAAAACAACAGACAAGGTCGTGTAACAAACTGTTTGTCAGTTCATTAATGCAGTGTTTTTGCAGAGCTCAATATAAAATGAAATGTGTGAGTAGTCGGCTTCCTTGGACGTCCCTTGTCCTTCCAGCCTTGATTGGTTCATTGTTATAACCCCCCTATACATTGTAGCCCGAGAAGCATTTTCTCAGTTACCGTTGTCGCTTTTTCCGTGACCAGCTCCCCACTGTGTTGCGTATAGTGGAAAACATCACACTGGCACTTGGGAAAACTACCACCGAAAATCAACAGTTCAAGTTTGAGCATTACTCCCAGAGGACTGGTAAGTATGCATTTTAAATGTGTTTTCCTATATCACCTTCAGTTTGATCCAACATGCGACACACAGCTCCCATGAGCTATAACTGCTAGAAGCAAGTAGCGTTAATTTGGCCCGTTTTTACTCAGTAGCCCTTGACTTAATAGTCACATTTATCTCATCCGTAAATCCTAGCTAAGTAAGAATCGTCGGATTCCTATCCAGGGCCTAGACTACCCAGGCTATTCCAGTTATAGTTGCTAGTTTAAGACAGTATGAGGATGGGCCACTGTAAAGAGAGTCTAATGTAAAGCAGCTGACACAGCCTTATGTTTCCAGTCGTTCAAGTTGTAACTTTTAAAAATAATGGAGACAGCAAGACCACGACACACTTCATGCTACCAGACATCACAAGAACAAATCTGACTGTTTGGGAAGATATACGGGATGCTGTATTGATACCATTAGATGGACAGCAAACTTTCAAAGGTAAGGTACCGAGGTGTTGTATATATTAAGCTTTATGGAGTACACGAGTAACATACCGCAGCAATCATGTTTTGTGTTGTTCACTCAGTGGCTGTACAAAATTACGGAGAAGGAAAACAAAAAGGGCTACACGCTTACGATTTTCAAATTTACTTGTAACGAGACAACGTCAGCGTATTTATATATTTATATCCATAGAACTGATTCAAGGATATTGATTGAGTTAAACTTAGTTCTCATATTTTAAAACAACTCAAACACACCCAAAATTTCCGTTTATTTTAGACGAATTCACAGTGTCCATAATAATACACAGAAATATCAGCAACATTCTACCAACTGGTTTTACTGAACGTACGGAAGAACAGTAAGTTGCTTATGATATTTTTTAAATATAAGTGTGTTCTCACTAGCTAAAATGCACCTGCATCATTGTCGAATTTTAGAAGAAACGTTATGAATTAGATGTTGTCGTCTTTGAATCGATAGGATTACTCAGTGCACTTCCTGATCTGACCACTGTTGGATGTTATCAAAATAAATATCGACAAAGACATTAAAAGTATGCCGTAATATTTCAGATAAAGGTCGCGTTCATTTGGAATAAAATCTTTCATCCCTGACCAGTTTTGGTTCAGTTGATCATTTGGTTGAGAGGCGGAGACTGCTAAAGGGAGACAACCAATAACCAATAACCAATAACCAATAACCAATAACCAATAACCGTCGACCACTAATTTTACGGTGTATGTAAGCCAAGACAGATAATTCCTTTTCCAGTATTACTTGTAAAGATTTCTCAAGCGTAATTGGGATATGACATCCCTAATTTTCACTCGCAAGACGAAACTACAAAAGATCATGAGGTTAATTATTCCTTTTTTCCAGAGACAATGATTTTAAGGTGGCATCTCACATCATCTCCTGTTCTATACTTTACAATTCTCGTTTGGTAACAAATATGACGTCCCCGGTTGAGCTGCATTTCCATCACCCGGTAGGTTATTTTACATTGCTATCTTTTTTTTTCAACAATGACAGCTATTTTGGAACAAATATTATGTCTTGACCGTTTGCTGTGATTAGAGACAGTTGGAGCGAGTTAAATAAAAGTGAAATTGTAGTGAAAAGTATAAGGTATGTATTTTATTATTTTGTGATATTTATAGTGATAATAAAAATAGTAATAATAATAACAATAATAATAGTAATAATAATAATAACTTTATTACCGTGTCAATTACACCTAGCAGTGGAGAATCCTCACTGCTAATAGGGGACACCTAACTAGAACTATTTAAAAATAACATACAGAAAAGTCCTGTAAGAGAAATTACGAAGAATTTGACTATTACTGTTTGTTTGTTTCGTAATCGATGTGCATAACAAAAGCTGTCTTCTTTTACCATTGTAGGATAAAAGAAGTTTTCGTTCTCTCTGTGTATTTTGGGATCCTCGAGTTAGGTATGCCGGATGACTGATGAACTAAAGTAATGCAAAAGTCAGTGCACACTTGTTATCTTAAATGCAACGAAATTTTAAAGCATAAATTAAGCATTCATCAAATCAGTAACGTGGATGTCTTCAGTAGCAGGAACATAGGCGTAAACATTAAGTTGTCAAAGCAGTTTCATTAATTTTGTTTAACTTTAATTACGAGAGCTGGCTTAAGCAATAACCTGAGTGTGGGTTTGTTAACTGTCATTGCAGTGCTTGGTCTACCGATGGTGTGAGGACCCTGCAAGTCAACAAGACACACACTAGTTGTCATTCAACTCACTTGACAAGCTTTGCCATTCTTACACAATTCAAAGAAGTTAAGGTAAATGAAATTCTGAAAATAATTTACAATAGTATACTTGTCAAACTAATTTTTGGTTAGTAGAAAACGAGAAAACAGCCAGCCAAGTACGACTCGATAAAATCAATCAACTGAAAAAAGATTTCAGATAAAGAAATAGTTGTCGTAGTAGAGGCATGATGTTGATGTGAAGGGGTATCTTTTCAAGCTCAGTCTATCGAGATGCTCTGAACAGTGTTTTATACATGTATTAACCTTTTTTGAAGATTCCTGAAGACAATGAATTAGCCCTCAGTATTATAACATACATCGGCTGCGGACTTTCCATTGCCTGCCTGTTTGTGACCCTACTCGTTTATCTCGCATTTGAGTGAGTATCTTTCATTCTGTCTAACTTTAAGGACACGAAGTGTGGGATCAAAAAGTTGATTTAGTATCAAACTTTGATAATGAAACTAGCGTCTCTTTGCAATATATTGCAAGATTATTTACACTTTCATGTGAAAAAAAACACAAATTTAACTAACCTGTACTATGAGGCACGAATAAATGCACCCCGAAAGACGCCTGTATCTGTAAGTGCTAAGTAGCACATGAACTTTTTCAGTTCACATTAATACCTTTATTATGCCATTTTTGTCGCCCAAGGTAAAGGTGAGATGAATCGAGCGTCAGACAACGCAAGAGGACTAAACAGTTATCATATATGTTTCATCTCTGTCCGTTTTTTTCACTCTTACCCAACTCAAATAATTAACAATTATTCACCGAAGTGGAGGTGAATAGTGGTGGATATTAACCGAGCCGCGAAGCGGCAAGGTAAATATTCATCACTTTCACCGACACTGAGGTGAATAATTGTTTTAGGATATACCACCCAAGCTGAATAATTAGCGGACCAAAACGTTATTTGATGTGTGACAAGCGGTCGGAAATTTTAAAATCTCTCGCGCCGGCTGTTCAGAGGTGAATAGCACTTGCTAATCACCTTCGAGTTAACCAATCAGAGCGCGCGAAAAGCACTATTCACTTGTGGGGTATATACTAATACGGCTTACAAGTTACGTATTTGCGAAATTAGATTTGAAAGTTAGTTTCTTTTCTTTCCTGTAGAACTCTTTCTTCTGAAAGACATAAAATACATATGAGCTTAGCCTTTGCCCTGCTGCTGGCCCAGTCTTTGTTTCTGTCTGGCATTAAAGCCACAAGATACAAGGTACTACATTAACTTTGTCTTTGGGTTACAAGTAATCACTTTAAGTATAAAGACAGTTTGGGGTAATACAATCTTTGTGTTACAAAAGTTGGCAGATAAACATTGCTCTGGTTGTTGTACATAAACAGATTTAACCGTGTCTGAGATAGGAAAAATTAAACAATTCAATGTATGGCAAACAAATAGAGCCATTTACACGAGAAAGATAATCCGCGGCTTACACAAGCCGCTGATTAAATAAGACGTGAACTTGCCGCATAAACGGTACATTTTAGCCAGTTCACGTCTTACACAAGCTCGGCTTAAATAAGCCGCGGCTTCTGTAATTGTAAGACGCGAATCTACTCGTATAAATCGTATCGCGGCTTGTTTGCGGCTTACGTAAGTCGCGAACTCACACTGCGCAAGCGCAAGCTCGCCCAATTCCGATCTGGAAAAAAAAAAATGGCTGCGATAGTTGATGCCTCATCCGTGGTCTCGTCCGCAAGAGGAGCACAGGCCAAAACAAGAAATTCCTGGCGATATACAGAAGCGTTGGCAACCCTTCGTGATTTACCGTGAAAGTTCCTTGCTTGCCGATAAAAGGACCAAGTCGTTCGCACAGTTTTTGGAACGATTCACGAGAAACCCTGAAGTTTTGCCTGAATTCTCGGCTAAAATGTAAGATGTAGATCTATCTCCTGCACATTCCGCTCCCACCATTCTTAATCGCGCTCGTCCAGCTTGTCTCGGCTTTCGTTCAAATTTTTTCAGAAACTCTAAAAATTTCATTTAGAAGCCGTAGTGCAAAATACTTAACTGAAGCTTTCGTTTTCTTCGCGAAGAAGCCTGCCGTCTCGTTTCGTTGCTCCTGGTTGCTCGTTGACTGGACCACGATTGCTATGACAACGAACACCGAAGCGAAGCATTAGTCGCAAATAAGCAAGGGTTGCCTACTTCGCAGGTGTTCCAGTCGTTATTGTTGTTCGTTCATATTTTTTCAGAGGCTCAAAAAATTTCATTTAGAAGCCGTAGTGCAAAATACTTAACTGAAGCTTTCGTTTTCTTCGCGAAGAAGCCTGCCGTCTCGTTTCGTTGCTCCTGGTTGCTCGTTGACTGGACCACGATTGCTATGACAACGAACACCGAAGCGAAGCATTAGTCACAAATAAGCCGTGAACCGTTTATACGAGCTCTTCGCGTCTTGTATAAGCCACGCTCGTATAAATGGTCAAGTTCACGTCTTATTTAATCCGCGGCTTGTGTAAGCCGCGGATTATTTTTCTCGTATAAATGGCCTTAATGTTACGTCAGTCTTCTAGATTCGAAGTTAGCCTTAGCATTGATGATCCACCGAAATTATCATGTACGTTAATTGTTTTTCTCTGTACATGGTGGCTGAGGTTTGTATCATGCAAACTTCTAATATTTTACTTCGAAATATGTACTTTTTTAGATCCTTTGCCGTGTTATAGCAGTAGGCCTGCACTATTTGTTCTCAGCGGCTTTCACTTGGATGTGTATAGAAGGGTTCCATCTTTATGTCATGATCGTTAGCGTGTTCAGCGCTGACAGCGTGAGAATGAAATACTACTACTTGATTGGATGGGGTAAGTAAGTCTTTCTTTTTCTAATTTGTTCAATGGATTATCTCCGAGTTTTGACAAACAACGAACCTTTGATGACACCTCGACTCTTTGATGAATTGACCACAATCGACATAGCGATGTTCAAACGTAGTAATCAAAACCCTAACCCTAACTTAGAAACTGAATTTTTTTTTTAGTAAGTAATAGCTCCAACAAACATTTAATGAAAAGCGGATGAAATTTTGAACGACACAGGCCAAGTTCAAGACATTAAGACCACCTTAGACAAAAAAAAGAAAATGATATATGTTGGTTACCCCTGCGTCTACAAGACAGTGGGGTAAGTTTAAATACGTCTGTAGACTTGTGTTGCAAAGGTTTGCCTACTTCGCAGGTGTTCCAGTCGTTATTGTTGGAGTGGCAGCTTCAATTCACCCAACAGGATATGGCACAAGCAAAGTGTAAGTATGTCATTTACAAGCAGTCCAAAGTATTCAGAAAACACTTCCTTTAGAATAAGCTTTTCTTTCTTCAATTCCCCATCAACGGAGGGATTTCAGTGATTGCAGACTAAAACTGTTTTGTTTACAGAGTAAATATATTTCTTCTTCCCTTTCCATCAGATGTTGGCTTTCGACAGAAGACCACTTTATTTGGGTATTTCTGGCGCCAGTTGTGGCTGTAATTGTGGTGAGCAAAGATCCGTTTTTGTGTCTAGCACCATGAGTAGAAAAAACATTCGTTTCCACAAATGTGTGTATGTTTTATTTAAAAAATTTAATGATAAACTTTTTTGACGCCGTTTTACATTCAAGAAGCTTCAAAGTAACACAAAATTCTGTTATTCACATTTAGATCAACTTAATTGTCCTCGCTGCAGTTATGAAAGTGGTAACTGATTCCGCGTCAGCAACATTGACGCAAGCAGACTATGGACACGTCAAGTAAGTCAGAATTATACAGTAACTATTTTTATTGAAGACTCAAAAGGATTTAAACTGATTATGTGGCCTTTTCCATGGTTTCATTAGTTTAACTTAGTTTTCCGTCTGAAAATCATAACTGTTCCACTTGGCACAAAATATGTTAGAATATAGAATTTAGATAATATACATTTACCTACACTAGTGTCATACCGTGCACCTTCGGCTGAGCAAGACTGCTGTCAATGCAATTAGCTAAGCCCTCGTATTTCAACAGTCGTACGCCGTCAGAAGTTTTAACTTGTTGTCGACTGATTCCCTGTCCTAGTGTTCCGCTTGGTGTTTTATCAGTTGTTTGCTGCCTAAGAAAAAACCAGCGTCTCTAAGGACGTCATTTGCAAATTTGTAATTACGACTGAAATAGAAAACTTTATGACAAAACCCAGCTGCGGCTGTTCTTACCTCTTAGTTTTCTTAAAATAAAGAAAACTGTTACTTGAAAGTTGTGGGTTATTTTGCTGCATAATACTATCAAAGCCCAATTCTTCTGAAAGAATTCCTTCCTTGTTTATTTGAGCTGTTTGTTATCAGACTATATCTCTCTAGCTTACTCACGCCAGAAGCAATAATTTGTAAACTATTATGGTACTTACTTTATTGTTTCCTACAGGGCTGGAACGAAAAGCGTAGCAGTGTTATTGCCTCTACTTGGAGTTTCCTGGGCGTTTGGGCTTCTGACTATAAACAAAAAGACGATAGCTTTTCAGTACATATTTGCCATTGCTAATAGCTTCCAGGTAACAATTATTTTTCTTCACGATAGATATGGAAAAATGCTGTTCATATGTAACATGTTCAGAAAGCGTTCACAATCCTTTTCTTCAAAGAATTGCAAAAGTCGCCAAGCTCTTTTTTTCCTTGAAAGTAGATACAAGTATAATCAAATCCACATTGACGTCTTAAATTAGCGGCCTTGAGCAGTTCAATTACATGTATATAACAAACTTTTGGTAACTGTTAAAAATAAAAAAAAAATCACTTCACGTTAACTTAGACATTGTTAATTTCAATTATTTCTAGGGAGTGTTTATCTTCTTGGCTCACTGTGTGGGAAGCAGCGATGTAAGGGGCAATATTATTTCGTTTTATATTTGTTCTTTTAGTGTTGGTGTACACATCGAGTAGTCCCTCTTTCGCTTAGTCCGTCGCGCGTTACGCGAAAGAAAACTGCGAGAAAAAAAATGGCCGTGCGAAATACTGGAGGCGAGGAGCGCGCGCTCCTCGCCCCCGGGATTTCGCGCGGCCATTTTTTACTCGCAGTTTTCTTTCGCGTCACGCATGACGGACTAAGCGAAAGAGGGACTACTTGTAGTCTAGTTTATTTTTTATTTTATTTTTAACTATTTATATTTATTTGCCATAAAAAAGAAACAAAGAAATTACAAGTATTAGTATGGAAAAAAATAATGAAAAAATGGCGAGGGAACCTAATAAAAACCACGGGGCTTGTAAACTTAGGTTCCTTCCCAAGAAATACAAGATGAGATCAGATCACTAAAACTATATATCATTATAGTAACTGACGTATTGACAAGCCATATTTGCACGCTTTACAGAATAAGTAATTGCAGATAATACATGTAGCAAGAAAAATACAATGCTTATGCTAATGACAGCAGAAACAACAATATTCTATTGTGGCATCTTTCGCTGTTTACGTTTTACAGTTCGCCTTATTTTGTTACAGGTCCGCTCGGCATTCAAACGGATGAGGCAAAGACAGCTGCTGTCTCGTGGTTCCGACAATGCATCGTCTATTGCAGCTTCAGTAAGTTGGCCAGAATACAGAGGCTTCACTTTGCATGCACACACTAAACTCTCTTCCGTTCGAAAGACATCTGATTTATTTGGACAATCTCCATACTCGCAAGCTGTGTAGAGATCCATGAAGTGTTTGCGATTGAGTGGGTGTTAGTCAGATTAGAATTATCGCCCGTACGTAAACTCCCCGAGATCCGAAACCAATCTTTGTGGAAGTACTGACGTCATCTTCTTGGAGGTTTTTGGGTCGAAAATGAGAGTTCTCTCCACTGATGAGGAAAGTTTAACGCTAGAAGAGAGGAAGTGCCTCATGTGGTATATCAAACACGATAGGCCGTGTTTCACCGCATTTTCAAAGAGTAAGAAGAGAGTTGAAAATACAACGCGCAGCGGAGTATTTTTGACGAACTTCTGTGTCTGGAAATGCAGCCAAACACTGTCTTGAGTGTTTGATATATTCTCTTAATCAAAATTAAAAATTACGAGGAAACGGAGAAATAAAATTGTAAAAATCTATGCTAATTAAGATCGGATATCCAAACATCGTCACGGTCATAATCTCTTTTGTTTACACTTAATCAAATATTAATGAGTTTGAGAACAGTAGATAATTTTTTTCCCCCTATCAGATGCACCCACGCTACGACTGAAATGATTTTCTTGCTTTTTGTCTGTTTTTCTCCTTGCTTTTTTTTCCTGTAAATAGGAATACATTTACCTAGAAATGTATGTAGACCGTTATCTGAAATTGCTGAATGAATTTCTCGTTTTTGCCATATAAAGAAACTTTGTCGTATATTTTATATTGTCGTATACATTGTTTTTATAAATATCAGTCGTAATCAACGATATGGAAAATTCAATTCGATCATAGCATATTCGATATATCTAAGATATCTAAGAGATACCAACTGAGGTTATATTACGTGATAATGCTTGCTTGTACGTGCAGCAGGTGAACTTGGCTGGCTCAACAGCTAACAATGCAAAGCAAGATAACACAGAATTTAAAAGTGCTAAGAAACTTCAAGGTACGCAGTTACTTGATTCTACTGTAATTTACATTGTCCACTATACATAAAATACTGAAAATAACGGACCAGCAATAACGCATACTAGTTGATGAATTTAGTTATCAGCCACGCTATGGACGAATCTCTTCAGTCGCGCACACTGAACAGAGGATCTACTTAAAGGGTGGTCTTTCTATCGTTTAATGATTTGCTTATGTTTAGCACAAGTCTGTTGATCATAAAAATCAGATGTGAGATCAAACACATTAATGTACACTAAGGTGCGTGTGTGTGTGTGTTTTTTTTTACAGAGAAGATGCGATTTTCCTTACGCAGCGTTCCCAACACTAAAGTGGTTAAAGTGAAAGTAGGTTATGTCTTCTTTATGACATTCAAATTATGCTCCAACGAATGTAAAAAGATAATTAAACAAATTGTATATTAGAGTCAGCAATGCTCCAACATATAAGGAAAAATTAGAATCATTTAGAGTGACTTCAAATACCCTATTTGAAATATGTGATATACATAATTATTATATGGCTAGCTCTGTGAGGGAGCAAGATGAATCAAATCCTGCGCTGTTATTGGCTACCCGAGCGGGCAAGATGGAGCTATCTTGCCCGCTCGGGACTACCCGCCGTGTCCCGCAAGAAAAATTTCCCCGAAAGCCCTATAAGAAATCTTTTGTTGACCAAGCTTGTTCGGTCAAGATGGCTGGATATTGGCCTCGTTCTGTTTTGCGGGTTTATGGACCTCGACTCCGTCTAAGTAAGTAAGTAAGTAACCTTTATTTAAACACGATAAGTAATTAAGCTTGCAGCTTGTGGGGTCGTGTATAAATAAACAATAACGAATAATTACAAAATAAGAATTAAAAAAAAATTTACAATGTAAGATGTAATCTCTCGGTCCATAAACACGCAAAAAAAGAACTTGGCCAATATCCAGCCATCTTGACCTCACACTTGGTCAATAATCCATACTTCTTTAAATATAACTACAATGACTCGGTAATGTCTCAATTATATGTCGTTAGGCAACGAAAGACAGATTTGAGGCAGCCCATTTACAAATAAGCAGAACATATCAGATGCCGCGCACGGAAAACCTTCGAGTCAAAGATTGCTACGAAATGCCATTTCTCAATTGTCCACAGGTAAACCGTGATAAAATAACTAAGAAAACTTGTGCTAAATTGCAATTTACATCAACTAATTACTTCTGCTGTGATTTTTTTTTTTTCACTTCCAGTCTCTCTTTCAACATCCACAGGTCTGAAAAACGGAATCAATAGTAACTTTATATGATTTTATTCTTTTACAACAGGAAGTAAAATGCAAAAGTATGAAATCTATAAAAACTATCAAGTGATAAAATGATTTAACACTTAAGGTTAATCACGTGCCCCGCGACAATGAGAAACAAGTCAACCTTGTGCTAGTGGAGGATGGAGTTTTGAAATTAGGAAGTCGATGGTTTTTTTTATTTCTTGTCCCACAGGAAGTTATTTCGCGGACACACTCTCCTAATCGAAGACGTTCGTCCAAGCCAATGTAGTCAGCAATATGCTCGTCAAGAGGGACATTCATTTCATGCAGCAAACTAATCCGCGAAGAAGATCAGTCATTTACATTAGAGAATCACATCGCTTTTATATACTTTGTGTATATATAATTTTTTCTTTTTCTTTTTTTCTTTTTTTTTTGCTTTTATAGCTATAGTAATTAATAAACGGACGAGTTTCTTTTGTTATGGGGTTGTTAAATTGTTCACGTAAATTCCCAAATGATTGTCAGTAAAATACCGAAATTAAAACTGGCAACCTCTATTAACGGCCACCTTTTGGTCGTTCCGATTAGGGTTTTCCATTGTCTTCACCCTTATTAAGCGGCCACCCAAAATTTACAACCTGTAGCTTGCCTTTTTTCGGAAAAGGCGATAACAGATAAGAGTCCGGAATAGAAAGGAACGCCTGGTAAAAACATTCAAACATACGTTTATCATGATTGTCTTGGCGTTATTCCATGTTCTCTATCAAGTTAACTCGATGGTGATAAATATTCAAAATACACCAACCCCTTTTAAATGGCCTCCTCCAATTTTCCCGAGGGTGGCCGCATCCAGAGAACTTCTTGTTGGAGATAAGTTTGCAGTACTAAAACTCTGAACCTGGGACACTGAGTTTTCCTTGATTCAGCTTTTTTGAGATATTAGAGTATTAGGGTATAAGGGTATTAGGGTGTTACGGTATCAGGGTTTTAGGGCATTTATATAATTAGGTGTTAGGGCGTTAGGGTATTAGGGTATTAGGGTATTAGGGTAATAGGGCATTGGGGTATTAGGGTATGAAGGCATTAGGGTATTAGGGTATTACTGAATTGCAGTATTGGGGTATTAGGGTATCAGGGTATAATAGTATTAAAATATTAGGGTATAAGGGTATTAGGGTATAGACGTGTTGGGAAATTAGGGTATAAGAGTAATTCATAAAACCAATTGAAAGGCTGACCGGACGGCTGAAAAGGATAAATTCAATGCCCAATATTTCGGTTAGACGGGATTAACCTTCTTCAGGGACTACAATAAAGCTAAGTTGATGAAACGGTTATAGAATTTCAAATTATACTCAACGAAATATGTGGCATGATTGGTTGATAAAAATAGGGAAGAGTGAAACGTGTACTAAAGCGGATACGAGAAAATATTTCCCCAATACCCTGATACACTAATACCCCAATACCTCAATACCCCAATACCCTATTACCCTGATACCCCAATACGTAAATACCCCAAATACCCAAAACCCTAATAACCCAATACCCCAATACACTCCTATTCTAATACCCTAATACCCTAAAAACTCAATACCCCAGTACCCCAATACCCTCACACCCGAATACCCGAATACCCTAATACCCCAATACCATAATACCCTAACACCCTAATACCTTAATACCAGGAGCCATAATCGGGGACGGAGACCGTAAGCGCGCGCCATTTCTAGTATTGGGGCTGTCCCTATGATATGGTACAATTTTTCTGTTTTTAGAACAAATTATAATAAAGTTTCCATATAACGCGCGCTCTGATTGGCTGAAACAGCGTGCTTTATCAGAGAACAGAGCACGGGTTGATGACAGTAAGCTGGCTTTCAAATTTTTCTTCGGAATTTTACAAATTTGGCCCAAATTTAACATTCCCTGTGATTCAGACAAATGCAATGGAAACGAGCTCTAAGTCTACAGTAAATATGGCTCACGGAAACCATTGTTAGCAACAGTAGCGTGAAAACTTTACTAAAATGACAAGTTTTGCTAGATTCCCGCCGACAAAACACGTAGCGAAATAAATTCTCAACCTAACCAGTACTTCCATAAAAGACATTATATTTGTTACGAAGGCGGAAATTATACTTAACAAGTAAAACAACGACAGAAAACAACAATTGAGCTGTCTCTGTTTATGATGAGAAGCTTTATTTTGGTAAAAATGCACAATTGCTCAAAACAACACTTATATGCAGTGTAGTAACGCTCGCTCGTTCTCTGGTCTTCCCAGCGAAGTGAACCGACGTGTGGTCAGCTCAAAGGTTGCTCTAGATATTCTCCTCTGTGGTCAGAGTAGAACCAGTGGGAGCAGTTTAGTCTGTCTAACTTTTACGCTAGTTCGGGTAATCTTGCAGCAAGCGGCAGCAAGCCGTAAGCTCCTTTCAAATTCAACTAAGCATTTCACATTTTCGTCCGCAAGCTTTGAGCTCCTGGTTCCGTAATTTCCATTGGAAAAGTGCACGTTTTCATAAGCCACAATACGACCGGATTCCTATGGACTACAAACCTTTGCCTTCCTTTAGATTCTTATTTGAAAATTAACTAATAAGCGAACTTTGAAGGCATCGTTCTTCTCTCGAAAGCCGCTCGAAACCACTCGAAACTGAAAGTTTAGCTGAAGTCCAGTTTGTGATTGACAGCTGTCGCTTCGTTAGCCAATCAAATTATTTGAACATTTCTAACAAGGATTGTGATTGGCTTATTTTAGCGTGCTTTATCAGAGAACAGTGCACGGCTGACGTCACTGACGTCACTCGTTTGGAAACTAAAGTTTAGTTTGAAGATTCAGTCGAATGCGTGGGGAAATTATTGGATTCTTTATCATAAAACAAATAGAGAAGCCTCGATGTGCTCTGTTCTGTTGTAAAGCACTTAGGAAGAGGTAGAGCACTCAAGAAGTGGGGAAAAAAACTCGACTTCGTCTCGTGTTTTCCCCTACACTTCTTTCGTGCTCTTCCACTTCCTGCGTACTTTACAACAGAACACAACACATTCGATGCTTCTTTATTTGTTAATTGCGTTATCCCGTGCGGCACACGCGCGCACATGCTACGAGGATTTTTACGGATATAGCGCGGGGAAATGCCGTCCGAAATTCCCAAAATGTTTGATGTTTTTGGTCCACAACTCAATACTTTCATGTCTGTTGGAAGTTTGCTTCAGTGTTTTCGTCGTAAGCTGCTCCAGTTTGAGTGAAGTAAGACAGTGTCAAATTTAGTTATGTGCCGCTTTATATTACTGACCAAGTTGTGTTCCGCAGCTTCTTTTACAAGGGCTCCACATTACTCCACTCTAAGTTTCACATATGTTGAAGATTAACAACTTTACCAAAACACAGCAAAACACTAATTGGATATATTTGGATACAGCAGCGTTTCAGGACTTCAAAGTTTCCCTCCTCTAGCTCTCGCCACACGCTTGCGAGGATTTCACCAGAGTCTATCTCAACCGAACAATAACTGCAAGTTTGAGTTTCGCCTGAATTGTAAGCAACGCTTGATGTTTTATCAAGGCCCAATAGGCGACAATGTAGATGCTGCTCAGTTTTGTTTGTGTAAAAATCCAATAAATTGACTGTTGTCGATGAATAAGAGCGCCCGCCGATGCGTGTTTTGTGCAGCTAGTAAAACATAACAAATAGACCATTTAACAGTTGTCTGCTCAGTGACCTGGCCTTTGTATGGCAGCGAGGCTAGAGTTGACCTTGTTTTGATACAGACCTCACAGCTTTTGTTGTGTAAAACAAGTTGTTCTGATGCTAACTAGGTGCATTTACATGACAAAAGCAGTAAGGTCTGTATCAAAATAAGGTCAACTCTAGCCTCGCTGCCATACAAAGGCCAGGTCACTGAGCAGACAACTGTAAAATGGTCTTTTGGCGTTGGTGAAAATTGTTGCAGCATCTCGGCACAAAAGACAGCGAAAGAAATCTTTGTCAAGATTTGTTGACAATTAAAAACACCGACTCGGACTTGAAAGTGCACGCGCTGCACTATGCAAATGAGCTACTTGTACGCGTCAGACTTTCCTTTTAAAAACTTTTGCAAACTCGCCAAACAAACAGAAACAATAAGAAACTACCAAAACAGGGTTTGGTTATGATTAAGCATTGTTTGGGAAACTCACAAATTAACTCGATACCAGAGTAAAGAGTTTTCTTACATAACTTTTCTTTATAGAACAAGCGCAAAAGCATACGCGTACAACTAGCGCGAGCATTCATTTACAGCGCGAAATCGAAGTCATGTTTTCAGTTCGACCCTAAAAAACTCACCTTTTCCATTAGCTCAGAGCATAAAACTACATATAAGAGCCCTGGTTCTTATTCCCTGCGTTATTCCCCGCCATCGCTGTGAAAAATCTGCAAGAGAATCTCGCAACTCTCACAACTTGATCACGCAACGTGACAACATCCACGCGAGAGCCCCCGACATGCGCGTGGATCCGCGCGGATATATGACGTCAGGATGGCGCAATTTGTTCCAAAAATAGAAAAATTGTCCCATATCATAGAGACCGTAAGCGGGCGCCATTTCTAGTATTGGGGTCAGGGCGGAAAAAGGTCGGGCGGTGAAACGGGTAGTCCGCTCTTGGTCCAATGTGTGATGCGGAGAAGGACTGGCACGAGCGCTCCTTCCGCGCTTCCGGTGAGATTAATGGCTGCCAAAAATTTCCTCTCGACGAACCGGAAATCAACTTTTCTTTCTTTATTTTTGAGCCACCAATGGTGTATTTTCAAAAGCCTTTTTGATGTTTCAGACCCAAAAGTCAATACGTTTATGTCTGTTGTAATGATGCTTAAGGCGTTTCGTCGTAGGCTGCCCAAATTTGAGTGAAGTAAGACAGTGTCGAATGCAGGTATGTCCTGCTTATCACAACGAAGCCGTGATTCGCTTCTTCTTTTACGAGTACTCCACATTACTCCACTCTAAGTTTTACATATGTCGAAGATCGATAGCTTTTACATAACATAGTAAAAAATCCAGCTGGATATATTTGGATATAGCAGCGTTTCAGAACTTCAAAGTTTCCCTACTCTTGCCACACGCTTGCTTGGATTTTGCCATAGAGACCGAAAAGTAATAAAATTTTGAGTTTGAGTTTCGCCTGAATTGCAAGCAACACGCGACGTTTCATCAAGGAACAAAAATTTTCGTCTGTAAATACTGCTCAGTTTTGTTTGTGTGAAAATCCAATAATCGCTGGTTGTCGATGAAAAAGACAGAAAAAGAGCGCCCGCCGACGCGTGTTTTGTAGCTATAAACATGACAAATTGGACTTCAATTCCACTCTTTCGTGTAAAAAACCTACATCGCGCTCAAACAATATCTCTGGTTTGAAATATGTTTAAGACTGATGAATGTTTGAGAACACATTAAAAGTTTCGCTTAAAATATGGGAAGATAACAGAAACAAGCAGCACAGTTACGGTAGCGCTTTCATTGATCAACCCGAATAAGGATTCATAAGTCATTTTCGCAGTATATAATTTCACTATGTTGAAGAAACACACATGATGCTAGTAGCTTTATAGCGTTGGCGATAATTGTTGCAGCATCTCAGCACAAAAGATGACGAAAATAATCTTTGTCAATATTTTATATTGACAATTTACTTGAAAACACCGACTCGGACTTGAAAGTGCACGCGCTGGCTATGCAAATTTGCTACTTGTACGCGTCAGATTTATTTTCCTTTCAAAAGCTTCTGCAAACTCGCCAAACGAGCAGAAACAATAAGAAACTATCGAAACAGATTTTGGCCATGGTTAAACATTGTTCTGAGAAATAACTCGATACCAGAGTAGAGTAGAGAGTTTTCTTGCATAAACTTTATTCTTAGTCAAAAGCTTACGCGTACAACTAGCGCGAGCAGATCTTACTCATTTCACAGCGCGAAATTTGAAGTTCTGTTTTCAACCCTGAAAAACACACCTTTTCCCATTGTCTCCGAACAAAAAATGCGTCAAAAGAAGTTGCTAATTCCACACGCAGCCCAAGCTCTCTCTACGAACCACACAAGCAACACAATATGGCATCGAATTATAAGGGATTATATGGGATTTTCCACAAGATATCCATGGAGGTAGTTAAAAGTGAAAATTCTCAATAAAAATGGCTTACCTTATTCCAGACGTGTGTTGTTTGCTCCTGGTGTGGTTATTTTACCGATTGAACTTGATTTAAGCGACTTTTTTGAATTCCGATTTTCCCTTTATAAAGAGAGGACAAGGCGAAACACCTCAGTCGGAACAGCCTGTCGAACGAAGTCAAAAATCCCAGGCTAAAATGTACCCACGGCCACAAATCCACCGCAGAATTCAAGGGCAAAGGTTGATCTTTCATTTCAATCCTCTAGCCACACAATCGCAGCCCTGCGAGCGACGCCAGGCGGCTCTTCGTGTCCCCAGTGAAACGATGAAACTATGGAAGAGCTCCGTGTCGTTTGATCGGCGACCCAACGACCGTTGAAATCGGCTTGGTAACCTCGTCATGTTGGCAAACCAAGACTCGCGGGGGTACTAGACCGCAATTTGTCAAATTTGTCAAACGTAAGATCAACGGCGAAAGCTCCGTAGAAACTGAGGAGATCATTTTTGAAGTGGAAGTCATGGTAAGTTTTCACGTTTACGCACCTTTGAGTTACTTGGTCCTCGCCTCACCAATTTAACTTCATCTCCCCATAATTCGTTAAGAATTCTCCCGAGCAAATTTGAGCAAAACAGAGTTCAATTTGCTTACGGCAATTTCTTTCTCTTCGTATGTTCTAGACAAAATTTTGCTGGCTTCCATTACAGTTTCCTCACAATATTCGTAATTCCACAATACCCTAAGAGAAGCAAATTTAGTTTATCAGCTCGAGAATATTTTGTACAAACAAATCAAAGGTGCATAAACGAGAAAACTTACCACGACTTCTACTACAAAAATGATTGCGGTCTAGTACCCCCGCGAGTCTTGGTTTGCCAACATGACGAGGTTACCAAGCCGATTTCAACGGTCGTTGGGTCGCCGATCAAACGACACGGAGCTCTTCCATAGTTTTATCGTTTCACTGGGGACACGAAGAGCCGCCTGGCGTCGCTCGCAGGGCTGCGATTGTGTGGCTAGAGGATTGAAATGAAAGATCAACCTTTGCCCTTGAATTCTGCGGTGGATTTGTGGCCGTGGGTACATTTTAGCTTGGGATTTTTGACTTCGTTCGACAGGCTGTTCCGACTGAGGTGTTTCGCCTTGTCCTCTCTTTATAAAGGGAAAATCGGAATTCACAAAAGTCGCTTAAATCAAGTTCAATCGGTAAAATAACCACACCAGGAGCAAACAACACACGTCTGGAATAAGGTAAGCCATTTTTATTGAGAATTTTCACTTTTAACTACCTCCATGGATATCTTGTAGAAAATCCCTTATAAACCCTTGTAATTCGATTCCATATTGTGTTGCTTGTGTGGTTCATAGAGAGAGCTTGGGCAGCCTGTGCTAATTCATATAGAAGGGAGTCTCGTGGAATTTCTTTAGAAATCTAAGTTCGAGTGCAAGTAAGCGGAATCTGCTCGTCTTAGTAGACCCCAGTCTACAGCTGCATCACACCTTTTTGATCGGACCCGCTCGTTTCACCGCCCTACAGATAAGCGTCCTGATTGGGGCTGTCCCTATGATATGGGACAATTTTTCTATTTTTAGAACAAATTGCGCCATCACGTGCGACACACGCGCGTACATGCTGCGTGGATTTTTGCGGATGTAGCGCGGGGAAATGGCGTTTAAAATTCCCGAAATTTTTGATATTTTTGGTCCACAACCCAATACGTTTATGTCTATTGGAATTTTGTTTGAGTATTTTAGTCGTAAGTTACTCCAATTTAAGTGGAGTAAGACCGTATCGAATTTAAATATGTCCCGCTTTATATCACTAACCAACTTGGGTTCCGCTACTTCTTCCACAAGAACTCCACACTACTCCACTCTAAATTTCACTTATAATGAAGATTAACAGCTTTTCCATAACACAGTGAAAACCTAGTTGGATATATTTGGATATAGCGGTGTTTTATAACTTCAAAGTTTTCCTCCTCTTACCAGACGCTTGCGGGAATTTCGCCAGAGTTTATCGCGACCGAAAAGTAAAACAAAATTGCAAGTTTGAGTTTCGCCTGAATTGTAAGCAATGCTTGATGTTTCATCAAGGCCCAATAAGTTTACGTCTCTAGATACTGCTCAGTTTTCTTTGTGTAAAAATCCAATAAATTGTCTGTTGTTGATGAATAAGAGTGCCAGCCGATGGGCGTTTTGTACAGTCAGTAAACATGACAAATTGGACTTTCGTACGTACTTTCGTGTGAAAACGTATATCGAACTCATACAATAGCTCTATAGTTTGTAAATATGTTTAAGGTTGATAAATATGTTTGAAAACATATTAAAAGCTTAGCTGAAAATATGTGAATAAAGCAGAAATAATCAGCAAAGTTACGATGACACTTTCTTTATTCAACTTTGAATAACTATTTCGGTTTTGTTGGTTTTCAAAACTCCTTGTCTATTTTATTTTCGCAGTGTAAAACTTCACCATGTTCAAGAAACACACATGATGTTAGTAGCTTTTGGCGTTCGTGAAAATTGTTGCAGCATCTCAGCACAAAAGATAACGAAAGAAATCTTTGTCAAGATTTGTTGACAATTGAAAACACCGACTCGGACTTGAAAGTGCACGCGCTGCACTATGCAAATGAGCCACTTGTACGCGTCAGACTTTCCTTTCAAAAACTTTTGCAAACTCGCCAAACAAGCAGAAAAAATAAGAAACCATCAAAAACAGGTTTTGGTCATGATTAAGCATTGTTTGAGAATCTCACAAATTAACCCGATACCAGAGTAGAGAGTTTTATTGCTATATTCTTAAGTCAGAACAAACGGAAATTAAAAACGTACGCGAAAGTTTAATATATAGATTTAGGCCAGCCTAAAAGCGTAGCACCTAAGCCTGGTTGTTCAGAGCCCGACCAAGCTAACCCAGGAAAAGGTAGAATTTTGATTTGAGTTTTCAACTTTGCAGTGAGGTTTTCTGTATATTGTTTGCCCTTCTATTTTGAGTTTTAACAATCACCATATACACAAAACAAAGCAGCAAAAGCATTTGTATAGAAGAAAAAGTTATAATTCGGTTAATTTTGAATCCTGGGATAGTGTTAACCGCCTTCCGAACAATCCTGCCCTGTTTTCAACAAGTTAACCTGACATGAGCCCGCAATCCAATCGAAAATCAGCACTTGGTCAGCGGTCAACTTCAAAAAAACGCGTGACCTCGATGAGCTGTAAACTTGAGCCCTCGATATGGTAACCTGATACTGGTCAGCGGATACCTTGTTTTGACAGATGTCAATTGATCATAACATGGATGTCCAATATCAAAGAAGTTCACGGTAAAGGAAGGGTGCATATCTGTGTCAACCTATTATTTGGAGTATGGCCACCATGTTGCGCGACTCCGTCGCCGTCGTCGTCGTGCGCACGCGCCCACGAGCAATACCGCTAGCCATGATAACCATGAGAAAATCAACTCATGTGTTTCCTTTTCTTTCCTCCGGGCCGCCGGAGCTCCGCTACAAATAGCGCGAGCAGATATTATTCATTCACAGCGCGAAATAAATTGAAGTCTTGTTTTCGATCTTGAAAAACTCACCTTGTCCATTAGCTCAGAGCATAAAACTACATATAAGCGCCCTGGTTCTTAGTCCCTACCTTATTCAACGCCATCGCTGTGAAAAATCCGCAAGAGAATCCCGTAACTTATGGCCCGTAAATCATGGCTAGCGGTATTGCTCTAGCTGGGAAAATGGTCCTCATCTGACACAGGCTCTCAATCAAGATCTCAAACGTTTAGCTGAGTGGTCGGCACGAAACAAAATGTTTATTAACTCTCAGAAAACGAAGTCCATGCTGGTAACAGGCAAACGTTTGCGGAACCTTGTCGCCTCTACCTCAATAGATATTAACTTGAATGGAAGTAATACTGAACATGTTACTGATTTCAAACTTCTTGGGGTAACGTTAGATCAGGATCTTTCATTTAATCGCCAGATTGAGGAGTTATGCAAAAAGTTGGCGAAACGTATTGGACTCCTTCGTCACATAAGTCCCTATTTGAAACGCAATCAACGAGACATATACTACTCTACTATCATTAAACCTGAAATGCTTTACGGTAGCACGATTTGGACTTCTTGCAGTAAAGAAAATCTTTTGAAAGTCCTGCGTCTTCAAAAACGTGCGGCTAGAATTATCCTCGATGCCGAAAGAACAGCACCTTCTGTCGGCTTATTTAACACCTTAAAGTGGGTTCCCTTTTATGCTGAATCATATATAAATCGATGCGCTCTAACCTACGAAAGGCTGAATGGCAATACCCCGGAATATATAAATGATTTACTTATCAGAAACTCTGACACTCATAATAGATCAACCCGTTTTTGTAATATAAACTTAATGTGCTTGCGATTTAACAGAAGTACTGAAGAGGGTCGAGCGTTTGCTGTGCGAGCCACAAAAGAATGGAACAAATTAAGTGTGGAAATCAAACAGAGTACCAATGTAAAAAGATTTAAGCGCTCCCTTTTTAAAATAATTTTAGATAATCAAATTCTTAGCAAACTATTCCTGTAAATTTTTTTAAAAATTTGTAAATAATCACATTTTACAAATATTTTACGATGCATATAGGCTTAATTATTTTATTTCAATTATTTTTAATATTGTTACGATTGTTACTATTTCTTTCTTTTTCAAATTTTATTTTTGAGGGCCATTAGGTTATCAGTTTTTTTACTCGTAAAATAAAGTCTTACTTACTTACTTACTTACTTACTTACTTACTTTACTAACTCTCACCACTTGATCCCGCAACGTGACAACATCCACACGAGAACCCACGACACGTGCGTGGATCCGCGCGGATATATGTCGTCAGGATGGCGCAATTTGTTCTAAAAATGGAAAAATTGTCCCATATCATAGGTGCGCGCGGATCCCAAGACTTACGGTCTCCGTCCCCGATTATGGCTCCTGGTAGCTCTTCATTGAATTGAAACCAGAATTCTAAAGTTAACTATTATATGAGGCCAAAGCAGCTTTAGAATTCTCATTATTAACCCGGAGATTACGTAAGCAATCTATAGGGTTTTAGTGGTGGTGCAGATTATGCAAACGATATGGCCAGGACGTCCTTCCGTCATCTGTAAGCTTTTTGGAGTAATTCCGCTGACCAGTAGATAAAGCTCCCGAAATCACTGTATTAGTCAATATTGCAGGCACGTGTATCGCTTTACATTACTAGGTCTAGCTGCGATTGTTGCACTAAGAATGGAAACTTGTTTTGTTTGCTTTTTGGATATAGTTCATTTTAATTAGCATTTCTATTACAATTCTAATCTTAAATTAACAGTTAAATTTAAATAAGATCAAATGTTGGCTTTTGTGATACGCTTTGGGAACGTTTTAGATGACAGAGGTAAAGTTGCTGGAAGCTGCTATTTTAAATTTCCGCTCCGAAGTTTTAAGTTTAGTAAAGATTGACAAGAGGCAACCCTCTCTACACATCGATGGTACTACTACTGGAGGGTTGAGCTCCTGAAATTAAATTTCGGAAATCAAAGTGAACAGTTTCATTGAGGCCACCGTAGCGTTTGTCGAAAAGTCTCTAATAAAGAACACTGTGGTCTTGCGGGCCACCTAAAGCCTCATGATTACGCCAGATTATAAGTTTCAACCGCTAGCCTGGAATCCACCGCAAGAAAATCCTTCTCAGTCACATAAGTACCATTGAAAGACGAACCCCGCATAGCGGGAGCGAGGAGAACTAGAGAGAGCTTCACGGATTGAAATGCAATCCGAGCAATGTCCAGAGACAAAAATTTTTGGGCTTGTTCAAGCTGATACACTTTGACGCCTGAATAGGCTGATGAGCTATCATGTCGCAAAGTCACTCAACAGCTCTCGTGAAAAGCTTTATATGTCTATTTGTAGTAGATTTAATCATCGCAACACGATCGCATGGGAATCAACGAAAAATCGATTCGCGCTACAATTGTACGGCGAGTTTAACTGGAAAAAAGGTCAAATATGACTCCCATCAGTGTTCCCTATGTACTAACCACACTAAACGTCGGTATCCGAGAAATCTGCAGTTTAAGAGATATTAGGTCATTGGGATATAAGGGTGTTAAGGGATTAGGATGCTAGGGTGTTAGGCTGATAAGGTATTAGGGACTTAGGGTCTTGAGGTATTAGGGTATTAGGGTTTTCAGGCATTAGGATGTTAGGGTATTAGGGTGATAGGGTATTGGGATATTGGGGTATTGGAAAATGCATGAAATTCAAGCTACACATTTTATTTCCTTTAGCTGCTCAGTCTGTCCAGTGTAGTGGCTTGAGTGAAAAATGGTAAAATTTAATGGTTTAATGGATTTACAGTGCAATTGACGTAGCGACTCTGGACAAATGGATTTGGGAGAATTCAAAAGTTTCAGTTAGGTTGGGTTAATTCTGGGTTTTACCCGCAGGAGCCTGAGTAATGGTTTGAATTGGGGATTGGTGGGAAGGCGTTTATTCGGGCTGGTTGGCTGGTTATGTGGTTGGTTGGCTGGTTGGGTCAGGGTTTTGGTCCTATCTGGGGGTACCGTTAACTGCCGCTTATAGGCTCCCCCCCGGCTATAGGCCTATCTACCTGTAAATAAACCAAAAAAGGCATCCGGTTATAATTACCCCCGGATATAAGCCCCTCCCTAGCTTTCGTTGTTTAAAATTCGTTTTATCATGATGTTTTACGGTAAAGGTTAGTTACCAGTAAATGAAACACTTTATTTGATGCGAAGGAAGACCAACAGTCTGTACCGTCAATCCACTGCTAGACCTTATAATTGACCTCACTTTTGTTTTCAATTGCTTATTTGCCCTGAAACGAAAAAGAATAATGGATTCTAAAGACAGAATGAGTGGCAATTAAGGCAAAAAGCCCTATCGATTCGGAGTTTACTAAACAACGAATGGTCTTGCTATTCATCCATCGTGCGACCGCCGACCTGGCCCGTGTTTGGTCGGAGCATGCGTGTGCGTCGCGTAAAACTGAAAGGATGAACGTCAGTCGTTTTTGTTTTTTTTTTGTTTTACCTCATAAAGTTGGCGATAACCATACCCGAAATACCGTTTAAGTCCCGAAAGTAAACACTTGTAGCGTCGCTATACTTCTGGCGGGTCGTTAATTTTTTTTTTGGCTGATTATCGCGGCTGTTCTCTCATAATTTTCGACAATCATTTTCGTTACGCCTAGACATATAGCCTTGTACCCGAGGCTTCACTAGAGGTGTAGCTTTGTACCACAGACCACACTGGGTAGGATGCGAGCGCTGTTACTACTCTTACACGACAGAAAATATGAGAACGCGACAGAAAATTCAAGGTATAGCCAGCTAGAGCGCCCACAGGATCGATCTAAATAGCCGAGTTTCAAATTGCTTGTGCAAGAAAGTCCGATAATTAAAAACGAATCCACCAGAAGTTCGAGTGACAAGTGGACAAAAACTTTGTACCAAGATTATCTGCATCATGTTGCAAACTTCCGTGCGACTGGTTTAAATATCTTCCCAAAAGAAATAATTTCTAACAACACCAAATGTCGAAATCAAATTTTGAAGTTCATATAAAACACTTGAAAGTACTGGCGAAATGAAACTGATGATGAAATTTTAGCTGTGTTTGTACAATTTCTCTAAACTTCAGTTGAAATTTATTTCCTCGAGTTCCTATGGGAAATTGTTTTTGGTGTTGTTTCAGGCAATCAGTATTTATATATCTTAAGCTTTTAGAAAATGCGAAAAGGATTTTAATATACTTAACATTATTCTGGTACAAGATTTTGTCCACTAAAAACTGAAGTTGTTCCATTTCCTATCGAATTTCGTCTTAATTTATAACATAGGTCGAGGCTGAAGGGAATGAATGCGCGTTTGTTTTGAAAGCATGAAAAGGGTGACTGTAAGTGGAAAATGAAGTATTGTGCCATTTCTCTATGTAAAAAAATAACCATGCTAAAAAGAGGCCAGACAACAGCTTTTTTGAGTTCGTGAGAGAAGAGAAGCTTAAAATGAAATGGAGTGCCATTTGTCGTCGCGCTGGTAAGGCGGAGTTTGAGTCCTTCAAAAACTTGAACACATGCTCCGAACTACCCCTGGGTCTCCGAGGATGATACATACCTAGAACGTGGAAATATTATTTCAAAATATTATTTTCAAAATATTATTTTCCAAGTTAAAAATGAAACGATGACCTGCTCGACAGCCTGAATTAATGAAAGGAAAGGGAATCGAAGTTGTCAGTCATTTCAGTTTTAAAACACTTTAAATGACAAAGAGAGAGTAAAGCTAGACGACTTTATTGTCTAGTACATGTTGTACTTAGTACTTTGTACTGACAGGAAAATGGAATAGCAACAGCATAACTCGAGGAAAGCTCTCGTTTTGAGAGACAGCTTAAGTGCGGTGCTTCCGGATGATAATACCAATAATAATAGTAATAACTCTTTTTAAGTGTCAGTGCGTTTAACTTGATAGAGCTAATGGAGGACAATACCCTTTTTACTTAAACCCAGGGAATATAATATTTTTAAAGATCTCTTTTTAGTCACGGAAGCGTGATAAGATATGTTTTATGTCTCTTTTATAGAAAACGACGAACAGGGATAAGAATCGCATCTTATAAGGATCAGCTAAATAGAACAAATCCTTAAATTTCCCTACGGCACAGCAGTGTTTCAAATCAGGGAATTAATACCAATCGCAATTCAACTTTTTTTTCGATCCGTAAGAAATAAACGTTAACACTGCGCGTGATTATCCTGAAGTTAAAAATCAAAATGCACATGAGACTTTTTTGGTTGTACGTTTTTCACGTGCATGTGTCATCATCAATAGCCCTTTTCACGGTTAACTTTTCTCATTTGCATTTCAATCTAATCCAACTCAGAGGGGCCGGGCAATTGCGGGTATTAGAAACTGCAAAATGGCCGGAATTTTACAGATACTGAGGGGAACATTGGGGTTTGCGATATTGCGAGGTTTGCCAATTTTTTATCAGTATTTCGGCAATTAAAATCTTAAATCGTGGTATTATGGTATTATGGTATTCTTCAAACGCGTGGGATGAGCTTTTCTCGTCTTATTCAAGGATAATCAGTATAAAAACTAACCTTCCCATTTTCCCGCCATTTAAGGCTTCTTGTCCGGCGTTTCGGAAGGAGCTGAAAAAGCCCGGTTCCGTCTCATGAGTAAATATCTAAAGTGATCTTGTAAATCGTTCCTGACCACTTAATCTACAATTTGACTGTTTAAACAACTGTTTTAGTAGTGTCATTGTCTTCCTGTCCCCGCCGATCGTTTTACCGCCATTGCGGTATTTGCCGAGTTTTGTTCTGTCTCTTTTCTTTTTGTTTGTTTGTTTGTTTGTTTTTTTTTTGGCGGTATTTACCGAATATTTTGGCGAAACTACACGGTGTTCGGCTCTCCCAATGTCCTCCTCTATGTTGGATTATATCGTAATTCAAGCGAGAAAAGATCTCCGTGAAAAGGGCTATCATTTCTTACAGGGCATTTGCATTTTTTATGCGTGACTAGAGTTTAGCCCTCATATTGTTTGGAGGGCGTAAAGTAACAATTACTCTTCAAAACGAAAGAGCTTTCAGTGAGCTATCAAACTGAGATAATTATCCTAAAATACAAATTGTCTGATTCTGTTTTTGAATGTTTTAAATAAAGAAATCGCTATTTACTAGAATTTACGGAATATTTCTGCCACGGACGTCTGAACCAAAACTTCAGTTTTAAATGTATATTTTGTTCCCTCAAATTAAGAAGCTTATTTCAAACAAATTATCAAAAGTACATAACAAAATTAAAACTGACAGTCAGTCTTTGGCGAAAAATCTATTGATCAGGTTTGCAGCTGGCATGCTAAAATAAATGCTTTTCCAAATTAATAATTCATGGTTCATATGTTTTACGAATTAAAACAAAGCGTTCAGTATAGGTTGTTTGTTGGGAAGCCAGTAGAGGTTGAAGAGATTTTGTAATAGACACATTCCCCACCAGATTGCCGATAACCCACAAACCTACAGCGATACCGAAGAGTCATGAATGCGACATCAAACATTACGGAGGGTGAAAAACAGAAAACAGTTGAAGAACTGATATGCTTAGCGGGTTTGAACACTGGAATACACGGCCATTCAGGCTAGTTGACATTTATCTCAGTTTTAAACGGTTTTCTTTCTATTACGGCTTTAATTGGAAACGTTCTTATCCTGATTGCTCTTCGCAAGCAATGTTCACTTCGTCCGTCATCAAAACTCTTGCTTCGCAGCCTTGCAACAACTAATCTTTGTGTTGGTCTTTTTTCAGAGCCTCTGTTTGTTACTTTGTTAGTGACTATTGTCAATGAACACTGGAAAATTTGTGATCACGTACTGGTCGGAGTGTCTGTGACAAGCTTTATTTTGTGTGCAGTGTCTCTGTTGACACTGACTGCTATAAGCGTGGACAGACTTCTCGCCCTGCTGTTGGGACTGAAATACAAACACATTGTCACTCTGAAGCGCACCTATATGATCATTGCTACCTTTTGGCTTGTGTCCACTGCTCTTCAGGCGATGTCCCTTTGGAATCCTCTTATAAGCTTGTGGGGCATGATTATGAATTATGCAGTCTGTCTAATAACCTCGATCTTCTCGTACACAACGATTTTCCTTTTTCTCCGTCGTCATCAAAGGCAAGTAAAAACCCAAGCTCAGGAATCGAACCAAACAAATCAACTGAACATAGCACGATACAGAAAGGTACTGTCCGCTGCATTATGGCTCCAGGTCGCATTAGTCGCTTGTTATCTACCCGAAGGTTTAGTGATGGCTTTGGTGAGTACCAGTAGTGAACTATCTGCAGCTGTTTTTCTCGGCTGGGGTTACACAACGACCCTAGTCTTCTTAAACTCGTCATTAAATCCGATTCTTTATTGTTGGAAGATAGAAGAAGTGAGACGAGCAGTGAAGACTACAATCAGACAAGTACTTTGCTGTTTATTCTGAGTTAGCTCTTGTCAGAGTTAGACGCGGAGAAATTTGAAAAAGGAGCTGTATTTCTATGGTTAAGCCTACTGTCCTTATTAATCCGGAGAAATTGTCCACCGAAAACGGAGTTTTTTGAAAACGCCCTTCAAACCAGAGGAATTTAAAAACGCTGGCTTTGCGTTTTAATGTGAGGGGAACACATTTTGAAAACGGAGCTTTTCGAAAACTTTCAAGTGTGCACATAGACGTTTCTGTCGCCGTTGATTTTTGCGCGCGTTTTCAAATTTCTCCGGCGTAGCGTGGAAGGCAAATATTTGTTGCGTCAGTTTCACAGTGAAAAAGCCTTTTTCTCTAATTTCTCCGGCGTAGTATGGCCGGGCCTTATATCCACCCTACGATGAAAAAAAGAAAGTCAAGAAAATAAACAGTGGGAAGATTTCCCCGAAAGCTAAAATCTTCTTGTCCGACAATATAAATAGATGCAGCTAATATGACCAGCCTTGACTTTTTAAATTTGCTATGTATTTAGTGATTTAAATTCTAAATGCCGACTCAAACCCACAGGGTAGAAAACCCAAGAAAAAAGCTTGAATAGACAATGTTTTAATGGATTTTCCTTCAAAAGTTAGTCTAGACAGCAATTTTTCAAAGACGGTGTTTTTCAAATCTAGAGTCAACATTCGAGATGTTTCTTCATCGGTCAAGGGCACTCAACAATGGTTTTCTTTCAAAAACTTTAAAACGCTGTTTTGGGCTATCGGGATTGCTTTCAATGCTCTGAAGACTAATTTTGGGCTGTACTATAAAATGTTTATCTGTTTGGTCATTCTGCAGGGCATACTTGGGTCTTCTCAAATTTATTAGGACCTCAGTTGTCTTTAGTTTTCCGAAAACCTTGCCTCTTATGTTACACTTTTTGCCTTTCCGAAAATCATAGCTGACCTTTTTTCGGTACCCAAAATGACGTCCTTATCAATCCGAGGCATAAATTTTCCAGTCGATAGATTTTTCTTTTAATTTTTTACTGCAGTCAAATAATGAGTTACTTGTGTCAGAAATGCGTACGCGCCAACGAGCAATACGTACCGCTAGCCATGATAACTATGAGAAAATCAACTCATGGGTTTCCTTTTCTTTCCTATATGAGTATGAGGCTCCGCTTGGCGGCCCGTGATTGCTTGAATAGATATCCGCAACTAAAGTAAAATATGTGAGTAAAAATATGTGAGACGTGTTGCGTAAATGGACGCCACAGGAAGAACATTTTAAATATCAAAAAAGCCTTTCACACTTTTGTTTGTCCGTCCGTTTCTCTTCTTATTTGACCCAAATAAATAATTGCTTTAAGGACGGTGTTTTTGTCAGTGCACACACGTTCTACGAGTTGCGCAAGTCATGGTTTAAGCGCCACGCCCGCGCTGGGGTTGACATTGACGCAATCAACTACGCTACCAACTACACAACTAAAATGAAGGCGAAATTTTTCTGCTGTGACCAAATAAACCTGTACTTAAACCAGGAACACCAGAATAGCAGTATATCGCTAACCACTAACTGTTAACGTCTTCTAGCTGAAAACCTAGCTGTTATCTGCCAAAAATTATACTGAAATCCAACTGTAAACATGTACCTGCAGATGGCGTAGTGCGCACGCAAAACAAGTGCGAGATATACAAATGTGTTACTTACTAGGGAGGTCCCAGGGAAAAATGTAATGGGCACCGTGGGAGTTTTCAAAAAAGATCAATAACTTTAAAAAAACGTGTGGTTACCCCAACATTTTATGTTATCAAATAGAAGTGGCAAGACTATTCAACACGAGATTAGTTTCTGGTTGTGAGCAAAAGATATTTAGACTGTATTTTAGCTGAACCAGAGGAAGGCTGTCAGAGACGCTAAAAGCGCTGCTGCAACGATTTTGTTATTAAAAACATACCAAAAATGGTTTTTATGTTACCGCTTACCATGCAGTTTTAAGATCTTTTTAAGTGTGTTTGTTTTTCCGTACGTAAAGGCAAATTCTAAGGAAATCTATGAAGAAATATCCTTTCCTTTTTTTTTTCAGAAAAATGCTGATGTCAGCATTTTTGTTGAGATACAAGGCTAATTATCTCAAGAAAAAATGCGCGGCTACCCCTATTTTTCTTTGTGGATTCCAATAGCCCTTGCAAAGATCTCCATTTTCCTCATGGTCCTAACCTGGTGCAAAGACCTTTGTATTAAGTAGACACCGTCCTTAAATCCCTAAGGATGGCTGTTCAGTCTCATTAGCTATTAAGGTTATTTCGGGCAGCCATGTACTCTTTTTATTTTAACTTATTTTTGTTCATTTCATTTCTAGCTGAGTACAATTAAAGTTGTTGTTGTTGTTTTTGTTGTTCCTAGAATGTTTTGGTCAAATTTCAAGAAAATCCGTCAACGTCATAACGTTGCTATGATAACTCAGATCTTTATAAAACGTACCTCATTTGAAACTTAATGATGACGTTTCTTCCAATGAGCGCGCAGATAGTTGACGGGTAATGACAACGTTCCATCCAGTAATGGCCGAACGTAGGTAACGAAGGTAGTCAGGCCTGTGATATAGTGACGTAGTTCGAAAGTTGAACGGAGTCATGGGCAATGATGATGTATACAGGACACTTGATCTCGTGAAGTATATATGAAATAATTCATATTTGAACTGCGGTAGTAGATGAAAGTGAAGTATGATCATCGCAGTAAATTTTCCAATTTAAGCAACTGGAAAGAAGAAGCCTGAAAAAAATCAGGGCTTCAACGGGATTCGAACCCGTGACCTCCGCGATACCGGTGCGATGCTCTACCAACTGAGCTATGAAGCCACACATTGGGAGCGAGGTCAATTAATTGAGTTCATATCTCCCCGTCAGTGAAATGATGTGAAGTATATATGAAATAATTCATGCGAATTTTTTTCCCTGATTTTTTTCAGGCTTCTTCTTTCCAGTTGCTTAAATTGGAAAATTTACTGCGATGATCATACTTCACTTTCATCTACTACCGCAGTTCAAATATGAATTATTTCATATATACTTCACATCATTTCACTGACGGGGAGATATGAACTCAATTAATTGACCTCGCTCCCAATGTGTGGCTTCATAGCTCAGTTGGTAGAGCATCGCACCGGTATCGCGGAGGTCACGGGTTCGAATCCCGTTGAAGTCCTGATTTTTTTTTTTTTTTTTTCAGGCTTCTTCTTTCCAGTTGCTTAAACTGGAAAATTTACTGCGATGATCATACTTCACTTTCATCTACTACCGCAGTTCAAATATGAATTATTTCATATATACTTCACATCATTTCACTGACGGGGAGATATGAACTCAATTAATTGACCTCGCTCCCAATGTGTGGCTTCATAGCTCAGTTGGTAGAGCATCGAACCGGTATCGCGGAGGTCACGGGTTCGAATCCCGTTGAAGTCCTGATTTTTTTTTTTTTTTTTTCAGGCTTCTTCTTTCCAGTTGCTTAAACTGGAAAATTTACTGCGATGATCATACTTCACTTTCATCTACTACCGCAGTTCAAATATGAATTATTTCATATATACTTCACATCATTTCACTGACGGGGAGATATGAACTCAATTAATTGACCTCGCTCCCAATGTGTGGCTTCATAGCTCAGTTGGTAGAGCATCGAACCGGTATCGCGGAGGTCACGGGTTCGAATCCCGTTGAAGCCCTGATTTTTTTTTTTTTTTTTTTCAGGCTTCTTCTTTCCAGTTGCTTAAATTGGAAAATTTACTGCGATGATCATACTTCACTTTCATCTACTACCGCAGTTCAAATATGAATTATTTCATATTTGAACTGCGGTAGTAGATGAAAGTGAGGTATGATCATCGCAGTAAATTTTCCAATTTAAGCAACTGGAAAGAAGAAGCCTGAAAAAAATCAGGGAAAAAAATTCGCATGAATTATTTCATATATACTTCACACCATTTCACTGACGGGGAGATATGAACTCAATTAATTGACCTTGCTCCCAATGTGTGGCTTCATAGCTCAGTTGGTAGAGCATCGCACCGGTATCGCGGAGGTCACGGGTTCGAATCCCGTTGAAGCCCTGATTTTTTTCAGGCTTCTTCTTTCCAGTTGCTTAAATTGGAAAATTTACTGCGATGATCATACTTCACTTTCATACACTTGATCTCATTGGTTAATGTCCACGTATCGCTGTTGAGGCATTTGCCAAACCTTGCGACCAACGAGAGCATATGGGTTCCCGAGGTAAGTAACTTTTGATGTTTTAAGTTCTTTTTTGCATCATAATTGCTGGTGTTATCTTGAAAAATAACTGATAGAACGAAATCCGTGAAAAATTCGACATGGTTTTAGACTGATCAGTTCCACACTACGATTTGTCAGACGCGGATCACTTCCATTGACTGGAAGACTGTCTAGACTCAAGCTTTGGTGAGACTTGAAGACGCAAGCTTTGGTGGTCTAGGCTAAATTCAAACATTCACCACTTCCAACGACCGAAAGACTCAGTAAACTAACAAGCTTTGGCAGTCCATCGTTGGTTGACAACCGAGCAAAGAAATCGATTTATACCGCTTAACAGTCACGTACCTAAAAGAATAAATTGAGTCATGGCGTTGCTGAGAAAAGCTTCAAAGAATCGAAGCGGAAGTATGAGAAGGAGCTAGAAATTACGTTTTTTATCGTTTCAAGAATTTCTCGCATGTTGCAAACATTCGAATCGTTTCATCGTTTCATCGTTAAGTTGGAGTGCATTCTATAATTGCTCCTGAGGTAAATTGTGGTATCTCATAATTTCAGATAGCAAGGCCAAGGGAGTAGACTGTTTGAAGTATCAAAGAGTGATCTTCTTGAAATGAGAAAGACGTTGTTTTCGCCTCCTAAAGGAGAAAATTTAAAACATTAGCGGTAAGCTTAAGCTTATTACTGCGAATTTCATGAATCAGTTCTGTCTTTCATTGTTTTCTGGAGGTTTTAAGATATTTGTATCTTCAACTGATTTTTTTTGTCGAGACGATCTACAAGGAATATATTTTGTGAGCTTTTGTATCCAATGCTCTCTCGAAATTAATCTTTTTAGGTTTTTAATAGAGGGGGTAGTTGCAGTGTCAACTATTCCTAGCCGATTTGGTAACAAAAGAAAAAGGATAAAGTAACTTCACCCTTGGCTACCTCACAATCTGATACGCGTCGCGTGTAGGATCAGCTTAAGGCGTGCTCTTAAGTCAAACATAATAGCGCAAACTCTAGACCATGATGCGCTGCTACCCCAAAGCGTAACGTGACTGAAATAATCGATTAAGTTTAAAAAAAATTGTCATGACCATGTCCATTAAGGTGTCTGGATACCGCTGATAACAATCATTTTCAATCAGCTTTTCGCCAGTCTTCCCTTATTCGGATCGATATTAAAATTACACCAGTAATTAATATTTGAAATGGGTTGACGTTTGCTGTGATGAATAGGCAATCGATATTTTCCATTAATTTTAGACAAAAAAATCGGTCACGAATTTTGTACGAAACGGAGGTAAGTAAAATATAGACCAATACAAAGAATGAAACACTTCTCAGTGTATATCATTTCAAGTAAATCGCAGGAATATTTCAAATTATACTTTCTGCATAGATAAATCTATGCAAAACAGACAGAGAGAACAGATAACAGTCCTCATTTGGGCGGTGTTTGAATCTGTAATCATTTCTTCAGATGACGAAAATGCACAGGTGACGAATAGCTGCCACCCATAACACGTTGCACGTCTGTACGTGTAGCTGTATATAAATAACTCAGTGGCTTATGGACTGCTCGTCAGAAAGCCAAAGGACATGCTGGAGGAAGTTACATTAACATTGGAGAAGTCAAACTCCCAATTCAATATCCCAATGGTTTTATTTGTAACAAATGAGTACTGTATTGTTAATTAACCAAAAACTCAGCATCTACCTTTCTTTGTTAATTGCGTGCAATTATTGATAGCCGTTGACGTAGTTAGTTGTAAACTGACTTGAAATATGCTTTTTATCATTTCTGTATTAACTTATTGTGATAGCTGGCTGTCTTATCCAAACTTTAAATGTCTTCCGTAGTCAGCCGAAACGGCGCCTCGTTCAGCAGCTGCCTCCCGCAGCCGAAACGTTCTCTTCCCAGCTCTAAATTTGCTTAATTTTACTACATTTAATCGTATTTATAGTAATCTAAATGATAATTTTTTAGAGAGAATTGTCAAAATAGGTCTGAAACTTTAGTTAGCTATAGCTGTTCTTATATTTCCAAGAATAGAAATAGCCAGAAAGTTTATTAGTGTAGGCGTTTAACTCCGGCTAGGGACAGTCTCTAAATCTGATGCTCAAACTGTCAGGTTGTCTCTAGCATTTCATTCGGGATGCCCAGCCGTTACCATTTTACGAGGCACCAAATTACATTTATGACACGCAAAAGTATTTCTTGCATCTCTCTTCACATTGTCATGACTTAAAGGGATGGTTTCGCTGCTCGGCGCCTACCTTAGCCTGGGATTTGACTGATTCCACTGTTTATGAAACAATCAAAATTAAGCTGATAATTTTTGCGAGAAATGTTTCTTTAAAATTTCGTGGTCAGTCGCGAAAAAGCTGCGATAGAGATGATATTCCTCATGAGAAATTCCTTTTGTATGTACCGACTTCAAGCACCACTCAACAATATTGTTTATGAACCAATCGGATGCGAGCAGGTAACTCTTGCGTGAATCTAGAATAAATCCTTCTGCCCGAATAAGAAATTCAATGTTCAATTCTAAATTCGAGGCTGGTATTTAAATCCGTCTGCTTTCCTTAATTATAGCCTACATATGGTTCAGTCAAAAAGACAAAACGTTAGTTTATTATTCTCCTTTAATTCCGCGTCAATTTATGATTGCATGTTTGCCGTCTGACTGTTGGCAGGGCCTAAAAAACAAGTAATTATCCCTACCAATGAGCAGAAAATCGCCGAAACGTCTAATCGCTTTGTGTCAAAAGTTATACCGACCAAAACTTTTACTTTTCAAGAGAAAATAACGTTCTTAAACGTTGTTAATTAAGGCGGAGTATACGGAAGTGTAGTCATAATATGTTCATGATTAATTCATGATCTTCTTGTTGTCGCTTGGCTATATTTGGGTTCTAAATTTATTAACAAATCAGTTGCAGCCGGAGATCTCCCTGATGTTTCAGAAAATGATGGAGTCTATGTTTCTATTGCTCGTTATTTTTCCTCTAACATGGGTAAGTATAACTTTCGTCTCCAGTGTATGATCTTAAATCTGTCCTTCAAAACGCCGCCGGACACAAAACAGAAAAACAAAATGCTCTCTTACAGATCTCAAGTTTCCCCCTGCGTGATAGCAAACGTGGAGAGGTTTATACAGGTAGGCCGCTGTTTATTTCTTTTACTCATCATCTTTTGCCTTGAACGTATCTTGATGTATTTATTATTTAGAACATATATACCATAGGTAGCGAGACGAAACTGGTATTTTAATAAAGATTCAACAAAACTCTACACTTGATTTTAAATAAACGATTTGTATTTTCATTTGTAATTCATTAAAATCATAAGGTGATATTGGTTCAGCTTAGAGGTCGTACAAAACAAACTAAACCTTTCGATTTCTAGCTTACAAAATGTTGAAGGAAATTTAGAACAGTGAATTTTTATCCATTTTCGCTTTTAAGACGTCGAAGCATAGAGCCTACACAAGAAATAAATTGCGCGGTGTATGAACATTTTCAGGCGGTTTATTACTTACAGTTTTTAAATATTTACCTAGCGGTTTTTCTCTGTTGAAAACTCAAAGCTCGGCGACTTGACTGGCAAGTTTTACGGCTTCTTATACAATGCGGTTCTGCACGTTTAACAACCAGGTCTGGGAAAAAATAATAAGATTTTCCTAGGGTATAAACAAAGCAAGTAACATCAGTGTATGGTGAACTGATAATAGTCGTGATATCAGTCCTGCCGGCTTTCGTCATCCCTAGTCAATCTATTATGTAGACGCATTGACAAACATGAGCAAAACAATGATAGAGTTTTACAGATAACGAAATGAATCCCTCGGAATCAATAATAAGAAATGGTGCTAAAACCAAGTCAAGAATACAAGTACCAGCAATTTCTTTGTTTAAGGGATACAACGTTTTTCAAATCTCCGCTTAGTATTGGAGACAAGGTTCTCTAATAACACAAGTCAACTAATGTCACGGTGTCTTGGTGGTTCAGTTTTATTCAAGTAGTTTAAGACCAGCACTTCCAGACGAAGAAAACAACAAATGGTTCTGTCTTCATTCTTTAATTACAACTCCTCTACACTCACGTTAGCAATCATCTGTCAGTAACAGGAAAAAGTCCAAATGTCAATCACCATGACCTCTTTCTCCTGCGCAATTAATATAGTGTTTGGAGAATAGCGCAGATGTTTGCAGGTGCTCCATTTGCTGTAGCCGTAATAAGTTTTTGCTGTATTATTGGACTTCGACTGTGCATCAAAAATCAATTACGCGGATCGAATAAAATGTGTCCCCTGCCCTCAAAAAGTGCAGCTGAGACAAGATAAAGACCAAGAAAACCACAACAGTTTTCGATCCCTAGTGATGGGTTTCAAATAGATATTCATGTCTATGCAGTAATTTGTTAACAAAAACACTGCGTGTGTTCTAATCAGTTTCTTGTCAGTTTCCGTTGTCTGTTAGTTACGTGACTGAATGGAACCGAGAGAACGATGCCATTGCTTCAGTTGCGTGACATGTAGCGGGCGCATCTTAGTGTACAGTGTAAGTTCTTTCGGCGAAACTTAACAAAGCGTATCCACGCACCTCTATGGGGGTGAAGAAATATGCCTCCAGCTTGATTTACCCCACCACCTGCAGGATGAAACCTTGTAAGTTTACGCTAAGCTTTGCTGAGGAAATTTGGCCTTAATTTGAAATCACTCAGCGTTAAACTCACTTCTGAAATACGATTTTCTGTTTATTTTTCAACAAATTCAGCTCAATAGTTATCTGTTTAGTCAGTGGTGTTAGCAGACGTCAAAATTGTTCTTAACACTTCGGAGACCGCCTAAATTTCATCTCACGTGACCAGAGTCACGTGGACAAGACAGTATGGAGACCTTGCAGCATCTAAGAATTCTTCGCATTCCTAATGTAAAATTCCACATGATCTGTACTTCTTTAGCCTAAACGGGTCTAAGCCTGCATGCCCGCTTGGGATGAAGGCCCAGATTAACCAGTAATAACGCTTTCCCTGTCATTTTGAAAGCAATAGACCAGCTCCCAGTTGTCTTGATAGCTCAGTTGGTACTGAGAGCACTGCACCGGTATCGTAGAGGTCGTGGGTTCGAATCCCGTTCAAGCCGGAATTTCTTCCAGGCTTTAATTTCACAGCTGCTCTAGTTGGTATGTAACTGTGATAATCATTCAAGTTTCAACATCTCTTTTCGCAGTTCATACATATTCACTTACATTATAAGCTTAAAGAAAGCAGTAGGCAAGAAAATTAGAATTGATTAGGACCAAATGCTCCGCCCCAAAATTTGTATCCGTGGAAATTACTAAGAATTATCATTTGGATGGGGCAGTAAGGAACAAAAACACTTTGATAAACACAAGGTAAATTTTTCTACTTTCAGGAATTGAACGTTTAAGTCAAAAGAGTGAAAGAAAGCGCTCAGTTGAGGTAAGTGATTATTTAACTGGACTAAAGTAGAAATTCTTCTCTAATTTCAGGGAGCCTTACATCTTAAGTAAAAAGCTTTCAAGATATTACAGCAGAGATAAAAACAAATTAGTTTTTTCCGCTTTTAAGGAAACCCCAATCCTCTCTCGGAGAAACAGATGACGACTGGTACATTTACCCATAGTTCTTAGCGCAAGAAACATTTAACAACGTTCATGAAAACGTACAGAAAAGTTCTAACAACTTCAAACGTAGTATACAATATGTCGTTAGCATAGGTACAAATGTTGCAAAAATATCGCTTTCCTATTCTATGGGCAGTGTAAGGTTTGCATGGTATTGCCGGTCCATGTGCCGTCATCATTTTCCAAAATTGAAAATTACCAATTCTTCTGAAGATTTAGTTTCAGCGAATGTAAGAACCACTAAGAAATTGACGTTTTACAACGTTTAAGCTCGACAGAGGTTTTCATTTCAAGTTTGTAACAGAGCGCATTTGAATTTCTAAGTTTATGCGTTGCGTGGCATTAAACTGGCGGCCCGAGAAGGCTCTTTCAGTTCTTGCACTAGAATAAGTATTAATTTCAATCTGTCGATGCTCAGTCTACGGTAAATTTTCGTTTCAATGGTAAAACTTGATGAGGTGTGTTTCTGCTACTTTACGACCACCCTGTTGGTGCCCCTCCGAGCTGGGCACGAACATGGGTCTCCAGAAAATTCTCTATAAATTTGGTTAAAAAACTTTTCCAAATAACGCCCAAATGAAAAACCGCAAGAACCTAAATCTTGGCGAGGGTTTTTATATACCAGTCACCTATCATAGCCCAGATTCTTGACCGTATTTATTGAATGAATACAATTTTTGTTGGGGCTTCAGCCTCCACTATGCTACCGTCTGCGGAATTTATTTCTCTAAATGTCGCGTATCGCGAGGTCTTCTGGGAGGAATTGATTAGGCTTATATGACTTGATCGTTCGATACGGCGGCCATTGCTGTTTACATGTAATATTTCAGATATTTTTCGACAGTTTACCGTCGCGAGTCAAGGTAAGTTATTTTCCATTTCTAAATTGCTTTTCCTTGTTTTAGTTATATGTTATCTTTCTTCCTGCACTGCCCTCGAGAACTGTGTTCTCTTTGTTATTTCAGTTAGATCTTCGACGGTGAGAAAATTTCTTCGGCGATACAAGATTTGTTTTTTATAACAGGAAAACCGCTGGCACTAAAAACAATTAATAACCTATATACTCGTCAGGGGTTCTTACATAAACTAGTTCGCCTCTTTCACATAGTGAAAACACGATCGATCCGCTATAAGTACTTATCGATGGACACGCTGAGACCAGTGAAATCTCTTCAAAGCCATCTGAATGACCGCTCCACGGATGTTTCCATCGATTCCAGATTTGGCTCTGGTCTTCCTATAGGATTCCACGTGCGAATTAGGACTATTTAAACGCTACGGTTTCCTAGCGCGCCAATCTTTTCAACGTTTTCTATAGCTTCAAGCAGGAGCCATAATCGGGGACGGAGACCGTACGTCTAGGGATCCGCGCGCACCTATGATATGGGACAAATTTTCTATTTTTAGAACAAACTGCGCCATCCTGACGTCATGTATCCGCGCGGATCCACGCACATGTCGGGAGCTCTCGCGTGGATGTTGTCACGTTGTCTGATCAAATGGTGAGAGTGGCAAGATTCTCTTGCAGATTTTTCACAGCGATGGCAGGGAATAAGGCAAGGAATAAGATCCAGGGCTCTAACATGTAGTTTTATGCTCTGAGCTAATGGAAAAGGTGAGTTTTTCAGGGTCGAAAGCAAGACTTCAATTTCGCGCTGTGAATGAATAATATCTGCTCGCGCGAGTTGTACGCGTAAGCTTTTGCGTTTGTCACGGTTCTGTAAAGAAAAGTTATGTAAGAAAACTCTTTACTCTGGTATCGAATTAATTTGTGAGTTTCCCAAACAATGCTTAATCATAACCAAACCCTGTTTTTGATAGTTTCTTATTGTTTCTGTTTGTTTGGCGAGTTTGCAAAAGTTTTTGAAAGGAAAGTCTCATTTGCATAGTGCAGCGCGTGCACTTTCAAATCCGAGTCGGTGTTTTCAATTGTCAACAAAGCTTGACAAAGATTTCTTTCGTTGTTTTTTGTGCCGAGATGCAGCAACAATTTTCACCAACGCCAAAAGGCTACTAACATCATGTGTGTTTCTACAACATAGTGAAATTTTACACCGCGAAAATAAAATAGACAAGGAGTTTTGATAATTCAACCAACAAAATCGAAATCGTTATGTGAGTTGATTAAGAAAGCGTCATCGTAATTTTGCTGATTATTTCTGCTGTATTCACCTATTTTCAGCTAAGCTTTTAATATGTTCTCAAACATTTATCAACCTTAAATATGTTTAAAAACTAGAGATATTATATGAGTTCGATGTACCTTTTCACACGAAAGTGGGGAAGTCCAGTTTGTCATGTTTTACTGACTGTACAAAACACGCATCGGCGGGCGCTCTCATTCATCGACAACAGGCAATTCATTGGATTTTTACACAAACAAAACTAAGCAGCATCTACAGACATAAACTTAATTGTCACTTACTGGGCCTTGAAAAAACAGCGTTGCTTACAATTCAGCGAAACTCAAACTTGCAATTATCATTATTATTTTTTTGCTTTTCGTTCGTGATAGACTCTAGGGCGAAATCCTCGCAAGCGTGTGGCAAGAGGAGGGAAACTTTGAAGTCCTAAAACGCTGCTGTATCCAAATATATCTAACTAGTTTTTTTGCTGGGGTTTGGAAAAGCTGTTAATCTTCAACATATGTGAAACTTGGAGTGGAGTAAGGTGGAGCTCTGGTAAAAGAAGCAGCGGAACACAACTTGGTCACAGTGATCTAAAGCGGCACATAACTAAATCCGACACTGGCTTACTTCACTCAAACTGGAGCAGCTTACGACGAAAATACTGACATCCCAGTAAAATTCCAACAGACATGAACGCATTAAGTTGTGGGCCAAAAGCATCAAACATCTGGGGAATTTCGGACGCCATTTTCCCACGCTACATCCGCAAAAATCCTCGCAGCATGTCCGCACGTGTGCCTCACGGGATGGCGCAATTTGTTCTAAAAATAGAACAATTGTCCCATATCATGGGGACAACCCCAATACTAGAAATGGCGCGCGCTTACGATCTCCGTCCCCGATTATGGTTCCTGCTTCAAGTTAATATTGTTGCGGAATCTATACTCTACCTAGCTTCACCATCATCGCTACAGTCAGGAAACAATTGTTAGTCTTTATATTCTGTCCTGTATTTTTCTTATCGCTCGGCTCTTCTTCACATGTATTTTTATTTATTTTTCTAGTCGAACCTCGCTCGATCTTTCAATACTCAAGGGGCTCCTCGAGTCTCTTCAACAGAGCGTGAGTTCGAAATCTCTAGGCGTAGCGTCAACAAGAACTGTAAGCTACACTTCCCTCAAGAACAGAAGATTGCCATCACAAATAAAGCAAATAAATAAAGAAATGAAATAATATAAGATTTTAACCGACGGAATGTACTAGCACAAGCTCAGTGTGCTTTCATTTTGGTATTCACTGAGAAGAAACCAAATTCAGCATATATTTCAGATGATATTTCAGATGTTTCTTCAAAAACAATAATTCATTGCAGGCTTAAAATCATAGGAATATACTCTCCTCCCATCGCTTCGGTGGGTTTGGCACTTAGGTGGAAGCCACCTTTCTGAGCGATTGTAAACAGTCACGGTAAGTCTACCACCTGTACGTTTAAGTGCCAACCTGCAACCTGTAACCTGCAACCTGCGCCCTGCAAAATTTTCCTGCCGCATCAATTGAACAATACCGGTCGAGGAAGCGAAGGATGCCTTATTACATGTTCAACGGGGATGGATTCTTACCATGTCTTAGCTAAATGTGTTTTACTTGACAACATTGAAACAAATTCTGGACATGTACAGAAATGATGGGCTACATTTTGTCTACATTCCGTTGCTTGTAAGGGGAAGTGAATGATGTGGAGAACAATCCAGGCCCTGCAGTATATAATAACACTAATCCAACAACCATTCTGTCTGCTGGCCAAAAGTCAAGGAACTGACAAAAGCACACTTTGGTGAAAACGTCGGTAAGCAGTGTGTTGCAAATTATGTTCACTTGATTATGGTTAAAATTTACAATCAAATAGAAGACACTGTACTCAGAATGTGCTTATTGGATCGAGCCTATACAGTTCTACAAGATATAAATTCTGTACAAAAAGTGCGTATTTGCCGTTAACTGTTACAATGAGGTTAACTAATATTCCAGGAAGAGTTTCGGTTTTTGCGAGAATGTACATTAAATGCAACGTAATGCAATTTAATACATTGTTAATTATTTTTACTCTTGACATCAAACAATGCCCAATATATGTCTCCTAAAAATTCACTTGCAGAAGCATTTTCAAATAATTTTCTCGAACCACAAAGCTTTTGATCTTCCTGAGATTTTACTTAAATGATGTATAAGAGCAGCTGAAAACTAATATTCATACAAATTTTCGCTCCGAATGGGTTCTTGGTTTTGTGATACACTACGCTTGAATTTCTAAGCTTTTGCGTGAAGCGGCATTTACATGACGGCCTGGAGGGCTGTCGTGATGGTCAAAAAAGTGACTTATTTCGGGGAATTTGGCTATCTGAACAGTTCGTGTCTTAGAAAAAGTATTATTTTAATGTTTTAGAGTTCCTCGAGGGATAAATTCACGCTTTTGTAGCAAAACTCAGAGACAGATGTTTCTGTTGGTTTCCGGCCGCCATGTTGGTGCCCATATGGATGTGCACCAGCATGGCGTCTCCATACAAATCTCTATAAATTTAGGTAAAAAATTTCTCCGCATATCTCGCATAAGAAAAATTGCTGTGACCAGAATTTTGGCGAGAGTCTTTGGATATTTACCCTCTTTCATTTCCCAGATTCTGGACTTTATCTATTGACCGGTTTTGATTTTTATTTTGATCTATTTTGAATCACGTGACACTGAAAACCAGCAATAGTGTGTCAAACACCGAAGACCACATTCCATCACATTTCCAACACCTCAAATTTTGTCAAAAATTCTCAGCTGTGTGTTATATCTTTAAAACTCTTCTCCATAATTGCAAATGTGGTTAAACACGGTCTTTCATGCTTGAAGTATTACATCATTATTTCTACAATTGTTGTTTGTTACAGTTTTAAAGACGTCGAAGCACAGCTTTGACATATTTTTAATTTAACTTCGAGGATTTGCATAGGATACCCCTTTCATTTGGGAGATGCACTTTGGTCAGCGTTGAAGAGCTTAAAAACCGATTATATTTGCAATTGTCTTGCTCACAAACATGGACTGGTCCTTTCAAACTGAAAGGTGTACTGCACATGTCTTAATTTGTGGTTGTCGAACTGATAAGCAACACTGAGTTCAACACGACCAGGATTCTGATTACAGTGAATGAATGTGTGCACAAGAAATTCTCCTAAAAAAGCTGATAACAGTTGTATCGTGTTCTTCAAATAACATTTAATTAACTAACTTCCCCTGCGAATAGCATGATAAAAAATATTTTATTATCTTATTGTATTTTAAAACAGATCCAACCGATCAAAGTAGTATTAGGTTTGACAAAACAATTATAACACCTACAATGAGAGACATCTGTACCAGGTCATGTGAGCATAAGAACCTAGTAAACCAGAGTGAAACACACTGAGCAATGTGGAACACAGTTCCTTTAGACATAATTTTTATGTTTGTTGTGTAGCATTTGACTTTTCATCAAGTTTCAGCTGATAAACCTGTACTGTATACTTTTCATGTGAGTCGCTGGAATCCCTTAATTACACAACTCTTTATACAGCTGTATGTTATCAGCCACTTGAAAAATAATATTGAATCCAGAAACAAAAATGGACGCACTCTTCCATCCAGAAATTATTATGCAAACTACTCGTCAATCATCAACATGTACTTTTAACATCCCAAGGATCTTCATGTATCAAAAGAGGCATGCAAACTATATGAAGAATATGTTTTTTATAGTGTTTTTACTGCATTTACAGTAAAATTTTACCACATTTTGCTTCATATTAAAGCTAGCAATCAACAAAAGAACCTGCTTCGTGTATGCAAATTGATTATTGTTATTCCATGTGACATCATTTCTTTCCAGTCATGACAAAACCTGTTCAGAACTTCAGTGGAATCGACACCATTGACAAGGTGTCTATTTGGGACCAACTGTTGAATTCTCAGTTGCTGACGTTAGTAGGTAACTGGCTTAGATATTGCAGCAAACCCTCTTGACAGTACATGAGCAAGTTAATTTGATATCTGTAAACAGTCTTCAATAAAATAAATAACAACTCACCTATGTTGATACCAAATAATCAATATTACTTTATTTATTTAAATTTATACCTTTATCTTTCTAGTGATGGCCTATTCACTTGTATTACTTTAACTCCCGAATACTAACGTTTAAAACTCGCACTCCAACTGAATGGAATAAAAGTAAATATAAGCCCACACGAGTACGCACACACATAGAGACTACTGGTTCTGTGACAGATGTGTAAACAGAACTGATTTCAGCTCCTGAAACGACTCCTATCGTGAAAACCCACCCACCCACCCCCGATTTTAACGGTGGGAGTCGTTTCAGGAGCTGAAATCAGTTCTGTTTACACATGCTGTGCACAGAACCAGTAGTCTCTATGTGTGTGTGACACAACATGAAAAGAAGGGTCACGCGTATAATACAAAGTGTCACAGAAACCGAAGCATAGGAGCGCATTTTTTTTTTATCGACAACCAATTTTTCGACAACCATTTTTGGAGAAAGGACACATCTTTTGGTTGCAAAAAGTACAAGGTCTAGGATCTGCGGACAAATACCGTTTTGTAGATAGCTATTTTTACCTCGCAAGCTTGGTTGTCGAAAGTGCACCCAATACTAGGAGTGCATTTTTTTTCAACAACCAAATTTTCGACAGCCAATTTTCGACAAGGACACAGTTTTTGGTTGCAAAAAAAGTACAAGGTCTTGGATCTGCGAACAAATTTTCGGTTGTCGAAAGGACGCACAATTACACAATACATGCAAAAACAGAACAAACATGGTTTTGCAAGAAAAACTTCTGGATTTCGACAACCAAACAATAGTTCTCCAACCTTCCAATGTTGTTGCTCTATTTTTCCCAAGAGCCAAAGACGCAGCAGAAGCAGTCGAAGACGACGATGCAGCAGCAGACAAAAGCCCAGCAAATACAGCGACAAAACAAGCCTTCGAAAGCGAAGACGCAGCAAAACAAACCTTTGGAAACGCGGACACAGCAGCAGACGAAGACGCGGCAAAACAAAACTTTGGAAGCGCGGACACAGCGGCAGGCGAAGACACAGCAAAACAAGCTTTTGGAAGCGTACACACGGCAAATACAGCTACAAAACAAACATTCCGAAGCGCAGACACAACAGCAGACGAAGCCGCAGCAGCCACAGCAAATACAGCGACAAAACAAACCTTCCGAAGCATGGGCCTCCGGTGCGAAAAATCCGTCGCAACGCACCTTCTTCTGGAAAACGCGTACCAAAGCAACCTGTTGTCCGACATTTCCAAGGTAGACTATCTGGAAGGGAACCTCGGTAGCACAAATTTGCGCCCGCTGGAGGGTCTGCCGGCATTCGTAGACGACATATTTGTCTTTGTCTACGTTTCTCGAGAGGAGTGCGTCTTCCAGAGAGGAAAACTCCATTGCACAAGTGGGGAGAAGGGGGTCGCAAAACTAGTGGTGGCGAACATCGCGAACGCTTTGGAAAGAGCCCTGGGGAAAAGGGGCTACATGCAGACGTCCCTCGTGCACACGGTCGTGGTCGGAGAAGCTGCAACCAGCACAATCCGCGCAACAATTGCGAGAATCGAGAAAGACACACTCTACAAGGCGAAAGGAAAATGGAAAGAAATCCACCCGAAAAAAGAGATTGCCGGGTATTTCGTGGCGAAATGCGATGTTTCCGAAATCCCTCTGGAGGATATCCACAGCAGTCTGCGTGTTTTCGAAAAATGTCTGGAGGGCCATGGCTACGGAATCTACAGCATAGACTACACGCAGGATTTTTCAGGAGTTCTGGATCGCGAAGCGCTTGTGGCCCACCTTGATTTTCGAAAGGCGGAGGATTTCTGCACTGCAATCGCCAAAGAACAGCCGACGATTCTAGAAAACACAAAAACCGTCGGGAAGCACGTCTGCACCTGGATAGCCGCAACCGCAGAAGGGCGCACAGCACGCACAAAAATATACAACAAAGTCGTGTCGAATTTCGAGGCAGGAGAAATCCGCGAACTTGTGTGCGGCCATCTGGCAGACTACGCCGACTGCCCCAACCCGCACCTCCGCCAAACCTTCTAACACCCGGACGTGCAAGCCCGAGGGTGCACACGCATCGAAGTCTCTCTGTACGCGCCCCCACTGTACGAACTTTCGAGCAAGAAAGCCACAGAGTACATCGGGAAAGTCTTGGAGCAAGTTTCCACCGAAGACGAGGAGGACGGCGTATTCGTGGTCCAACCACCCAGCAAACAGTGGCAAAACCTTGCCAAAAACCTGGATCGGTGTCTGGTTCTCGCGGACAGACCGCAAGGAAATATCTTTGTTGGCTGGTATGCGCACACAGGAACAGGAAGAATTTCGAGGATCCACGTACGCCCCACATCAGCGAAAGTGCGAGACCAAGAAAAGTGGGAAAAAGCTGTCTTGTGGGCGGCGGGGGACTTTGGCTTTCGGAAATGTCCAATTTTTCGGGTAGACATCCTGTCCGCAGACGAAGAAGGGGTGGAGCTAGGCCCGCTCCGTTGCTACACGAAAGACGAAAACGCTCGCACAATACTCGCCGCGAGCAAAAAACCAAAACAGCTCCACCCAAACGAGGGCGACCCGTCGAAGCCTCTACCGCCAACAGACAAAGTTGTGTGGGAATGGTGGGACAAAAAATGCCACGCAATCGGCAACGATTCTTCGAAATACGAGCTCCAAGAAATACAAGAAATCGCAGAACAGCGCAAAATATCCGCACTTTCGACAAGAAACAGAGAAAAAGTTCTTGCAGAGATTTGGCACGCCCGCACAGCCGAGGAGTGGAGACGAGAGATTTGGCAAAGAGAAGAAAAACAGCGAAAAAAAGAGGAGGAAGCGGCAAAGGCTCGAGTAGCGGAAATTGCCAACCTGCGAAAGTACGCCGAGGCGAAGAAAAAAATCGAAGCAAAAAGCATGGAGATTCGTGCAAAAGTTGTTCGAACTCTGTCTGGGGGGGGGGGGGGGGGGGCAAAAAAAGTTTCGGAATTGCTAGCAGGCAGAAAATGGGATGTACTAGGCTTTCGAGGCAAAGACGGCAAATACCGAGTTGTATTGCGGCATGGGGAAGAAGAGGCAGTTGCTGTTTGGGCGCCAAAAGGTTCGCAAAAAATCCTTCTAGAATGTGTGGACAGCTTCCGTTCGGCCGAGGAAGACAACACTGGTCGGAAGCTTTTCTGACTAGTGGCTTTCTCCGGTGTCGAAAAATTTGGAGGGTTGGAGTTGGAAATCGAACCATCTAGAACTTTCAAAAACAGGGAAGGAAAAACCATCGTGTGGAACCCCATACAAGTGCTATCCGCGCCAGACAGCGGAAGACTTGCACTCTTGCAGGCTCTAGGATCAAAATGCGAGGAGTACGAAGCCCTTCGTGTGGAATTGGCCAAAAACTGTCTGCAGAAAATCCCCGCGCCGGGAAACAAAACGACGAAAAAAACAACAGACTTGCCGGAAGGGGAGTACATATGCAAACGTTTCGCTACTACAACCTTTCGAAACGCCTTGCGGACCATTCTGTTCTTGCTCCCGCTCGGAGAAGATGGGGAACCGGCAACAGACGAAGAAACTCCAACACACGGAGTCTTTCTGAAAAAAGAGATAGCGGCGATGGGCGGCATCGAAGCGCTAGAAAAAAGAAAAACCCCATTGCGTTGCTGGCTTGGCGAGGAGAAGACAACACCGAGCAAGAGAAAGTGCCGCAGGGTTGCGATAGCGTAGCCTTCTACACGGGAACAATAGTTCCACCTTCGAAGCAGAAAACAAAGTCTCCATCGCAAGCAACAACAAAGAGTTCTCCAAGATTCCAGTCCAACCATTTTTTCGCTGTCTCCGAGTCGATATGGCCTACAATGTTCACAGATTTGTTTTCCAACGAAGAGACATACTTGCAAAGAGCGGACCAATCCTTCCAACAAACCTTTTCTTCTTCCAGCTGCTGGTATTTTTTCTCGCATGCACGGAATTGTTCGAAGCGGAAACGTGGAAGCTGTCCTTCTTTTCGAACAAGTTCCATTGCGTATATACTTGTGTTGCTTCTCTCCAAACCCCGCGACACTTTCTATTCTACAACATTGCACGAACTTTTCTGGTGGAAGGTACTTTTTTTCGGGTGGCGTGTCGCTCTGTGCAGCCTTCCACTTTTCCAGTTTTTGAGATCCACATAGCCACAGAAGAAGGGCAACACCACCAAGCCCCAAAACAAGTCCAACCACTTCCACAACACCAAAAAACAGCAGACATTGTCGCATTGGCTGCACCAACAATTCTATCGGTTTTTTCGCGCACAGCGTTGCTATTTTTCTCTATGCTCTGCAGGATTCCATCTTTCGTTTCTTCCACACCCACTTCCAACCCACGCAAATCTGCACCGATGTCTTCCACATCTTCGAAATGGCTCTCTTGCAACCTCAACAAAAGATCCATATTTTTTTGCAAGTCGTGCACATTGTCCAAGATCTGGTACAAAAGCTCGCTAGTTTACTCTGTTTTTGTTTCCGCAGCTTGTTTCGGTTCTATTGCAGCGGCTTGTTTCGGAGCGATTGCAGCGGCCTCTTCCCAAATTCTGTATAGCTTTGTTGTGCCAATCTCGAAGCGCTCCCGGATCGATGCGGGCGACTCCTTTCCCCGCGCGGCAACGATTTCTCGAATTTCTTCGGCAGAAAGCTTTTTTGCAGGAGGCATGTTTGCAAATATAGCAAAATGTGCAGAATCCCAAAATGGAAACAACTAGTGTCTTGTTTGTGCAGAATTCCAAATGGAAACAACTGGTGTCTTGTTTGTGCAGCAATTCCCCTTCTAGTATACAAATGTTGTGCAATGCTAAGAAAATACTGTGCAAATACTGTGCAAATGCAAAGAAAAAAAATTGGGGGAATTGCTGCACAAACAAGACACCAGTTGTTTCCATTTGGAATTCTGCACAAACAAGACACTAGTTGTTTCCATTTGGGATTCTGCACATACTGCTATATTTGCAAACATGCCTCCTGCAAAAAAGCTTTCTGCCGAAGAAATTCGAGAAATCGTTGCCGCGCGGGGAAAGGAGTCGCCCGCATCGATCTGGGAGCGCTTCGGGATTGGCACAACAAAGCTATACAGAATTTGGGAAGAGGCCGCTGCAATCGCTCCGAAACAAGCCGCTGCAATAGAACCGAAACAAGCTGCGGAAACAAAAACAGAGTAAACTAGCGAGCTTTTGTACCAGATCTTGGACAATGTGCACGACTTGCAAAAAAATATGGATCTTTTGTTGAGGTTGCAAGAGAGCCATTTCGAAGATGTGGAAGACATCGGTGCAGATTTGCGTGGGTTGGAAGTGGGTGTGGAAGAAACGAAAGATGGAATCCTGCAGAGCATAGAGAAAAATAGCAACGCTGTGCGCGAAAAAACCGATAGAATTGTTGGTGCAGCCAATGCGACAATGTCTGCTGTTTTTTGGTGTTGTGGAAGTGGTTGGACTTGTTTTGGGGCTTGGTGGTGTTGCCCTTCTTCTGTGGCTATGTGGATCTCAAAAACTGGAAAAGTGGAAGGCTGCACAGAGCGACACGCCACCCGAAAAAAAGTACCTTCCACCAGAAAAGTTCGTGCAATGTTGTAGAATAGAAAGTGTCGCGGGGTTTGGAGAGAAGCAACACAAGTATATACGCAATGGAACTTGTTCGAAAAGAAGGACAGCTTCCACGTTTCCGCTTCGAACAATTCCGTGCATGCGAGAAAAAATACCAGCAGCTGGAAGAAGAAAAGGTTTGTTGGAAGGATTGGTCCGCTCTTTGCAAGTATGTCTCTTCGTTGGAAAACAAATCTGTGAACATTGTAGGCCATATCGACTCGGAGACAGCGAAAAAATGGTTGGACTGGAATCTTGGAGAACTCTTTGTTGTTGCTTGCGATGGAGACTTTGTTTTCTGCTTCGAAGGTGGAACTATTGTTCCCGTGTAGAAGGCTACGCTATCGCAACCCTGCGGCACTTTCTCTTGCTCGGTGTTGTCTTCTCCTCGCCAAGCCAGCAACGCAATGGGGTTTTTCTTTTTTCTAGCGCTTCGATGCCGCCCATCGCCGCTATCTCTTTTTTCAGAAAGACTCCGTGTGTTGGAGTTTCTTCGTCTGTTGCCGGTTCCCCATCTTCTCCGAGCGGGAGCAAGAACAGAATGGTCCGCAAGGCGTTTCGAAAGGTTGTAGTAGCGAAACGTTTGCATATGTACTCCCCTTCCGGCAAGTCTGTTGTTTTTTTCGTCGTTTTGTTTCCCGGCGCGGGGATTTTCTGCAGACAGTTTTTGGCCAATTCCACACGAAGGGCTTCGTACTCCTCGCATTTTGATCCTAGAGCCTGCAAGAGTGCAAGTCTTCCGCTGTCTGGCGCGGATAGCACTTGTATGGGGTTCCACACGATGGTTTTTCCTTCCCTGTTTTTGAAAGTTCTAGATGGTTCGATTTCCAACTCCAACCCTCCAAATTTTTCGACACCGGAGAAAGCCACTAGTCAGAAAAGCTTCCGACCAGTGTTGTCTTCCTCGGCCGAACGGAAGCTGTCCACACATTCTAGAAGGATTTTTTGCGAACCTTTTGGCGCCCAAACAGCAACTGCCTCTTCTTCCCCATGCCGCAATACAACTCGGTATTTGCCGTCTTTGCCTCGAAAGCCTAGTACATCCCATTTTCTGCCTGCTAGCAATTCCGAAACTTTTTTTGCCCCCCCCCCCCCCCCCCCAGACAGAGTTCGAACAACTTTTGCACGAATCTCCATGCTTTTTGCTTCGATTTTTTTCTTCGCCTCGGCGTACTTTCGCAGGTTGGCAATTTCCGCTACTCGAGCCTTTGCCGCTTCCTCCTCTTTTTTTCGCTGTTTTTCTTCTCTTTGCCAAATCTCTCGTCTCCACTCCTCGGCTGTGCGGGCGTGCCAAATCTCTGCAAGAACTTTTTCTCTGTTTCTTGTCGAAAGTGCGGATATTTTGCGCTGTTCTGCGATTTCTTGTATTTCTTGGAGCTCGTATTTCGAAGAATCGTTGCCGATTGCGTGGCATTTTTTGTCCCACCATTCCCACACAACTTTGTCTGTTGGCGGTAGAGGCTTCGACGGGTCGCCCTCGTTTGGGTGGAGCTGTTTTGGTTTTTTGCTCGCGGCGAGTATTGTGCGAGCGTTTTCGTCTTTCGTGTAGCAACGGAGCGGGCCTAGCTCCACCCCTTCTTCGTCTGCGGACAGGATGTCTACCCGAAAAATTGGACATTTCCGAAAGCCAAAGTCCCCCGCCGCCCACAAGACAGCTTTTTCCCACTTTTCTTGGTCTCGCACTTTCGCTGATGTGGGGCGTACGTGGATCCTCGAAATTCTTCCTGTTCCTGTGTGCGCATACCAGCCAACAAAGATATTTCCTTGCGGTCTGTCCGCGAGAACCAGACACCGATCCAGGTTTTTGGCAAGGTTTTGCCACTGTTTGCTGGGTGGTTGGACCACGAATACGCCGTCCTCCTCGTCTTCGGTGGAAACTTGCTCCAAGACTTTCCCGATGTACTCTGTGGCTTTCTTGCTCGAAAGTTCGTACAGTGGGGGCGCGTACAGAGAGACTTCGATGCGTGTGCACCCTCGGGCTTGCACGTCCGGGTGTTAGAAGGTTTGGCGGAGGTGCGGGTTGGGGCAGTCGGCGTAGTCTGCCAGATGGCCGCACACAAGTTCGCGGATTTCTCCTGCCTCGAAATTCGACACGACTTTGTTGTATATTTTTGTGCGTGCTGTGCGCCCTTCTGCGGTTGCGGCTATCCAGGTGCAGACGTGCTTCCCGACGGTTTTTGTGTTTTCTAGAATCGTCGGCTGTTCTTTGGCGATTGCAGTGCAGAAATCCTCCGCCTTTCGAAAATCAAGGTGGGCCACAAGCGCTTCGCGATCCAGAACTCCTGAAAAATCCTGCGTGTAGTCTATGCTGTAGATTCCGTAGCCATGGCCCTCCAGACATTTTTCGAAAACACGCAGACTGCTGTGGATATCCTCCAGAGGGATTTCGGAAACATCGCATTTCGCCACGAAATACCCGGCAATCTCTTTTTTCGGGTGGATTTCTTTCCATTTTCCTTTCGCCTTGTAGAGTGTGTCTTTCTCGATTCTCGCAATTGTTGCGCGGATTGTGCTGGTTGCAGCTTCTCCGACCACGACCGTGTGCACGAGGGACGTCTGCATGTAGCCCCTTTTCCCCAGGGCTCTTTCCAAAGCGTTCGCGATGTTCGCCACCACTAGTTTTGCGACCCCCTTCTCCCCACTTGTGCAATGGAGTTTTCCTCTCTGGAAGACGCACTCCTCTCGAGAAACGTAGACAAAGACAAATATGTCGTCTACGAATGCCGGCAGACCCTCCAGCGGGCGCAAATTTGTGCTACCGAGGTTCCCTTCCAGATAGTCTACCTTGGAAATGTCGGACAACAGGTTGCTTTGGTACGCGTTTTCCAGAAGAAGGTGCGTTGCGACGGATTTTTCGCACCGGAGGCCCATGCTTCGGAAGGTTTGTTTTGTCGCTGTATTTGCTGTGGCTGCTGCGGCTTCGTCTGCTGTTGTGTCTGCGCTTCGGAATGTTTGGTTTGTAGCTGCATTTGCCGTGTGTACGCTTCCAAAAGCTTGTTTTGCTGTGTCTTCGCCTGCCGCTGTGTCCGCACTTCCAAAGTTTTGTTTTGCCGCGTCTTCGTCTGCTGCTGTGTCCGCGCTTCCGAAGGTTTGTTTTGCCGCGTCTTCGTCTGCTGCTGTGTCCGCGTTTCCAAAGGTTTGTTTTGCTGCGTCTTCGCTTTCGAAGGCTTGTTTTGTCGCTGTATTTGCTGGGCTTTTGTCTGCTGCTGCATCGTCGTCTTCGACTGCTTCTGCTGCGTCTTTGGCTCTTGGGAAAAATAGAGCAACAACATTGGAAGGTTGGAGAACTATTGTTTGGTTGTCGAAATCCAGAAGTTTTTCTTGCAAAACCATGTTTGTTCTGTTTTTGTATCTATTGTCTAATTGTGCGTCCTTTCGACAACCGAAAATTTGTTCGCAGATCCAAGACCTTGTACTTTTTTTGCAACCAAAAACTGTGTCCTTGTCGAAAATTGGTTGTCGAAAATTTGGTTGTCGAAAAAAATGCACTCCTAGTATTGGGTGCACTTTCGACAACCAAGCTTGCGAGGTAAAAATAGCTATCTACAAAACGGTATTTGTCCGCAGATCCTAGACCTTGTACTTTTTGCAACCAAAAGATGTGTCCTTTCTCCAAAAATGGTTGTCGAAAAATTGGTTGTCGATAAAAAAAAAAATGCGCTCCTATGCTTCGGTTTCTGTGACACTTTGTATTATACGCGTGACCCTTCTTTTCATGTTGTGTCACACACACATAGAGACTACTGGTTCTGTGCACAGCATGTGTAAACAGAACTGATTTCAGCTCCTGAAACGACTCCCACCGTTAAAATGGGGGGTGGGTGGGTGGGTTTTAACGGTGGGAGTCGTTTCAGGAGCTGAAGTCAGTTCTGTTTACACATCTGTCACAGAACCAGTAGTCTTTATGTGTGTTACGCTCTGCCGACCTATTTTTATTTTTGACACTGAAAACCAGCGATTGTGTAAAATGAACACCCGGCATTTCAGCTTTCTTACGGAAGATTCACGTTCGCATTTCTGGTTCTAATACATGTTAAGTATCCGTTTTGAATCAAACAAAGAGCTTTGCGCAAAGATCATGAAATTGATTTTTTGTCGTTTTTGGGCCGTAAAAAATATTATGCGCAATTAGATTTTCAGCTGCTGAAGAATGAGACCAAGAGTGACTTAATTTAAAGCATTTTGATCAAAACAATACAACTAGACAACATAAAGCACGTACTTTGCAAATTAGTGCACTTTAGCGACACAAAAACAAACCGGCGGTTTGGAGTAATTAAAAACTCACTAACCTTCCTGTCAACACTCTCATCAAGTCTTTTAACAATGAATAGCCTGCAAAGGTGAATCAATGCTCCCGGAACTTTGCAAAAAATCAGAAATCAAAATTGCCTGTTATTGGTCAAACAAACGTTTTGAGCTTTTGTTGTGCAAATAACGCAAAGTCGCTAACTGTAATTTCGTAAGCAAGCACAGGACAGCGAATAATGTCGGCGGTCTTTTCAGAAACTTGTACTATTTATTTATTCATTCCTGATGGTGGACGGCGGCTGTTCAAATTATCACGCGGACGTTCCCTCTCATCTATCCACGAGTAGAAAAAAGAGGGAATCTTTCGTCTTGCAGCATAGTTCATTTGCTTGCAAAATGAAAGTCAGCATCAAGCAATCCACTATCAGTTTAACCAAACTGCGCGAATCGAGGGCTTTTGGGCCGCGGCGATAGATATGATTATGGGTGCAGTTAAGTTGCCCTCGAAGGAAATTTAAAATAATCGGCAGCAAGATGTCAATTCCAAATTTTCATATCAAAAACATTCAAAGGAAAACACAGTTCTATTCTCATCATAAAGAAAGCAAATTAGGCCAAAATGTTCATATCACTAATTGAGAAAAGAGTTCCTTTGTCAGTGAGGTGTGAATGAATCTCGTAGAAGTGTCAATGAATTCTCTTTATAAATGAAAGATAAATTTCAAGAATTCGCATGTATGCCAACAAAAATCCACCTCACGTTGATTTTTATTCTAGGGACATCATCTTGCTGAAAGCTGGCTGGAAGTACTTGCCGTAACTTCATGATTACAGAAGATGCACCCGGCACGCTTAATTCTGACTTGGGCCTGACGGCTAAATTATCGTGCGGGATATTTTTCCACATTCTACGAATATAAAATTAACCACTGGATACGTCGATGATGAAAAGCTAGTTTGTTAATCAAGGATCATCTGTGTTCGTTTTTACCCTCTAAATATAAATGCAGCTACTTTACTCGTATAAAAACGCGGATCAAAGGCGAATCGAGGGCTTTGGTCGCCGCGAAAGTTATTTTACAAATGTGAATTATGAGTGAAGTTGGGTCATAATATAATATTCCACAATGTTTATTAATATAGCAACAATAATGAGCATTTTATCTTAATTGTTATCGGAAATGACAAAGTCTAACTTTGAAAGCTAAATTCTCAGACGTGTTAAACTTCTGTTTCCTTTAATTTAGAAAGATCGACAGCCTATAAACTTATAATTTTAAAACTGCAAGGTTTTCAACCTCATCTGATCGGCATGAACAATTCATTCAATTGTCACAGCAATTTACTTGTCATATATTCTGCGCATTAACTAGGTAAACAAAACATAAGATTAGAATGGACCAGCTCATGAATGCATAAATTGTTGAATGCTCTGACAGATGTTAAGTTCTTTTAAAAATCTGAATTAAAATGTGTCTCGCCACGGGAAGCGTTTATTAGTGCTTTTTCGTATGGCGAGGAGGAGCGTTTCCATTCCTGTATTTGGGACGAAATGAGCCTCGACATCGAAGTAAACGTTTCACTGGCTCTTTTCGTGTTGCTAGGAGTTAAGGTAGACGTCCTGACACGCTTTCTTGATATTTTCATTTTTCCCTTGGTTGTAATTCCAATATTCTTTTTCAGATTTCAGGTTCACAGGAATGCTCATTAGCCACAGGTAAGGTTTTTACCGGAATATAAAAGACAAACACATTTTTCACTGTTGTTTCCTTTCGATATCTGCATGGAGGCAATTTAACAAACGTAAACAAAAGGCAATATTTCTGCAAGCGTATGCATGAGTTTTCTATAGTCATCGTCTGCAAATATACAACGAAGATTGCCGAAAATTGAACTTCTACTTGCCGCGAATTGAAACGAACAAATAACGTGAGTTGGTTAACGATTGCATTCGGTATATAATAATATATAGAAATATCTAATTTTGTATTTTTATTGCAGATATCTATTTTGACTTGCATGGTCTCCTATTTTGTTATTTTACTTTTTGCCGGAAAGCTCGAGGGGGGTACGAAAGGCGCTTTCTTGTTGTCAAATTTTCATCATAACAAGTTATTTTACCGCACAAGGATCTTAATTTGTTTTCTTTGAAAGACGTGACGAAAACACAATATCAAGAGTAGTTGAAAATTCAGCAGCTGTTACCAGACTTTTTAAGTGAAGCAATACCTGAATTTTTTTCTGTAGCCACAGTAAAGATTAATAAAATTACGTGAAATGAAAAAAGAAAAATGTTCGCATTCAGTCGTTGACTCAGAATCAATGGTCCCTGCATGAGCAGCGACATACTGATGCTTATTTATCATCGTCACTGAATGGGGAAATTCTTCACATAAACTGACAGTTTTCCACATTTGCATATACACAATTTCATCCGTCATTCTGTAGAAAGAGCCAGAATTTTCATTCCGCGGTCCATAATAACATCCACTTATATGAGCACGTGCATAAAATACTTAACAGTTAGTGTGCCAATATGGTGAGTTCAAATTAAACAGCAAGTATAATTAGAATAACAAATTACCAGCGTATGTCTTGTCATTTCACATCCCGAGAAATAATAATCAGCATCTTTTGAACAAGTGTTCAACATCCCTTGAATATCTTTTATTACGAAGGAAATAGTTTCTTTTTTAAAAAAAAAAAGAAAGAAAGAAAATTTTTTGTTTGGTCGAGAATCTCCTAGAAAAAAGTTTACCATTGTTAGATTGACAGGAAATGTTTCTTTTTTCCTCAATAGATAACCGCTTTGACTGACACTAGTATGGTTCAGTAATGTGATATTCTATTATTAACACTCTAATGCGGAAAGCCAGCTATGAATGAAAGTTAATCCTCCGTATGAAAAAAGATGGTGACTGGTACATTTATCCATAGTTCTTAGCGAACGGAAACCTTAACAACGTTCATAAAAATGTACAGAAAAGTTATAAAATCTTCAAACTTAGGCTACACAATGTCCTTAGTACAGGGACAAATATTGTAAAAATTTGGTTTCCTTTGTGCCTCGTAGGCTGTGTTAGGTTCGCAAGGTATTGTGGTAAAATGTACAGCCGCCATCTTTTTTCCTACGGTGGATTACATTCTCATAATCTCTCTCCACATGGCCTAAGCACCAGGTAAACAGCTTGAACTGGTCGGCATTTCCGTAGATTTTAATATGTAAACAGTCCATGTTAAGGAAGTTCGAGACCAAAATGTTCCCACATACAGGTAGTAAGATAAAGATCAACTTTTGCCGAAAAGTAAAAAAACAAAATGGGGGATCACCGCGCTCGTTTTCGAAATAGGACGCATTGTAGACCATGCGTTATTAGAAGTTTTTATTTCAAGACGATCTTAGCGTACGACTATCAGCAATAAAAAAGTTACATTAATGACATTCAGATCAGGTAAACGGACTCAGTTCAACACAACTAAGCCATAGCAGTACGCCTGGAAAATGAATTCATATAAGCCTTGCCGTCCACTTTCGAAGAAAACTTTGATCACAGGAGAACAGAAATGGCGAAATATTTGTAACTTCTCACGTAGATAGTTTGTCTGTTTTATTTTAAAATGGAGAAAATCAGGGAAAGAAGTGATCTATGAAAAGAAAAGAGGACACCTATCATTTAAAAAAGTAAATTGCGTGCAAAGTTAGCGCACCCAGTGCCAAGCATATACTTGCTTATATTTCTTCCTTAGCACGCGCACTTGATGTATTATAACGAGGCGTGACGTTGCGACATGAATTACGTGCGCAGTAAGGATGCGCAGAAACGATGGGCGCGAACGTGCAGCTTCGTGACGAAAAGTTGTAGGATCGAAGTGTCAAGCATACGGGCGCGACGAAACCGAATGGGAGTCTGGCAATTGATTGGAATTTGCTCATTGATAGAAAATTGATATAGCGACGAAGGCAATACATTTGCATTCGGCAACGTTACGACGACGAACAAGAATGGCATACCGGAATGCCAGGCTTTCCTGGCATTCCGGTGGAAGTGTGAAGACTGGTTTGTCATTTTTTTTGTCGTTATTTTGGCCCGGTCAAAAAAGTATAAAGGTAATTTTATTTGATCTCATCCATCGTTTACAACACGGCTGTGTAAATCTAGGGTACACGTTTTTGAATTCTTGTGTAAAAAGACTTCCTACCAGACAATTTAGCTTTTTGATGTAAAAGCTGATTTTAAACTGTCAAAACAGTTTTTGAAATTTTGAATAGCGGTTTGAAATAACGTGAGTCACGATCAGCCTTACGTACATATTGTCTGTAAACTTTAAACCCGGCGTGATATACTATCGACGCTTTTCCTGCCACTGCTCTTGTAAGCGGCCAGCTCCAGTTACGACCACCTTTGTTAAAGATGATTTCCAGTCCGTACTGCGCACTCTCGAGAGTTTGTTTGCTTTTTAGGTTTTGTCTCATGTAAGACATCACAAAATGTAAACATTTCGCAACTACTTACATGAAATAAATTCAAAGTTTCAAAACAATCGCCATTATGGATGCGATGCGGCCGAAGCTTTATGCTTCGTTCTTTCTCATATCACTTGATAAAACAACTTCGCAGCTGTAAAAATCAATGAAGCTGTTGGAAAAACAATTTGGAAGGCCTCAAAGATAAGGTATGTGCTTTGTAACGAATATCGCATTCCATTGAGTGAGCCGTTTATAATGTTTATAAACATTAGGGTGCTGAGACTGCGCAGTACGGACTGGAAATCATCTTTAAACTATGTTTGCACTCTCATTCAAGCTCTGTAAAGAAAAGCTCTCGTGAGCGATCGTTCCCTTGAGTGACCGCGTCCAATTTTGGAAATTACCAACTTGCCGTTTAATTTACTTTTTTTAAGCTCTCGCAAGCGACCATTCCAAGAGTCTGATATATTGACTTATGAGACACAGTACTGAATATGTGATTCCGGGAGGTTTTCAATCCTTGTGGATTAAATGGCTGTACATTTGTGAAATAAAGTGATATTCAATATTAGAGCTACTAGACTATTATTATAACAACTATTTACATTTCGCTTGCTTTATGCTAACTGTACTCGTAAAACAGCTCTCGTCGGTACGACCACTTTTTCGAATTCTCGAGGTAGTCGCTGCTTACGAGAGCTTCGACTGTATTACCCAAACCGAACGTTATCAATTGTATGCTGCCACTAGATAGTTTTTACCTAATAATATTCATTTAACTTTCCCATCTAACAGTAATGTGTACTGAAAACAACAAACTTCGGACCACCAACAGTTTCGAGCTACTCCATGGCAACTTCTCCTGGAAATGCACTCGTCGTTCTCTACAAATTGATTTGAGCTGCAAAGCATCGCAACAAAAGAATGCAACCCGAATGTGCTGTGAAGTTTCTATCCAAAACAAAAACAACACACTCACAAGAAGACCAGGTATTCCTTTTTGTGCTCGTATGTTTATTTGTTTGTTTGACTGCGTCTGAGATTCGGATTCATTCTGCACATATCACTATTGAAGGACATTTTCTGACCATTACTTTGATTTACATTTGTACGATTTCGAGATTTTATTATATACTGGGAGCATACGCTGTGGATGTTTCTAAACATAGTAATAAGCCATTTTCTCACCTATCCATTTCATAACTGAAGACAGGACAATAGCTGTAGGAAAGTGAGAAAACACATATATAGCACAAGAATGGAGACAAGCAACATACTCGGCTGGTGTATCGTGTTCTACTAACCGTGGGCAAAGCTTGCTATGAACTTGCTTCATTATCGTGCAATGGAAAGGAAAATCCAAAAAGTGTTGAAGGCGAAGAAACATCAGCTAAAAAAAAAAAAAGTTAAAATATTCAAAGTTTTACCAGAACCGAAATTTTAACTTCTTGACATCTTGTCACCAAATCAAATTCAGATTTGATGAACTGCAACCCCCTCCCATCCTCTTAATCCTGTACGTCTTCCTAAAAATAATTGTTTTACTTTGCTTTGAAGAATCTTTTCAATTTATCCCTTATATTTGGTGTCATACGGCACTAAAATATAGCAATTTCTTTAATCAACCGGGACATTGTCCCTTTAAATGCTAAAACGTTTGTTTGATCGGAATCACCCTACGACTGAAATAGATATAAGATTGGGACACTACTGCAGCGTTTCCAGTAACAGGCATAAATGAAACTCTTGTTTATTTTAATAGCTTCCTGCAAAGGGATTGTTAGAACGAAGAAATTCAACACAGACCACAATCCAGAGGTTCGAATCTTCAATTGTGAATGGGAATGGTCTTCTCTTAACATATCGCTACATATCAACGTCTCACGGAAACATGGCATATATTACCCTTGCACTGCACCGCATAACAATACATATCTTCAAACTTGCCACAGTAAGTTATTGGTTTTGCTTTATTAATTTACCCTTGGCAGCAAAAATCATGATCATGCAATTCTGTATATAAACATCTCCTGTCTTCCTTCACGGTTCTGACCAAATAATCGTCAGAAAGCTTCAGAAGCTGGTAAACAGTTACTAAGAAGTACATATCTCTTGATTAACAACCTTTAATTATAATGGCAGAAGCGTCGCACTTCTCAGCGTTTTTTCTGTAAATTCTGTTTTTTTTTGTTTTGTTTGTTTTGTTTTTTTGCTTTCTTGTAGAAAGTAAATTTGACTATTTGGTTAAATGCGTGGGTTTTTCTCATTTTCAGTGACACTAAGCACAACAGCAACTACCTTGACTACTGGTTAGTACGCCCGAAAAAGGGAATAATTTCCTTCACCTTTCTTTTCTAAGCCACGTTTACCTGAGTCAGTTTGCTACAAGTATCAAATAAAGGTTGTTTTCTATCTTGAGGAAGGAATACTGTTCAGGCCTCAATTGATCGAAAAATCTTTATTTGCTTACTTCCAGTGACCCGGAGCACTACAACAAGCTATTTGCCTTCCGGTAAATACACAAGTTGAATGTTTTAAGACATTGGCACAGGTGGTCACAAATTCAAACCACTAATAGATGAAACATAGCTTTAGAGTCATGATTAAGACTCTGAGCTAAAATCCAGTCATCTATATCTACAATTTTGACTTGCAGTCAGGATCAGCCTGAAAACTTCCTGATGGTGAGGTTGTCTCCTGGCTAAAGATATTTTATTATTAGTCATCCATCTGGCCGGACATATACTGGAACCTGGCCTCCGTAACGCTCTATCATACATCTAGTATTTCTGCAACCATAAAAATTCACGCAATATGTGACAATTAGAGCGGCTTAAAATTATTGCTCGAAAACAAACTCTGTGGGTTTTAATTTTCAGAGACACCAAATACCATAAGCTTTTTGTCCTCCCCCGTAAGTAGATAATTGACGTATGGTGAGATGTGCGTCCCTATGGCTTTAATTAATTTGCATCTACGTGCCCGCTGAGCCCACTTAATCTTTCATGAACTGAAGGTTTATTGCCAACGCTAAAAGTTCTGATCGAACGATAATTAGTTACTTGTAAGATTTGTCAGTTTCTTCCCTAGCACCATATTGTTATTTAGAAACTTAACAAAGACAGTCGATGTCATGCATTTGGGGAAGGGATGACGAAGTTAAAGGACATAAATACTGTACATGTTTGCAGTAACAATTATCTTTTCATTCGACAGCTAAACGGACAACTGGTTCCTCTGCCATCAACGAGACATTGACTTCTGTTGTAAGTCCACATTATTTTTGGTTCTTCACTAGTAGTGCAATATCATGTCACATGTTGTCACACGGGCCACAAAGGAGCATGGGATTTTTTGCCAGTAATAAGAAACTTTTTCCATCCTATTTTAATACAACTTGTTTTATTCAGCGGTTTGATATTTGACAAGATTGCGAAGGATTCAGGGGTTTGTGTTATGCTCTCATTGCCGGATGCTTTTCTATTATTTCAATATTTCACCCGACGTCGACATGATTTTCGATGCACTGACGATGCAAGTGTATTTAAACCCATCGAAATATATGAATTCCGCATTTTCTGGGACCGTGTGAACAGCATGTCCGGATTTTGGAGGTGTTTGAAAACAGCGGTTCTATGGCAGCCTCAATTCAAAAATTATCATAGTTTTAGAACCCAAGCTATTACTTTGTGCTTGCCAGGGAAAAACCTTGACCAAATCCGTTCACGGCGAAACAAGTAGGAATTGTTCAGCTACTTTGGTAAGTGGTAACGATGGAGTCCTTCATTAGCTGATTTTCCTTATATAATTATTGTATTGTTAATAATCAGGTATCTTTTTGTTGTTGTTGATTTTAGCTGTTGAAGATTAAATATAGTTAAAGTCAATAGTTCGTTTGTTAATTGTTTTATTACTTTGCTTATCGTTTTGAAAATTTCTATGATTTCAAAATTCCTGACCAACGGGAAAACTAAATGCGATTCCAACTTTATTCGCCAGATTCAAGAGTTACTTATGAAAATAGAGGAGACAGTCCGTCTATTCCTGAGTAGAATTCTCAATACTCCTGCTACTGTGCTACCATCATTCGTCGACAGGTTCATAGGTAACAGTGTTCCAACTTTTATGTTTTGTTTTAAAACACCATATATCACTTCATTTCTGAGAGACTATGCGCTCTTCAGTTGCTACCATATACATTTAGGTGCATGTCTCGCGTTCAAGCGATGTAGCACGTCCGGTTTAAACTGTAGATACCTGAACTCCCGTACCATATTAAACCTTATCGGGTTTGCTATTAAACTAAATCAAGAACTTTGAAATAAAACTGATCAATTGTCGAATTTCTCACGATTTCTGAGGTCCGTTCCAAACGCCGCTCCATTCATGCGCCGAACCTAACTTATGAGTTAAGTACGGCAAGAAGAGCGGCGTTTGAATCATTTTCGTTCGGTAGGTTAGGTTTGGTGCAGCAAACAACGTTAAATTCGGCAGGGTCTGTCGCACTATGCGACTTTGGAACGGCAGCTGATTCATACGGCGTTCTCCTCATGTGTCGCACCTAATGCATAAATTACTGTAATGTATTTTTCATATAACGGGATTCGTGATTGGCTCAAAATTGAGTGGCGTGACCAGTCATGCATGAAGCTTGAAGTCGTCGCTAAAAATATTAGGGACCTTAAGGGCCTGATTACATGGCGAATTTCAGCCCGGCTAGGGGGCTGAAATTTTGTTGCGATTACATAACGAATTTCAGCCCGGGCTGAAATATTAGCTTCGGCGCCAAATATGAAATTGTGTGCGAAAAGTCTCCAGAGAATCAAAATGGCGCCGAGAACACGAATCGTGAAAATAGGCGCATTGCTTCTCTCGTAGTTTGACCTTTTGTTGGCGCTCAGTTTTTAACTTTTTGGGATAGTAACACCCTACAATGATGATGGAACTGAAACGAAACCTTAGCCAGAAAGACGTACTTGCGTAGAAAGAAAATATGTCCTCAAGCTTGCCGAGTTCATGCCCTCCCTGACGGCCTCGTGCTGTTTAACCTTGTCTCGATGTTCTTATATTCCATCTAAGCTTTAAAATTAGAGAGATTCTCTATTTTATCGCCTTTATTCTACTGAGATCGCTTCTCCTTCGTAGCGGGCGCCATCTTATTTCCTGCTTTTCAGCCCGGGCTGAAATTCCGTTTCGATTACATGGGATTTATTCAGACTTTTTAGCCCGTTTGCCCGGGCTGAAAATCCTAGCCCGGTTTGTAAAACCGGGCTAGGATTTTCAGCCCGGGCTGAATTGCGGCCCGGGTTGAATCCTTCTCCATGTAATCGCCAATTTGATTTCATGAGAATTTGTTTCAGAAGTCGGGCTGAAATTTCAGCCCGGCTAACCAGGCTGAAATTCCAGCCCGGGCTGAAATTCGCCATGTAATCAGGCCCTAAGATACGAGGACGGGAAGGCCAGGACGGCAACGGCAGTGGACGCGGGAAACTTTCGCGGGTCCCGTCGTGTCGCCAAGAACAAAATGCTTAAGATGTGTACTTTCGCAAAGGACGGCGACGTCAATAATTCGAACTTCGTACAAGCTATTCACAGAAGCAGTGACATCCTTTAGACTATAAAAGAGGTGGTAGAAATCTTGTCTTATTAAGCTTACTTTAAACTATAGTGAACAGCGATGCTGAATTTCTTTTCCTTTATAAGCGAAGCAAACATCGGTCAATATTTTAATAGAGAAACCAGAATTTCCGTATCAAAAAATTAAACGAACAATCTGATCGACCTGCTTCAGATTGCTTGTTACCACCACAGCAATTGAGAATTCTGTCGCCGAAGAACCCTGACTTTTGGTGAACGTTTCAATTTCCATCTGTAATTGCTACAAGCATTAAAAAAATAAAACAAACGCTGCACGAAGTTCCGGGTAGTATGAAAAAACAACAACTAAACGTCAATTTGAAAATGTGTATTTTATTTGCTCGATAGATGCTCCATGGCATTCATTCTTACAACATTTTATCAACTGTACTTACACGGATGTATTCCCAATGAATACAGTTTGTACTGAGCTTGCACACTCTTGATAGCGACGGAACAGTGACTGCAGAAACACAAACGAACAGACGAGGAATATTTTTATTCACATTTTCGTATCTCAACGAGGTATTCTAGACTACAATCACGAAAAATGTGAACCTTATAAACATTCCTATCAATATAACTGAAAATAAGGTCCATTGGAACAGTTATCGGGGCAAAACAAGTGCAAAATACTCACGTTTTTGATACGACGGCTAGTCGAACGAAATTGCGTCCTCGACGAAACGAGGACGGCAGAGGGATGAATCGAGAGTTCTCTGGCGCATGCCCAGTTGAGTTAATTTACTTCCGGTAACCGTCCTAGCTCGTCCCGTCCTGGTATCTTAAGGTGCCTAATAACGACAACAAAATATGCCTTCGATTCATGAGAAACGGGACTGTATAAGCGAGTTTCTTTAGCGCAAATTCATCTTTTGCTTTTTCTTCGTGAGAATAGCCCAGCTTATGAGATTTCCCTTAAACAAGTCGAATTAACCGGGACAAAACCTGTCTAAATACAAATCCTGAACCTTGAATTTGAATTTGCTTCCCTAAATATTGCTATAGCAGCGAAATGTTAGTCACAGCTTTTCTATTTGAACAGAGTTCTTGAATTCAGAAGGCATATTTTCTCGTCGAAAATAGTTACCACCGGCTTCCCGAATTAAGTTCGACGCAAGTACGACGTCTGAAGTAGCCGTCGCTCCAAAGTCGAACTTAATCAAGTTTGGTTCGGCGCGTGAGTGGAGCGGCGTTTGGACCGGGACGATCACTCCACATTTTTGTTTCGTTTCCTCAGAAACGAAACGGTACTGTTTTCAGTTCAGGGGTGACTTTTAATATCCAATCAGAGTAAAGTTCGTAATTGTTAATGTAAATACGGTGGAAATTCGGTCATCGCAACAAAATGTGGCGTTCCGAACATTTCAATTGCTGCTTTATTCGAAAATGGGAAATTACGACTGAAAATCTTGTTTCTCGTTATTAAAATACACAAGGAAACTACACACTTGACTTCTATTCGGATAGTAATAGTGAAAAGGAAGTTTATTTTGGAGGTAGAGAGACCGCCAGACCACGCGATTTGTCAACTAATGCGATGGTCTAAGCCGATCTTTTAAGCCGAGCTGGTTTCCATGAAAACACCGATAGCATTTGTATTTTAACTTCATAATATTCAAGCGAAAGTAGAGGAATAATTGCACAACTATTGTCACACATGAGGCGTCCTTTTTGAAAAGAAAAATATATCGCGTCACTGACAACGAAACGTAGAGTGCCGCATCCATTCGAATCAAGGACTGCCCGGCACAGAAATGAAAAAATTATGCGTCAAATGCTTTTGCCTCTTAACTTTGTTTACCCTCACACACAATACTTTGAATTTCTGAAAAATTTGGCGGGGCTGTGCGGCTCGCTTCCCAAAGCACTTACCCTATTTAAGACCAAAGTCTGCGATTTTTCTAACCTATTTATGGCCTGACCCTTAAATTAATACCCTGTTTCAGACCTGCCGTAGTTTTCTAGTTCAGAATGATGTAAAGGTATTGTGCATGGCTTTAGTTGCTGGTCTTATCGATAATGATGAAAAAAGTTGCTTCTTCTAAAAAACATACCTAATTCAAGACTAGAGTACAAAAACCATACCCAGTTTGAGACCAAAATGAGCAAAATCGATACTCTACTTCTGAATAAAATGTCTTAAAAGAACATGTCCCTCTGAAGCTGGACATACCTATATAGCCGATATAAGGGAGCACCCCCTCCCCTAGGGCAGAGACAAAGTGAAGTATCACAAGTAAATACATTTCGAAGCGCGTTGACTGTAATAACTGATACATGTGTAGACAACTTGAATTAAGTAGCCCTTGTTCTTTTACAATAGGTTAAGTACTAAACCTCACCTGGACGAAAAACCCCAAGCTCCGGCAACTGGGCAGATCAGTGCAGTGCAAAGCGGCGCATTAGCACATCTCCACCTCACCCCAGCACTTCTCATGCACAAGATATCAAAACCCCAGCCTTTCTCGACTTTGAATATCTTTCCGGAAACGAAACACTATTTCTTTCTGAGAAATAGCTTCTTGTCTAAGATATCAGTATACCCCAAAGTTGACCATTTGTCAAAAAAAATGTTTTTCGCTTTTTCAGATAGTTCAAATGTTCAAAATGTTCAAATGTTGTTGTTTATAGTGGTCAATGCGCTTAGCTACACCTAGCTAGTTCACAGGCATGCTACTTTAAATGAAAGAAACAAATATATCAACTAAACGTATTTGGCTTAAAAATCCCAACTGGCGGAAGGCAGACCAGTTGGCTATTTACAAGAATGACCGAGGAGTTGAACTAGGGTCTACCGAGAAACAACCCCAGCTAAGTGGTCAGAGTGGAACTTGAACCCGCGACCTCCGGATTTCAAGTCCGGCGCCCTAACCACTCCGCCACGCTGCCTCCAAAACCTAGTTACTAGTTCTTATTACGATGATGATCTTTCATTTCAAAAGCATTTGTATGAAAAAATATTGATTCTATGCAAAGTTATAAATGAAAAACGTTTCTTTGCATTTATAACTGTCGACGGGTTGTCACGATAAGTAAACTTGCATTAAAAGTTGCGTGACAGATAGCAGCGTATTAACGAATGCCAAAGTTTGTTTGGTATTGTCGATGAGCTAGTCTGGGTGTTCTCCTTTTGTAGATTGTTGATTTAAGGTGGCTGAACACAGTTTTTGATACCTGTGTTTCATTCGACTTTTTCTCTAAAACCCTTGATGTCTCGGTCGCCAAAATGGCAGCAAGCACTGAAGTTAACAACACAAACTTTGGTTTTTCGAAGGTTTAGCTAACGTATGTGCCGTTGCCATGGCAACATGAATAAAAAGAAACAGGCCTTTAAAATCGGTTTTGTTTATTTGTAGAAAATCTGGTCATTAGATTTTCTTTATAATTTGCATGCAACAAGCTTGTAACGATTCTCACAAGTTAACACCTTTTTGTTAATAATTTAACAGAGAGATCTTTAATTATCCCTTGTTGAAGGTTCACTGGAATATCTAGAATTTCCTTTGTTAAAGTTCAATTAGTTTCAATACTCCAGCTACTTATTTCCTGAAAAATTTTCGTGCCAAATTTCGTGAAATTCTAACGAGCGGTTCTCGAGAAATAGGCGTATTTCCGAGAGTGCAAATTTTCATTCAATCGCAACGTTTTGACTTTACTACGCATGCGCTGCATTTAACTGGGTTCTTTCGGTAACGAAGAAAAAGCTGAGAATTGCCGGGGTTTTGCATCGTTACCCTTTCTAACATATCTCTGTGATAAAAGACTAAAGCCATCAATACACTGCGTTCAGTTATAGAGAAAAATAGCACAGATAGTGTGGGTGTTGAGTAAATAACATGATCGCTCTATTGACGGCGTGTTTGTCTTTTGCAATCCATGTGCGCGCTTCGAATTGCCTCAGCAAAAGCGCGCGCGAAAACTGTGTTAGGTCACCTTAAGCTTAAATATGTCGTCGAAGAAACGCAAAAGTTCGTGTCCATTTGCAAGCACGAAGAAAGTATCACAGAAGAAATAGTCGGTGAAAAAGGTTTAAAAAACATTCGATCAGAATTGGGCTGATGCGTTAGCTGCTAGCGACAAAGGTCCCTGCTTCGAGCAGGAGAAGTTGCTTGCACTGGACGAGGAAGACGTTTGACATTTTCTAAGCATTACTTCCCTGGCGCTTTCGCCGTTCGAAGCGGTAAAAGTGATAAACGTAAACATCTCAACTCGTGGGTTTCCTTCACGTTGTTTACGAGTAGGTTCTTCCGTTGTCTACGTCTAAGCTAAGGCGTTTTAGTTTAAAATCGACAAGAAGAAGAAACAGAAGCGAAAATTATTTTCTTACTAGCCTGGGCGCACAAGCGGTGGAATTCAGATCTATTGTTGACGTAAAATGAGCCTTCACTTGGTCGATCAACGCTCATTATTTTCACTTGTTTTGTGTAAATCTCTTTACACCGGAAGAACGCCCCAAAGTACTTTCCTTCATATCTGGAAACGAAAATTTCAGTGAGTGAAGCGAACATTTTGAGTTCGTTTCCGGCGAGTTTTCAACGTTTGTCGCTGAAAGTTCAAGAGAATGTTGCCTGATAATCAGGCAAAGAAACAGTGTCGGGAAATTTTTAGTTTTTGCTTCTTTCAAAAGTTACGACTATTGTAGTGAAAAGAATGCATGTTTTATCAAAACTCAAAGTTGAACTACGTGTCATAAACAAACCAGAGAAGTAATCAAAATTTCCCGACACCGCTTTTATAAACCAAGGTGATTAGTGTACCTCCGTACTTCGGGAAATAGGGCGCTATATTCGGAAACCTTAACCTTTTTTATTTTAATAAATATACCTTCGTAATCAACAATTCTTAAGCTTTCAGAAAATGCATACTTTACAGGGGTTTGTGTCAAACGTCCGACTGTAAAGTGGCCCCAACAAATGATGGTCATTTGGGGTACACTGATACCTTAATCTATTTGGAAAATGCTCTACACCTCAGTTCCACCGCAAATATATATGGCAAAAACGTAGGTACATTTGTTTTTTAGCGCTTTGGGTCTTGAAACTGTTCTCTGCCTTTTTCCAATTCAAACACCCATAGGCCAAGGGGAACCTCAGATTCCCTCTTTTTCTAGTGGGTTTTTTCTATTTCCCCTTGATTTATTTTCGGTAGTCGCCATGAATAATCAGCATTTAAGTTCCATATCTAGTGTTTACAAAGGAAACAAGCAAATGGGCTATATTCAGTATAATCGTATCTCTAACACAATTCTCGATCGTGATTGGTTCTCCGCGCGCGATCACGTGGGTGTCCAAATACAGGTATCCGGGGTATCCAATTTGAACTTTTTGTAATTGGATACCTACAATTGGATATCCACGTGATTTTCACGTCAATTACGCTTGCTTTAATGGCTTTCTTCGCAATGTTTCCTATAGTTTTCAAAACTCATGAAAAGCGCTACAGACGTTTTCGCTCAAAAGAACCTCCCAAAAGACATTATAAATTCAGAAATTTATTATAGATAAAATTAATTAGTAGTTGGACCTCGTGTCGTACAATTCAGGGAGTAATCGTGCTCTTATTTTCAAATCTCGCGATTACTCCCTGAATTGTACTCAACTCGGTCCAATTACTATTACAAATTGTTTACGACTTCTTGGAAAGAACAATCTACTTTAGAAACCTGACTGTGTTCGTGTCAACCAATGATACTTCTTCATTAAGAGCATATGTGTACAGTGTGACAATGTTTTATAATCATGTATACATATTTTATTACGTTCCAAAACAGAATTACATGGAATTATTACAACAAACGCCAATGATTCATTGATGGTTCCAGATCCCTTGGAGGAAAAAGAATCACAGGGAACATTTAGTTTACAGCGCGGCTCCATAGATATCGGTAGAGGTTAGGGCGATAACACTGGTGTAACATTTATCTCACACGTTTCTAGTTGAAATTAAACTGTTTTGTTTTTAGCAATTTAGAAACGGAAATATTTCACCTCTCAGTTTTGTGTACTTTGTATTTGGTAGGTCGACTTGGAATAGTAACAGTTGTATTTAAATTCAGCGCGCTTTGCAATGATACACGAGATTTGGGATTGGATTCAGCAGATACAAATAGGCAAGTTGATGGCACTGATTCAACATATCAATAAATTGTTCAAGATACAAATTCTCTCTGCTTGTCTTCATGCATTTCTTGTAGCAGAATCACAGGAAATTTTGTCCTTTGATTGTCCATTAGCGTATCAGTTTCTTCAGCTCTCTTTTAATTTCTGTCCTTTGCGCCCCTCGTGATATTTAATATTTTCATGTGGCTTACACTTTGGATTGAAAAAAAGCATTAAAATAGAGCACCGACGAACCATTTTGTTAAAAAGCAAGAGATTTTAGAAGATTGTCATATGTTTTTAATTCCTTACTTCTGTCTTTGGTAAAAACAAAACCACCGTTTCAAGAACTCAAAAGGAACGCCAATGCTGAGATTAACTCAACAAAATTTTTTGTTTTTACAGATCTTCATTATTACAATCTCCGATAGTTTCAGTGTTGGCAATGACTCAGAATGGCAGCGTAGGTGCGCTTCAAAGAAACGCCACTCTCAGGTTTAAGATTAAGGTGAATTAGTGATGAAAGTTTTTGTTATTATAGTTATAAGGTCTTAATAAATCGATTTGTAAGTGCAAATGGTTATGCTGATAATTTAACGAGTGGGGAAATTTCTTATAAATCTGCTGCATTTCAACCATATGCTAGTTGCCGTTTAATATTGTTAATACAATGCCTGCTTTAACTTATTCTTTCCTTTCTCCCTGCCCTTCTGTTTGCTACATTTGCACATTACCTCTTTTACTTAGCTTGGTCCTTTGCATGCTCAAGTAAGTTGTAGAAATAATTATAGTGTGGAATGGTTACTTTCAGAGAACGGAAGGATCGTCTATACGATGCATGTTCCTGAACCATACTTCCACGTAAGATCCTATGTTTTTATGTATCTTTTCTCTAAAAAGCAAACAAAATAAGGAAGGTGTGTCGAGCCTCCCTTGTCATGAAAACAAAAGAACAACAGACAGACGAAATGGTTAGTATTCCACATAATTACCTTCTTAATCAATCTCTGGAAGATTTACTTAATGCTAGTGCTGTATAATGACTAAAAAAAAAGTCATGGATTTATACGTTAAATATATTATTACAAATATAGTTCATTTTAACGAAAATATTTCATGTTAATCGTTGTTGCTTTCTTTTTTACGTAGCTCTAACAAGTCTTTCTGGTCTGATAACGGTATGACATTTGTAGACAACAGTGAAGACAACTTCACAACATGCTTGACGGATCACCTCACCAGTTTTGCTGTTCTTATTGATTATAACAACGACGACGAGAAAATACAGGTATGAAAGGTACTTGATATGGAACAAACTGCACGAGTATTACATGCAAGATCGGAGCCTGTGTTACATTTTGTAGTTAGCAAAAGGTCGGTCAGATACACATTGCAAGATAAAGGAGACTCTACTAATTAGGGAACTGAAACCTACCCTAAACGATAATGTTCGCAACGAAAAGCTTTATCTTTATTAGTTTGCATCTTTTAACATACAAATTTTTCTCAGCTTCTGTCACTGTTATTGTTAATTAGTTACTTGTCTGAAATTGAAAATTTAATTGTTACTTCTATTCCAAACGGTCACTTCTGAAGATGTATGTCGAAACATACAAAACGTCAACTTAAATGACTTTCGTTTTCCAAGATGCGTGTTATTGTCATGTTTGTCACTGCAGTTTGTGTGTTTTTTCTTATAAAGCTACCAGGCCGAAGAAAAAGAATATTTATGAATTACGGTAGCACTGTATGTAGAAAAAGTCTTTGCGCATCATTTAGATTGACCAGTGAATACTAACTGTCTTTAAATAAATTGTTGCTGTTGTTGTTGTTGTTATTGCTGTTGTTGTTGTTTTGTTGTTATAGCTTATTTGTCGTTGTCATTTTGACAAGCAATAGGGCAATGGTCCAAGTTGATGTCAATTATTTTTTCTCTCTCTTAGCTCAGCGACACAGAAAAACAAGTGTTGGATCTGATCACAAAAACTGGTTCTGGTTTTGCCATTTTTTGTCTCCTTGCATGTATTTTTACTTTCGCTCGTGTCAGGTTTGTAGAATGCTTGTTTATAGTATATTTTCACTTGCTCTATAGAGTTGCACATTGTTCTGCATTATCTCTCACAACGGCACAGAAACGTTTATACCAAGAATAATTAATCTTCCGTGGTTATCTTTCTCACAATTTTCCACTTCGATTTCATATTTTGGATTCAGTAAAATCACAGCACCTTCACTATGATGTGTTCCATAACTACAGAAAAAAATCTCTCACAATGTAAGAGAAACAAAGAATTTTAAAATTCTCTTATTTTTCTCACAACGACTCCTACTTCTTTTTACAGAGGCTTATCAGATATGCGATACCGAATTCATCTCAATCTTTGTGCTGCCTTAGCCGCTGCGCAGTTGGTATTTGTCACTGGTATTGATGCTACTAAAATTAAAGTAGGTGAACCCTTAAAGTTATGCCTAACTGATACAACAAACGGTGGAACAGTTGTCAAACCAACAAAAGAAAAGAAAATGATGAAGAAAGGGGAAGAAAACTGTCTTTTGTTTCTGTATCTTAAGTTCAAAAGACATGAAATATCCAGGGTCCAGTGCAGGCATTAATAATGTTGGTGAATGTTGCGTTGAGATACAAAGTTTCTCCATGCGTTAGCGACTTTAAAGTTGATTGCAGGTTTTCTATTAAGATCTGTAAGGGCGGTGTAGCACACAAGGAACGACATAACTGCGCCATCGAGATTGATCAATTGATAGAGTGAGAGATATTTTCTTTTGCTTTTGCACAGGGTGTCTGTGTTGCTGTCGCTGTTATGCTCCATTACTTTTTCACGGCATCATTTACCTGGATGTTTGTTGAGGCTGTCCACCTGTTCCTAAAAATCGTCTCAGTTTTCAACATACGAATCACTCGCATGCGTTACTACGTGGCAATAGGATGGGGTAAGTTTCGAGATACGTTCTGTTGTGATTTTCACATATATATAATCAAATTGCTTGAATAAACGCAAACGAACAGAGAAGAATCAGATTACAGTAAATATGGCATGTGACGCCACTTGGTTAATTAACTGAGTGGATAATATCAAGACAAGGGCAAACTCCATGGAATTTCAATTTAGACACTTGATAAAAGCTCTGCTTATCTTAATTCACGTCTCTTTCTTCTCCTTATGGGCATTGTTCTGATCGCAGCAGAAGAACAGCATCTTCGCGATAACCATTAAAGTTAATGATCCCTTGATCTAAATAGAATCTCCTTGCACTCAACCTATGTCTTCATGGCATTTAAAAAGCTAGTCAGATTCCTTCTGACAGACAGTCCCTCTATTCTATCTTTCTAACATATTTCGTAGCATTCTTTTCTGGTTTGTTATTCCAGGTATACCAGTCCTCATAGTTGCAATCTCCGTAAGTGTATATCATGAAGGGTACGGCACATCAAAGCTGTAAGTACAAAGATTCAACTTCACCTCAACGTTTATGATACGTTGTTGTGTAATCTGTCTGTTTGTTTGTTGAATTTTCAATTCTTTACTTTCCACTCAAGAACAGCTTTAATGTACTACTAACATGAACTGTATTCAGATTTAATGTTACATTTTAATGCACTTTGTGACATTTCTACGTTTCTTACAAGTAAACAGCCCCATGTACTTTTTTAGTGAAATAATAAGCATTCTTTTGATCATTAATGTTATACTGTCAGTTAAGGTGTTTCACTGATTGCTTCTCTGATTCTTCTTTTTGTAGTTGTTGGCTAAGCCTTGATGGAGGCTTTATTTGGGCATTTCTCATCCCAGTCGTAATTATTGTATCGGTAAGCAGAGTTTCAATACCATATAAAGTTGCTGTAGCTACCCTGGTCCGTTCTATTTTATACATTTATTTTCTTTCATTCGCAACTCCTGTTAGTTTAGGTAATTATTGTATTCAGTAATTTATGCTGGTAACTTACCCCGATTGCACACCTACACGCACATGCAAATATTATATTAAAACGTTTCCGTCTACGGCTGCAGATCAGTGATTTTCTAACGGACTTCCTTTTATTTAGGTTGGTCGTCTCGAATAAGTAAAGTTAACAACATCTTTATACACTGCAGCAGAGGGTTGACTTAAATACAAAAATTACGTGTGATATTTACCTTTTTTTTTCTTCTTTTAGATAAACGTTTTTGTTTTGGTCGCTATCATAGTTGTTCGTGTCTCCTTAAAAGGCAATCCTTTGTCACCGGGTGAAAATAAAAGATTTGCGTAAGTAAAACAAGCTAAGCGAGAGTACATTTTAATTATTGTTCCGACCCGTAAGGTCGCGCGCGATACTTATGTTTCAGAAGCAAATGTTTCCCGACATGTTATTGTTTCAGAGAGAGAACGATTTGCTTTGCGCAACTACACAACGAACGTTGTTTCACAATGACGTTTCCTTGCTAAGCATGAAAGGCCATAACGCTAACGAGGGACTGGACGAGGATTTTGAATCTCAGTTATCACTTCACTGTTCCGTTATTTCTCAGCTATCGATCAGTAGATTTTGCAGATCTCAGCTGTCGGTTAAAGAACGCGTCATCTCTCACCTGACGACTAAAATTTGACCAATTTTCAGCTTTCAGTTTAATAAACCCAAACAGCCCCTCCATAAAGACAATTTCAGCAGCTGAGGCTTATTTTTATTCTATATCCTGCTTAAATTAAACGTATTTCACGCTAGCAACATTTTGACTAGATTCATATAAAGAACATAATCACAGACTCATATAAAAGTAGAACTGGACGTGAAAGTGGTGAAAGTGGAATTGAAGCACAAAAGATGAACTTCTGACCTATTTATACTAATTGCGCAAAAATTTACTCAATGACCTATATTGTTGTTTTGCTTACATCTCGCTCACTTTTTTATTTGCTTTTTCACTTTTTTGTTTCGACTTTTTTTTCTCTTCTTTTTTCATGTTTCAGTGCCGCTCTCAAGACAGTAATAGTACTGTTTCCACTCCTCGGCCTTTGCTGGTTCTTTGGTATTGTTGGTGTAATGACAAATAGCCGCCCATTTATTTATGCTTTCGTAGTCCTATCTTCTCTCCAGGTTTGTGATTCATTACGCATTCATTTGTGTTTATGCATTCATTCTCAAAGGCACCGTTGCGAATTTTTAAAAATAGGCACACTGGCCACGGGTAACTTTTCCAACCAACTGTAGACTATTCACAACCATTTCTTGATACGCCAATATTGCAACAAGCACTGACTGTCATAAGCACATTTGGTAAAAGAAACACAATTGCCATCTTGTTGGAACTTTCAGACACGAGTGTTTGACCGGAGGTGAATTCTAGGTAAACTTTAGTATTCTTGTTCTTATTATTGCAATCAGACATACTGGTACTGTGAGCTGAGATTTAAGTACATCATATTGATTTCTTTGTAGGGATTTTTTATTCTTGTGTTTCACTGCATCGGAAACACCGAGGTGAGGAACTTGTGTAATACCATGACAATTACGATAACGATAATGATACTGATACTGATAAGATTATCGATAATAATAATGACAATGATTATAACATTAATAATGACCATAAAGATAATAACGCAGAAAATGAAAATGATAAAGCAATTAACCTGCCGAGATATTCCCTTTGGAGGAACCATCACCATTTGTGCGCGCAAAATACAAACTTTGTCTTGCGCGCGCGGATACGATAGCTTGTAAGAAAATATCTCAAAATTAGCTACAGGTTACTCAGTTTGCAGGTCAAGCTTTCTGTTCTAAAACTATTAGTCTAGCATGTCTATAAGTAAGAGCATAACCTTTAACCTCGAGTAAATGCTTTAAACAACCTTTGCAAAACGGAAGGGCAATATTAGTTTGAAGGCGTCAAATGCAGCGTGCCCACTTTTTTACCACTATTGACAGCTGTGTTGAGGATGTATTAACAAACCCTGGGGCCTGTTTCTCGAAAGACCCGGTAAATTATCGGGCCCGGTAAGTCACCCGGTAAGTCCCCGTAAGCGTTTCGGGTGTTTCTCGAAGCTCCCGTTAATTTCGATCCCGTTAATTTTTCCGGTAACTTGCCCGGTAATTTACGGGAGGTCGTGACCTCCCGTAAAGTTACCGGGAAGTCACAAATGTTGCAAAACCAAACAAAATGGCGGCCGGGGGCGGACTTTTTTGTTTCAACGACGCCCCTTTCTAGCCGATATGGCTGACTGGGAAGTCATTGAACGATTTCGGCTCTCACGAGCAAGAGTAGAGTGGCTCGTTGAGGAGCTAAAGGAGGAATTGGAGAGAAACAAGGCGAGAAGCTGCCCGCTGACTCCGGAAACCCAAGTAAATACAATTGTTGTTGTTGTTTTTTTTTTTTACAGTTTGAAGGCGTTTGCATGGAAGCGCTATATAACTGTGGGGTTCTATTTTATTGTTTTTCAAAACCAACAAACGACGGGAAAAAAATTAATGAATAGATAAACACTGTCATGTAAACGTCGATCACTCGCCGCGCGTTTTCGAAATGGCTTCTTTGTATGAACATCAAAATGGGTTCCTGTCACGCAAACCTGATCTTACTGCAAGCCAAACCTGTCTCCTGTGTTTAAATTGCAGATTTTGTTTTTTACTATTTTTGGAGAAGGAAGTTAGAAAACAGACATTCTACAAAAACTAAACATAATAGAACGATCTCGAAGAGTCGCATTAGGCGCGGTGCACAAATGCTGACAAATGTTGGTTATAGCATTTCAAGCTAGATGAAACACGAAGAAGCGTACTGTACTCACGATAGATAAACGAGAATAAGGAACATTAAAATTATTCTCCCCAATCACATAATTGTTTCAGTCGCATTTCTATTGATCTTGGCTTGCTTTATGCTAGAACAGTCGATTTGGGATCATTGAAAATTACGCTTGATGTTTGCCGGAGAAAACGGTTAAATCACGCCTAAAAATTTTAGTAAGATCCTTCCTTATTCCAAATATTCTTAACACTTACTTAAGCGAAATTCCTATCAGTATAAATTGCTGAAATAAGTGTTTGTAGCTAAATTTCAAGTTCTCAAGTTCACACTGTTTCCTCGGCGGTCGGCAGATCTTGTTTGATTGCTCAGCGGAACATTTTGAATTAGAATGAATCACGGAAAAAGACAACACTCCTAGAAAAGAGCGAGATTGTCGATCGAAGTCTTCGAATCGAGCTACAATAGGCAATTGATCATCACTTTCAAATAATATGACCATGCAAAATGACGATCTCTCTCAGTTGCTCTCCTTTGACACAACGATAACTTCGAAGTTAAACTTCGCACTGTTCTTCAAAAAGCATCACAGTCACAACGACAACAGAATCGATCAGAATCGAATGTGTACGTATAGTCCCAAGTGTTTCTCCTTCTCTCGCGAACGAGCGTGAAGCGCGCGCTAGAGATTGGTAACAACCCGCTATTTTATCGGGCCCGGTAAGTACCGGGAAAATTTACGGGTGCTTCGAGAAACGCTATTTCGGGCCCGGTAAAGTTTCCCGTTAACCGGCCCGGTAAGTTATCGGGCCCGGTATTTACGGGAGCTTTCGAGAAACAGGCCCCTGGGCGGTGTCTTTCCGTTTCTCCCACACTCTCCGTATCTCTCTTGACTAACTGGTCTTTCCTTACATACGAAAGTCGCTCATGACGTTTTTATAGCGACTAAGTGTCTAAACTGCCGAGCATGCGCAATTACGTCGATTCTCAGATTTCTGACACAATCAGACTTCACTCTGATCAACCAAAAATTGAGAAGATCTGGGCACGACATTAGCTACCTACATTAAAGTAAAACACTTTTGAAAGATGGAATCCCATAAAATTTACACATTTGTCGTTTGTAGATTCTTGAAAACACGGGCTCAAATTGTAGACATCTGTTATGATTTGTCATTTCCAGGTACGGGGATCACTAAAAGCACTCAAAGACCGTCATTCATTAGAGTCAAGCATTAGGCAAGAACAGGTTTGTTAAGATCTTAGCTTCTTGTTTTCTAGTTACGAAAACTTTGCTGCAACTTTATGCCGCATTTTTTTCTTTTAGAAAAAGAGATTGCGGGAATCCCGGACAGAACAGAAGATCAGCAGTTCAATGAGAGCCAATCCAGCCGGGAAAAAGAATTTAATCAAACAAGTTTCAGGACTAAAGCAAAGCAGAAAGAAAAGAGAAAAAGCTACCAACGTGTAACAGGCCGTAAAGCAAAGTTTAAAGAATAGAATAGACGTTTCATATCTGTGCTCTCCTATGGGATGAGCGCCCTAGAAATTCAAAACTTTAACATTTTCCCGATACAAATTTCTGCTTCAGAAACTCTCATGTTTAGTGACCTGCAGCCAATATGTAAACAAAATATTATCCAACATTGATGTTTCAAAAAAACTTCTGTCGAATCTTTCCTTTCTGGGGTACGCCGTGGTACGAAGTACTTCAAACTTTGCAGGAAATTTCACACCGGAAAAGCAATTTTGGAGAACTTAACTGGTGAACTAAATGCAACTAACCGTGATAAAGTAGTTCGAAATAAATCTGCATGTTCTGTAGACGGCGCGAAAGCCGATTAAATGACAAAGTTGAGTAAACAAACCCACTTGTAAGCCAATTTACTGCAGGAAGAAAAGGCTCAGAGTCAGTCCGTATAGTGAAAAACTGTGACCTCAAGCTTGAAAATGCTGCCCGGGGTTGCAGGGCGAGGGCAGCATTTTCAAGACATCGGTCACTGTTTTTCACTAAACGGACCGACCAGCCGACCAATAACAAATATAGCTTCAGGTGGTGAAATAAAGAAACCAGCCAGGGTGACTTCTCCCATTATCATATCCTTTTATCCTCGTGCAGAACGTTGCAAAAAATAAAAAGTGGATATCGATAATAGCCGCTGAAAAATTTATTCCACATTACAAAAAGTTAATGTAAAAAAAAAATTCAATTTCCCATTTTCAATTTCCCATGCCCCATACGCCATGCCCCATACCCCATGCCCCATTAGGGACTTTCATACCGGGAAGCCTGGGTACTAGTTTCGCGGTTTGTAGGGACAAAATTTTCGCGGGAAAAATTGTAAATATGGCGGTCCTTCATGAATTGTCATAGTTTTAAACACTTTTCATCAGAAATTCGTCTTTGGAGGTAGAAAACCCTATATAAAAGTTAAGTTGTTGGCCATGCAGAAAGAAATTCAAGAAACATGGAGAAAAGTGCATAGTTTGACAAAGAAAATTGCGTGAAGTGGTTGGCAGATATCGGAGCCTCTACATCTGGTATAAAAAAAGAACTAACAATGAGGAGAAATCGATTATCAAGATATCCAGGACTAGTTCAGAAACTCAAGGCAAAGTCAGAAAAAGCTTACGTATTTCCGTGTAGTCTTGATTCCGCGGATATTCCACCGGCCACAGCCAAGTGGAGGGCAGCCAACGACGATTTGCCCAAGATCAACAATGAAATGTTTACTCAGTATGTTTCCATGAAACGGGAAGGTAGTGCTGGTCAGCAGAAGAAAGCGTTACAAATGTTTACAAGTAGAAAAATTGTCAATGTCAAAACTCTTGTCAACGAGCGAGTAGTTTACGTGAAGGCTATGACAAAAAAGTCTTACGGGTCCATGCAACGCCCCACAGTTATTATGTTTGAAAATGGAATACCAACCAAAGTTCACTGTAGTTGCCCAGTAGGACTAAGTGGAATCTGTTGCCATGTATTAGCATTGCTTCTCTTCTTGAAACACTATCATGAAACTGGAGAGAAAATACAAGCCTTAACATGTACAGAACAACTCCAGAAATGGCATAGGTCTTCACACAAGAGTTCTATATACCAATGGTACCACTGAGGGAGTCAAAAGTTAAATCTGCCGTAAGAGTTGAAAACAAAGGAGGTACCATTCAAGTGGCTAATCCCCAAAATAGCACGATGAAACGTGATGTTCAAAACATGAGAGATGAAATGAAAAGTGGAATCATTAAAATTGAGGACACCTTTAAACTGTTTGAACATCATGTGTACACAGTACTGGTTGAATCAACTGAACAACCCCTGACTTTTCAGTGATACAGTTATCTGATATAGAACCTGGGTAGATATCACTGAAAGAAAAAAAAAGACTCATCCCATATGATGCAATTCCAATGAAGGCTTTGCCTGTTATGATGTTCTTGTAGTTAGAAAACATGAGAGAATTTAAATCAAGATTTGATACATGCTGAAATTTGAATTCAGTGCAATCGAGGATCATGTCTGTGAGTCCATGGCCAGTCTTAATGAAAATATCTGGCATCATCTTTAGTAAAAAACCAGCTTCTGGCTTAAGGTTAATACAAGTAAAGATTGTCTCAAGGAAAACTATCCAACTAACAAATATGCATAAATGCCATCACACCCTGATGGAGAGAATGTCCACAGATTGTAAGCACTGCAAAGAGTTCTGGTGGTTTATCTAAAGATCTCTTCCCAGTACCTTTACAATCAGTATAGATGATGACATCACTGTAAGGCTGCACACAATTCCAGAGAATGAATGAATTAATACCTTTATTTAAGTGTCAAACTAAAATAGCAGTAAATAACCACTTAATGGGGACACTATAAATAAAATAAAATTAATAAAACTATTTACAACTGATAAAACGAGTATGAAATTAATGAGATTATTTACCTGCGCATGATTGTTGAGTGTGGCTTAGAACTATTTACAAATACGTATAGACTTTATAAAATACTAAAGTGTCTATTAAGTACGACATAAAATACAATCAGAACAATGAGCATCAGCCAGTAAGGAATTTAAATCAAGCTTTCTAATATTCTGCTTAAATACAGATAATGCAGAAAGGTCTTATATTTTTGGGTATTAGACTCCATAACTTTAGGCCAATGTATCTGATGGAATGCTTGCCATATCTAGTCGTGTTAAATCTTTGCATGGCAAACTCCTTGTTTCTCGGTGAATATTTGGTGTCTGTAATATGGAGGAGGTCTGCAATATATTTCGGACAAATGCGTTTGTCATACTTTGCATGCGGTTTTCCTACGTGCGCGCATGCGCATCAGTGTCATGCATGTTGCTCGCTCGCTCGAATAAAAGTTGTTGCCTTGATTACTTTGAATCGTCTTGAATCTCTACCATCCTGACCCGAAAACACAACATGGCGTCAGAGGTGGGATCATTTCTGTGAGTACACAACTTAAACTGTGATTTTCATCGCGAGTTTGGGCACCAGGCCGGTGCATATCCACGTCTTTGATCGACATTCAAAACAACAAACATGGCGGAGCTAGCCGGATTACCAATTCCCCACATGGACTGGTCCTCATCGGACGCACCGCAAGCTCTCAGAAAATTCAAAAATCTCTGCCAGCTGTACTTCTCCGGCCCGTTAAAGGAAAAGAGCGAGCCAGAACAGATAAGTTTCCTGCTCATTTGGGCGGGCGATGAAGGCCGAGAACTAGCCTCCACGTGGACGTTGACAGCTGACGAAAAGAAGAAACTCAACACGTACTGGGAAAAATGTGAAGACTATGTGGCACCGAGAAGTAATTTCAGACTCGCCCGATACAAACTTCGCACCATCAAGCAAGAACCGAGCGAAGCGGTCGATTCCTTCCTCAAGAAAGCACGTATCTTAGTGAAAGAATGTAAGTACACAAGTCCTGACGAACATATCATTGACGCCCTAATCTTTGGATCAAACAACCCGCGTGTGCAGTCAAAACTTCTTGAACATGATGAAACCTTGACACTTGACAAAGCAATAAACATTGCGAGAACCCAAGAAGCTACAAGTAACCAGTTGCAGGACATCAGAGGCAGTCAAACTACAACGGTCAATGCCCTGAGGCAGGGTCCACACACGGGACAGCCCCCAACACAGGGAACCCAGGCTAAAGACGACAAATGTGGAAATTGTGGAAATTTTCATGATCTAGCTCGGAGATCATTGTGCCCAGCATATGGAACAAAGTGTGAAGCCTGTGGCAGATACAACCACTGGAAAGCTGTGTGCCGCTCTCGCCAAAGAGTAAAACAGCAAGACCATGGGCAACCCAGAGACCGATGGCAAAAGAAAAAGGAGAACATTCATGCACTTGACACAGCTGACCAAAGTGCTGAAGCTCCACCACCAGAGAACACACCACACATGCTGGACATTCCACAACACAACACTCCACAACTGTACTTTCACTCCTTGTACATAAACGGTGTCTCTGAGAACGACACACAAGCTTTACTACAGCTACAAGTGGACTCAGGTCAAGTAACAGCACCCCTATTATGCAAACTTGACACTGGAGCAGAGGGGAACGTCATACCCGTGGATATATACAAACGTCTGTGCCCACAGTCAAGCTACAGCCCAGAAGGCACACCGCTTGGACTAACTCCCTCAAGTACAATGATTACTGCCTTTGGGGGTCACACCATACCACACTATGGCATCTGTGAGCTCACCTTGTCACATCATGGCCACTCTAAATCGTATGCCTTCCATTTAGTGAACACTGTAGGCCCAACAATCCTGGGCCTCCCGACCTGTCGTGATATGAAGTTTGTAACCCCACCACACAGACCGAGGAAGTACCTATGCCAAACCCACAGGGCTGCCCAGATGCAAAGTCAGAGCTTCTTTGCCAGTATCAGGATTACTTCCAGGGAATTGGATGCTTCCAGGGGGAGTTTCATATCACCCTAGACCCCACGGTTCCCCCAGTCATCCACCCACCACGACGAGTACCTGAAGCGCTACGTGAGCCTCTTAAGAGAGAACTTGATGCACTTGTTGAACAAGGCATCATAGCAAAAGTACATGAGCTCACCGACTGGGTGAACGCACTAGTCTGCGTGACCAAGGCCAATGGTACGCTTCGATTGTGCTTAGACCCAAAAGACCTCAATCGTGCCATCAAGCGCCCACATCACTGCACCCCAACATTGGACGATGTATTTCCAAAGCTAAACGGAGCCAAATACTTCAGTATCGTAGATGCCCGAAGCGGATATTGGAACATTAAACTTGATCATGCCAGCTCTTTGTACACAACATTCAAGTCACCTCATGGCAGATATAGGTTCCTGCGGCTTCCCTTCGGTCTGATCTGTGCCCAGGACATCTTTCAGAAGAAAGTTGACGAAACTTTTGGAGATCTGCCTGGTGTAACTGGCATCGCTGATGACATCGTCATCTATGGATGCGACCTCGCTGACCATGATACAAACCTGAAAGTAGTTATGGAACGTGCTCGTGAAACCGGTCTCCGTTTCAATGCAGACAAATGCAAGATAAGATGCACAGAAATACCATTCTTTGGCCACATCATCAGCTCAAACGGCCTCAGACCAGACCCACAGAAGGTGGAAGCAGTTAACAACATGGACCTCTCCACGAGTCTTGCTGACCTACAAACCTTTCTTGGCATGACACAGTTCCTCAGACGTTACCTGCCCAACCTGGCAGCACACTCAGCCACCCTTTGGGACCTCACCAAGAGAAGCAGTGAGTTCCAGTGGCAGCCCCAGCACCAGCTAGCTGTAGATAAGATTAAGAAAGCCATCACATCAGCCGATTCGTTACAGTACTTTGACAGTACAAAACCAGTGACCATCCAAGTTGACGTATCCTCGCGTGGCCTTGGTGCAACCCTGCTCCAAGACAAGGGCCCCATCGAGTATAGAAGCAAGCTCTTGACAGAGACAGAATCACGCTATTCAAACATCCAGAGAGAAATGCTAGCCGTGGTACATGGTCTTGAGAAGTTCAACTACTATGTATATGGAAGAGGCGTCACTGTTGAGACAGACCACAAGCCGTTAGAGGCGATTTTCAAGAAACACCTTGCAACAGCTCCTCCACGCATCGCAAGGATGATGCTCAGGATCCAGAAGTACGATGTAGACATCAAGTATGTCCAAGGAAAGAACGTCCCATTGGCTGATGCACTGTCCAGGATCAGCCCCTGCCCTGGTGATACAACTGAAGGGCTGGACGTATCTGTCCATGAACTGCACCTCCACCTGAATGCAAGCCCAACAAGGATTGCTCAGATTAAAGAAGAAACAGCCAAGGATGAGGTACTCCTCTCACTTCGCTCAACCATTACCCAAGGATGGCCCGACAGAAGATCAGATTGCCCAGCACTCCTTCATGCATTCTGGAATTATCGTGACGAATTAACCGTCGCAGATGGAGTCATCCTGAAGGGTACACGCATTCTCATTCCGAAGAGCCTACAGGCAGACGTATTGCAGCAATTACACTATGCACATCAAGGAGCAGAAAAATGCAAACTGCGTGCTATGGGTTCAGTGTTCTGGGTCAACATAAACCGCGACATAGAAGAGATGGTCAAATCCTGCGCTCCATGTCAACACAATCAAAATATGAACTTAAAGGAGCCCCTCGTGCCTCATGACATCCCACAGAAACCATGGCACACACTTGGATGTGACCTATTCTTTTGGAACAACTCACCCTATTTGTTGTTATCTGACTATTACAGCAAGTTCTCACTAGTGCGAAAGTTGAACAACATCCGGTCAGACACAACAATAGCACACCTGAAATCCATTTTTGAAGAACATGGGATCCCAAATAAACTTGTCACTGGCAATGACACTCAGTTCACCTCTGCATTATTCCAAGAATTCTGCAGCACTTATGGTTTCACCCAGGTGACAACAAGTCCGTACTATCCACAAGCCAATGGTTTCATCGAGAGAGCCGTACAGACTGTAAAGAACCTCCTCCAGAAATGCAAAGAATCTGGTGCAGATCCTCATCTTGCCATGTTATGCCTTCGCAGCACCCCTCTTGACCACAACATCGCATCACCAGCAGAGCTCTTAAACTCAAGAGTATACCAAGGAAACCTCCCTTCTGTATCCAAACCAGGCCTGTCCTTATCTGCAGATGGAGACGTAAACACCAAGCTCCAAGCGCGGCAAGATCAGCATAAATCATAGTATGGCAGGTCTTCCAAGCCCCTTCCTGCCATACACCCTAATGACCCAGTGCGTGTACTTAGCCCACACAATCACAAATGGGAACCTGGTATTGTCAAGTGTAGCACACAGGCCCCCCGTTCATATATGGTCACCATGGCAGATGGTAGTACCCTCAGACGAAACCGCAGTCATCTTCGCCCAACAGGAGAGAAAATTTGTATCCAGAGCAACAACCCCAGTGATGAACCATCGACACCCCTGAATGAAGTCTATAGCACCGCGCCCAGCACCTTACCAAGTGAGAGTTTCCCTACGTGTGAACAGACCACACCGGCACCTGCCAGTACACCACAGTTGAGAGGTCCAGCTCCAGAACCCCCACTCCGCAGATCCTCAAGGCTTGTCAAGCCCCCTGACAGATTGGACTTATAAACTGAACAAAACTCATTGCTAATTTTTGTTGTTGTTGTTGTTACTGTTGCCATATCTCCGTCAGAAGGAGGGGGATGTCATAGTTTGCATGCGGTTTTCCTACATGCGCGCATGCGCATCAGTGTCATGCATGTTGCTCGCCCGCTCGAATAAAAGTTGTTGCCTTGATTACTTTGAATCGTCTTGAATCTCTACGATCCTGACCCGAAAACACAACAGTATTTTTTTGTCTTGTACATAAAAACAGCCATATCCTGTAACCGTCTGTTACGCAGGGTGCACAGATTAACCATACTCAGTAATTTATCATTTTGAACTGTTCAACAGATAATCCACACAAGTACTCAAATGTATTTGGCTTCTTAATGAGATTGGAGTAGCTAGATTGCTCTTGTTGTAGCCTTTTTACAGCAATCTTCAGTCCCTCATTTTTTTATTACTATTTTGCTGGGTTTGTTCAATGTTTCGCAATTTAATTTTTAAACTGAGATTTTCAGTCCTCAGTTTTTTAACTACGTCTTGAGCATTGGTCAGCTGCTCGGTCAATAGCTGCTTATCTTCGTCCAACGCACCCAAACGAGTAGATAACTGTCGTTTAGATAACTTCCTTGACCTTTCAGTAGTTGGCTGATCTCTTTCTGTTAGAGTTTCTCTGTTTTTAGATCCAGAAACGACAGAACACCGCCTGGCCAGAAAAAGTTTCCTACTTACTTTTCGTTTGGCAGGCTTTGTTGCTTTTCTCTCTAATTAAGCTTTCGCCTGTTTAAGCTTTTTTTTCCAGTGTCACTAATTGAGAGGCTGGGGCAGGGATGTCAGGAAAATCAGCACTCGTGTTCTCTCAATATCCACGGCTCCAATGTTCCGCACAAATATGGCCAGAATGCCAGGTTATACCCGTCTTTTGAAGAATCCTGGTGTAGGCAGCTTGAACCTCAGGGTCACGGGACAAACGATAAAACTTGTTCGATTCCCCTTGAGGATTTCGCGTTCGTAAATTGTTGGTACAGAATGCTGAACAACAAAACCACTTCACCATCCTTTCTTGTCACACTGCCGCGATATTTTTTATTGTCCCTACAAACCGCGAGACTAGTACCCAGGCTTCCCGGTATGAAAGTCCCTAATGCCCCATGCCCCATGCCCCATGCCCCATGCCTCATGCCCCATGCCCCACGACCCACGACCCACGACCCACGACCCACGACCCACGCCCCACGCCCGATGCCCCATGCCCCATGCCCCATGCCCCATGCCCCATGCCCCATGCCCCATGCCCCATGCCTTATGCCCCATGCCCCATGCCCCATGCCCCATGCCCCATGCCCCATGCCCCATGCCCCATGCCCCATGCCTCATGCCCCATGCCCCACGACCCACGACCCACGACCCACGACCCACGACCCACGACCCACGACCCACGACCCACGCCCCACACCCCACGCCCGATGCCCCATGCCCCATGCCCCATGCCCCATGCCCCATGCCCCATGCCTTATGCCCCATGCCCCATGCCCCATGCCCCATGCCCCATGCCCCATGCCCCATGCCCCATGCCCCATGCCCCATGCCCCATGCCCCATGCCCCATGCCCCATGCCCCATGCCCCATGCCCCATGCCCCATGCCCCATGCCCCATGCCCCATGCCCCATGCCCCATGCCCCATGCCCCATGCCCCGTTTTAGTAACATCCATTTAGTGGATAAAGTCACGGAATTATAATGTATATAGGAGATTAATAAAGTTGTGCGTTTTTCCAAACCTCAGATATTCGTCGAAATATTTTGCACAAATTTACAGAGCCCAGTATGGAGCCGCCATGTCCTCCGCAGTACACCAACATTGCGGCCGGAAAATAGTGTAAACATCTGAACTTACTTTGGCTATCTAGGCGAGTGATTATCTGTACTGAACAAACAATTTTACATAAGCACTTTTCCTCGTACTTTAACCTCCTAATGGGCTAAAAAACACAAGATAAGTATATGTTTTTCGACAAACGCGTTCGTAGCTCTATGTCACGCACCGCCATAACTCTGAAATTCAAAATGTCTCGCTTGCTTGAGAAACGCAGAAAAACAACAACAACAACAACTAAACCGACAAAGGCTAAGGAAACTGGACTGAAACGTTTATAGGTTGATATAAAGACCTTGACTCATTCTACGCCCTAAAGGCCTGCAAACGAGTAATAAGCTATTAATCGATTCCATGAATAGCTTGAGCACATCGACTCCATTGAATTTCGTACGACTTCAAATGCAGAACATTTAGCTCAATTGCAATGTGGCTAGTGCTTCTCAGTATAACGACTGCCTGGGTACACACAGCAAGGCGTCTAGTTTACAAAAATGATCCGACTTTAAACACTCAAGCAGACTTCATCCCAGCGAAACTGTTACTTACTTATGTGCATTCTTTTGTTTTCCACACCTAGTTTTATGCTAAAGTAATTTCACAATTTCATTTCTCTATATAGCGTTACCAATCTTGTAAAATTTGCATTTGATCATGTGACATTCGTCAATTTTCTTAGGATACTTTTATATTAACATGCTTTATAAGCAAATCAAACAAGGAATATGGCAGATCTAAAACTGTGTAGGAACCGTGAATACTCGCATGCTCTGATTGGTCGGTTTTCTACTATTAGTACTTTCTGCTACTTGCTGAAAAGGAGAATCTTTGTTTACGATATTTACCTCAGCATAAGTGATACAGTTTCTAATGGAACTACAAAAACATGAGTTCTGATATTGAAAGGGCACACAGTACTATTAACTGTCTCAACGAATTTGAGCCCGATGTAATGAATACTTTTTTGCGCGGGGCGGGTTTAAAAACTCAAAGTTTTACAAAAAATGTATGAACTCATTGGCGCTTTTGCCACCCAGAAATTTTGCAGTCTTTGAAAGCCAATTTCTCCTCGAATTTTTCACCCAAAGAGGCAAACATGTAATTCATTACTAAGTTTCACAAACCCTTGAAATGTTTGTAGTCAATTCGTGCCTGGCGTGATTCCTTATTTACGATGACCTCCGCAAAGATCCTCCTATATTTTAAAATTAGAATAGATAATTCAATAAAGGGTACAGCAGGCACTGAAGTGAAAACAAAATGTCCTTAATTCCCTTGGAATACCAGTGGAAAATACATTTTTTAGCTTTGGACCATTATTAGTTAACAGAACACTATCCGGTACTCGAATAAGAAGCGATGTTTCTAAACATTTAACTATAAAAAATTGCGATAAAATATTTCTAAGCGTATTGAGAAAGTTAAAAATTTTGTTATCCAGTACTACCTGAAAACCAACTGTCATGTATCTGTCAATTAAAATAGTATCCAGTTTATTTAAGAGCCAGTGCCCATAACTATGGACCAAACAACGGCACAAGTCGAAAAATCGATTTTGCTCATTTTTTGCCCATAGATTGGCCCTAGCTAGTAAACAAACGGACCATAGTTAGTTTCCGCTAATGCAGCTTTTTTGGGGAGAAATTTGCGAAAAACGATTTTGCCCCGATTGAGCTCAAAATCTACTTCCTGTTATGCTAAATTTTCTGAAAATTTGATTGCTTTGCGCGTCGCACAGCAGCTACTTGAGAATCTTTCAATGGTCTTTACATTCAGCTCAGGTCTTCATGGTATGACTGAGCGAAAAACAAAATAAATCGAGGTTTCTTTTGAGCCCGAAACGAGATCGAACAGAAACGCAAAATATTACGATGCGTTGCAAACGAATTATAGCACTAAAAAATCGCCATATTTTTCAATGGGCTATAACTTTAAATGCCATGAAAACACTTTCTACGGGTTAACTGTACACCCACCTGTTTGAAAATCAAAAAATATCTCTGGGCAAATGGTTTTAAGTCGCCCGCCTTGGCCTGTGCTTCTCATAGATTTTTCCCTGAACCGCCGTGAGAATGTAAACAATTGCGTGACGCGGGCGGTCACCGTGAATACATAATTCGTTTCCAACAAACCGCAGATGGCTATCTTAGAACATTTGGGTGAAAAAAGAAACACATAATGGACCACTTTTAACTTTAATATTTTGAAAGTCATCGCTTTGGAAATTTCGTTAATTAAAAACGTCAATTAAAAGCAATTTACTTGGAGTTCGGGTGTTACTGCTATGTCGTTTTAAGCTGTCGTTCTTTCCTTGATCATTTTAATTACAAGAGCGAGTTCTAGAAAGAAAATCGTTCTAAGTTCATTTGTTAAGCGTAATGACAAGTTGATATTGTTGGTTTGTATTGTTGCCTTACGTGATCTGAATGAACGCTACAGTGATTAAATTTGTATTTGTTGATTGATTTCGACGGATCGATTTTCGGTTAAACCTTTTTATTTGTACCAACACATTGCCTTTATAGTGCCTTTTCTCCCGCTAAAAAGTCGGAAAAAGTAAAGTAAACAAATCCTAAAAGTTTAAATCATAAATTAGAGGCATCGACAGTGCGAGTGTCTCGGTAAGCTGTTAATTTGAACAATTACTGTGCTGGACGGATTGCTTTCCAGGTTACGCACGTACTATACATATAGTTCATTGTGCGCGAATGTTTCTGTTTCAAACAACTGAAATGCTCAATGCTTTTTTTTTCTTTTTTTCTTCAGTCTTAAAACTTAAGGTTAGAGTTAGGCTAAACCCTAAACTGTTTTGGCGGCCAACCTATTTTTGGCTAATTGCTTAATCAAATTATATATATATTTCATTGAAATTCGCTCTTCCGTGACCGACTTCCGCGAACAAAACAAGATGGATGTTCGCTGTTCATTTAAGACTACAATCCTGGTCAAAAGTGTTGGCACAGTTACGGCAGATGACTTCACAGGCAGCCTCTCTTAAGACCAAAACCGCGCAAGCCCGCCTACCCCCCTCCCCCTGTCAATGTTGATAAAAATCTTGAAGAAAAAAAATCCTTGACAATAGCTTCAGAATAGCCACGTTTGAAGAATTGTTCGCCTCCTAGAACAGTATTCTCGAACTAAAGAGACGAGAAGATAGATATTCACGTCTTATTCCAATAATAGCGATTTTTCAGCAATCGCGTTTGGTTCCAACACAACTGTCTAACCACTTTCTATTGTCCCTTTTTCCTTTTTTCCCACATCCGATCTAGTCTTTAGAATAGCTTCGTTTTCATACAACATTGCTAGGGGGGAGGGGGGTCAATTGTACTTGCTTCTATTCATCTTTTGTTCTAAAACGTTAAGGACGTAGTTGAAATCGAGGGTTTTAGCGCGCAAAAGGGGGAGGTGTCCCAACAACTTATGGCCAGGATTGTAGGTTTACACGAGAGGAAATTGTTCCGGATTCGTGATGAATTCGGAACGTTTCAGTGCCGGATTGATTTTGCCGTTTACATAAAAGTGGACGAATCTGAAAAAAAAAAATCCCCGGAATTTAAAGTGGGAACTTTGAATCCGAAAACTTTTGAATCTGGAGAGTTTTGTCGTGTAAACGATTTTCTCTCGAATCCGCATATTTTTCCGCCTGTGATCTTTTGAGCTTGCGGTGGAACGAAAATGGCGGATTACATGATCCAGTCGTATACGTAGTCGAGTCTTAGGCACATTGATGGCCATTTGATGGCGGTCGCTGGGTGATTACCTCGTGCTGTTTCAGGTGTAGTAATCACTTTTATAATACTGCGCAGATGACGACGATGGCACGATCGAAAACCTCGACGGTTCTAGATATTAAGTAAAGACCAGAATAACTTCCTGGAGGGACCTGACATGATGAATAACAGTACCGTGGTCAGCGAGTTGAAAGAAAACTTCAGACTGTCTCAACCTACCCCCAGCCTTATTTTCGGAGGCATTTTGTTTCTCGTTGTCGAGGCAACAAACTGCTTGTTAACCATTCCATCATGAATGTGCCCGGAGTTATCGTCGTGTGTAAACGGTTAAGAATCCGAATATCCTTTCCCTGTAAACCCCTACTAATCCGAATACTCTAAAATTGATGAATCCGGGAACCTTTACGAATCCAAAAAAACTCCTTTAGTGTAAACCTAGTCCTAGATCGACCACTGTAATGTTTATTTGTCTACCAGTGTTATGATCTGCAAATTTCGGTTAATTGATCAAACAACCAAAGTAGAAAAGATGGAGTTTTTCCCAGTATGATCGAACTTAAACGCAATTTCTTCCTGGGCTAATTCAATTCAAGAAATTCCAGGTTTTCTAGCTGAGTTTGAGCATATTGTGTAGGTACAAATTTTCTACACAGCTAGAAGAGCTGAGATGCCATCACGCAGTTGGTAGTTTATAGAAATTATGGTATTTCCACTTGACTTTATTTGTCAGTCAATGATTCAATTGCCATAAACCATAGAGGATTGGTTGTATCTCTAAAACTGCCACTATATTGTAAGTTATCAGTGAAATCAATAAAATAAACAAGTGTTAATATCATTTCCCGGAGTACTGTAGCAACGTTCTTTATCAGGGATGTCGTGGGTGTTGCAATGCAAATGAAAAAACATATATATATTTATACTAACTTAAACAAAAAAAAACATTTTCCATTATTTTATCCACACAACGTTTCAAAAATTGCTTTCATCGGATTGCTGGAAACGAATATTTTACTCGAGAGTGGCTATCCGCGTCACGCAATTGTTTACATTCCAACGGCGGATTTTGGGCAAAATCTATGAGAAACACAGGCCAAGACGGGCGACTTGAAACCATTTGCCCAGAGATGTTTTTTGATAGCCTTACAGGTGGGTGTATATTTAACCCGTAGAAAGTGTTTTTACGGTATTTAAAGTTATAGCCCATAGAAAAATATGGCGATGTTTTTAAGCAATAATTCTCTTGCCACACACTGTAAAATTTTGCGTGTCAGTTTTGTCTCTTTTCGGGCTCAAAACTAACTTTGATTTATTTTATTTTTCGCTCAGTCATACCACGAAGACCTGAAAAGAATATAAAATCCATTGAAAGATTCTCAAGTAACTGTTCTGCGGAGCGCGAAGCAATCAAATATTCGGAAAATTCAGCAAAACCGGAAGTAGATTTTGAGCCCAATCGGGTCGAAATCGTTTTTGGCGTATTTCTACCAAAGAAAGCTGTATTAGCAGAAACTAACTATGGTCCGTTTCTATTCTTACTAGGACCTATCTATGGACAAAATACAAGCGAAATCAATTTTTCGACTTGTGCCATTGATAGGCGATTTAGGTCCATTTTTGTAGGCATTCACTCTTAATTATTAAAAAACGGTCTGTAAGATTGATTTGAATGTTTCTTTTCAAACTCTGGGTCCCCTACAATGGAATCAAAGTGATTTTATTTGGTTAATTTTGTATCCTGGACTTGCTTACAGTCAACAATATTAATAGTAAGAATATTTTAGTGCTGAGCAATACTATTGGTAGAAAAAAAGAGTCTAGTCGTGTTACTTAATTAAACATTCTTTGTGTATTTTAAAAGTATTAGGCCCTCGACAAGGTAGCGAATTTGCTCCAACATCGCGAAGTAGTACAACATGCACTCTGCGCGCTCGTATAAGAATTTAGTGTGGATAAGTTTGGCCTCTAGACTGTAGAAAAACTCTGTCGAGCGAGTACTACTACTTTTCGTCGCATTGTAGTTAATTAAAGGTTAACGCAGTCAGCGAGTGAATTATCGGGATTTACCTGCAAGAGTTCACTAACAATGAACGAGAAATTTCAATACCGCACGAGGCTTTGCCGAGTGTGGTATTGAAAATTTCGAGTTTATTGTTAGTGGACGAGTACAGGTAAATCCTGATAATTCACGAGCAACAAGAAGATCTGTTAGATCTTATAACCGCGCTTTAAAAATCTAACGGTTCCCTTAGCACTACCGTCGGAACGCAGTGCACATTCCAAAGCAGTCATTGATGATTCTTTTCTTACTGTAGACATCACATCACTTGATCAACACAAACTGTATTATTGCACCATCAGTGGTAGCCGTTGACAAATCTTCGATGACGTAATGGTCTTAACCTAGAACTTTCTTCGGGATATGTATGGGCATGAACGATATGAACGACACAATAACAACACTATTAACAACAGCTTTCTTTCTTAAAAGTCATGATTAAATTTAATTGGTGTTTTCGATTTTGGTCACTCCAGTGACCACAGATTGAAAACGTGACAGAAAATTGGCGTTACTTTTGATTCTCACCAAATTTGTCATATCCCCGCCTCGGGAGAATTTTGTTAAGTTAGCTAATTTGGTATGAAAGCCACCGTAATGGCGGTCGCCGTCGGCGAAATGTTTCTTTGCTCAAAATTGGGGCCAAATCTTTCGGAGATGGAAATCAGGACATTTGTAAGGACACAGAAAGTAATTTGGGACCAGTTGCTGGCTTCTAAGGCTGAATTTGTCCAGAAGTAAGCTGTATTTTCGTTTTCGTGCCGAAAGCCACGCGATGAAATCTTATCGGTTTGTTCTGCTGTCTTGTTCTGTTTTTTCTCGTGGTCTTTTTTGTAGCCCGCCGAGGCCAGTCTTTCTTCTAAATCAGTTGAAAAAAGTTCGAAAAAGATGTTCCCATCCAAGTTTAAGCTCTCAGGCGATAATTCTGGGGAGTGAGGTCACAAAAAAAATTCTAATTAATTCTGGTTTTGTTCGATTTCGCTGAAATTTTAACACGATAAAGCTGAATTGTTAAGGAATAGATTTACTGCCTGCCAATGTGTGGTAGCTATTAACGCTTAAGTGATATATCGCTTCGAAATCAGGGTTTTGAAGAGATTTTTGTGCAACGTGTGGGTTCGGCGTGATTTTGTAATCGGAGGTTTTTGTTGACCCCGAAGGAAAAAATACCCGGAAAAGGTCATTTCATCGATGATTCAAACGAATATAAATATGTATATGTTCCGAGCGAAATTTCTGCTGAAAAAATATAATTTTTGACGAACGCTGGGTTTTTAATTTTTTTCCCGCGAAAGTCAGTATCGGAGATGAGATTTATTAATGTTTCAACAGCTTTTGGCGGGTAAACATCACAGGTTGCGTGACTCAAAATTTGGCCGAGTGAAAGCTTGGGTCTGGTCGCCTACAAATCGAAAAAAAAACCACGGGTAAACCATGAACCACGCTCGGCCCATGGCCGCGCGGTTAATGAGTGCGTTAACATTTTTACTATTCAAATTGAATACACTGCATTGAAACCACTATATTTGAGTCAGCCGAAGCCATGGTGTAATGACAGTGGTGTGTTAAATTTACACCACGGCTATTACACCACGATAATGACGTCAAGGTGGTTGTTTCGTCACAACCCAGTATCACGTGGCAAAAATCAGCCAATCAGAAAATCGGAATTCGTACAGTGTATGAAAGTTGAATAATAATCAACAATAACACCTGACTCTCCAGACTGTCGATCACCTTAACTTTGTTAAGTGTTCTACACTTTTCTATATTCGTTCACACGTTCGAAAATTAGTTTCTGTGCATCATTAATTCAGGGCGAAACTGGATAGAACTGAATGTTAGAAACATGCTAATACTTTTGAATAACTTTGACATTTGTCAGTTAGTCAGAGATCCCTCAAACGAATTAAGCAGCTGGTGTGGAAATATTTGAAAGAATATGAACAAAAGTATCTTCTCGCATTTGGCTTCACAGCTATGTAGGGATACGTTCTCTTCGTCTATCGTCTGTTTTTCAAGCTTCGCTATGAGACACCGTAGCTTCTTCAAGCCGAAAACGTCCACTGACAAATATCCGTATATATTTTGTGCGAATTTTGTTAACTAGGTATAGCAACTTACGAGTCCATGACGTCAGTCTTTTGACATTAGTATTCCACTTGATGTAAATATTTTCATTTTCAAATAATTTGACAGACATTTGAGCACCCAAATGTAAAGAAGTTAACCATATTTATTGTGAAAGTTTGTTTAACGCTCCCTCAAACAATAGGATATTTTTCCGGACATTTGTTTGCTGCTGTCTTCTTGACGTAAATTGTTGAAGTGAAGGCACCACTGATAGAAAATACACAACATTTTCGAAAATGGCGTCTGTACTGCTTTTTTCTTTTCTTTTTCTTTTTTTTTTTTTTCCTGCAGCAGGGAACTTAACCGTCAGCGTTTGCATATCTGTCAAACTGAGCGGGTTAAAGTTGCGAAATTAAAAAAAAAAAAAAAAAAAAAAAAACTAGATCGCTTTTCCTGGAGTTTCTTGTTCACTTCAAAATTAATTAGAAAAAACGAGAAACCTTTCAAGAGCAAATGCATTTGATCAGTGTCAAAACTGTAACTCAGGCGTAGAACTAAAATCATCAAAGGGTTATCACGAACTACATGCAATAACTCCTGGGGAAAGGATAAAGATCACGAAACTGGAACTTAGTTAACTATGCCTGAAATAAGTTACGTTTCTCGATTTTTAAGATATCAACAAGTGTACATGTACTGTGTTTATTTTCCTTCCCGAAACGTCTTAATACATTTATTTATCAGTAGTAAAACTAGCAACCTTTGTGGCATTATAGGTGTTGAAAATGGAATCCCTAAAAATAGGGTTCCCACTCCACTGATGAGAAATCAGTGGGGAAATAGGGATGTTGTGTATGTGAGGGTGGGAATGTGTGTGTATATGACAACAAAACATTTTAAGAAAATGAAATGTATATATTAATAGTTAAATTGAGGGAGTGACCTATAATGCCACAAAGGTTGCTAGTTTTACTACTGATAAATAAATATATTAAAACTATTTTCCTTCCCAAAACGTGAATATCTTCGCTAAACTCCTATACCTTGTTTTAACCCCAGCCTTAAGTTAATAACACGTTTAACAATTAAAATATCTGTTATTTTAAACTTTCTTTTCGTTTTATTGATTGTTAAACTTTATTAAATTATCAACTGAGTATTCTTAGGCCTCTATGAAAGAATGAAATGCGAGTTTACAATTGGCGCAAAATTGAAGCGTTAACAACAGCATATGAAATGTTTACGCTAATATTAAATATTTACGCGCCTATTATTTAATCTGAAACCGATAAACTTAGGATTGATGGCATTTGTTTGGATGAACTTTCCAGAATTAGACTATTTTGCCATTCTTCTAAAAATTCTCTTGAATTTTTTTCTTAGTCAATAACCTGATCTACCCATATCGCCGAACTCATGTTTGACAAAGCGTTTCTTAATTGAAACAAGACATAATCTGCCAACATTTGCAGTACGGTATTAGTAGATGATGAAGTCATCTTTAGCAGACGCGCATATGCAAATTCAGCTGTTCGACTTAACAAACGAAAGGACTGTGCAATTACCTTGTTATGAACAGATCGGCGTATCCCTCGAATAATATTTAAACAGGAAGACCTAATTAACAACACTCCGGGTGTGGAGTAGACAATTTGAATTTGACTTCAGCAGAAGCGACTTTGCTTTGAAAATGACTGCTTTTGTTTTAATTCTTGCATTCATGAAGGTTAGAAAAATAACATTCATTCTATAGATATGAATCTTTTTCTTTTCTTCATTATATCTGGGCCATAATTGTGTTATTATTTCATGGTCTTTACTTGAACATTGTTGTTGTTTTCCTTATCGGCTAGTCTGCTGTTTTAATTCGTTTGGTGGCAAGCGTCTGCCCTGGCTCAAGTTCGGGTAAGATATAAACACAGTTCATTATCTTGAACTTTTCCATTCTTAGCATGTAAGGCGTATTTTAATTACAGTGTCGGATTAAAAATTAAATTTACGATTTGAACGCTGAAGCAACTCCCCACGATGGGTTCCCTTGCTAACTCGGGAACCTGAAGGGAAACCCTGCGCGGTTTGTTCAGTTTTGACCATTTTTAACAATATCTTAATCCGTTATTGCGAGGCACAAACGCTTGCATTTAAAGTTCTTTCCATGACTGATAAGAATTTTGATAATCGCTTTTTTCAAGAATGCAACTTAATTTCTTCTGTCCTTAAAATGCCTCTTGTTGACTTGACGACGTGTATTATTTTCTCTGGTTATATGGAATATTCTATAGCATAAGGAAAATGCAAGATGGAAAGGACGTTTCCCCAAATTTCATGGCAGAGTTAATTGCTTCTTTTGCATAATCGTCCTCAGGAAGATATTTTTCACAACAGCCTATCAGCAATTTTTTTCTCCTCTGGACAACATCATCATGCTTTCTTTACTCGGACTATAATTGCTTGTTTGCTTCAAGGTTGTCACAAATTAGGCATCTTTATGCTAGCTTAGGCTTTGTAGTCTTAACCAACAACATTCAGCTGCACCAATACCGATGATACGCGCAGAATCAGTAAATTTAAAATTTCATAAAACTGCTGAATCATTTTAATATTCTTACTTGACTTTTCAATAAAATAAGGAATTTAGCGCACATGAACTGTCAATCAAACATCTTGATGACATTTCCCCGACTGCCGCTGATCTCAATTTGCACGAAACAATTCAGTTCCCAATGACTTTAGGTATTGATTGCGTATATAAGATTTAGAGTGAAAAGCTACAAAAGGACAGTCTGTGATTGTGACTAGCGAGTACAAATAAGTAATTCATTTTAATTTTGGATATTTGCTTTAGCATGAGAATGATGTAATGGGTGAAATTCTGGTGTAACTTCAGTCCGTCAGAAGTTGGTGCCTCAAACCAATTTTATTCCCAGACCTTCCTCTCTCTCTCTCTCTCGTAAAAACCAGTGCTACCCGTTTGGCCTCCAAGATAGCTCTGTACAATTCTGAGTATCCAGGTTAACATCTAAGGGCGCTTTCCATTCGACGAAAAATTCCGGTGTGAATTTGCGGAAATTTCCATGGGCGAATGGTACAGACTTTTCCAGTGTGGAAAATGACAAGCCGCGCAGTTTGGTTCGCTTGGAATTTTTCAATGACTTCGAGGTTTAAATCGCAAATATAGAAGCAAACAGAACACTGATAAGTCGACGTCGTGACTTTTTATAGACCACAACAGCAGGGACCTTCACAAACCACAACGGTAGCGAAAACGTAGCAAAACAGGGGGTTTAATGAGTCGAACAACTGTTCTGCACACGTTATAAATCTTTATACACTTCCTAGCCAACCTACGCAAAACAAACAAGTACACCACGGGGGCATTATTTTTATAAAAGGCTCTCTTGACGAATTCAACTGTAGCTAGTATTTATCGAGATAAAAGTGGAAAGATTCTAAAGTATTTCCACATTCGACTGCGCGTCGCAGTCATCCTTGCGTGAGATGTCCAACTCGCTGGGCGTTAAATAGGAAAATTGCGAATTTGCATGATTTCCGAAAAAGAGGACAACCTCGTGAGGTATACCCAAATTTTTGAAAATTTTTTCCTGGAAATTTCTGTTCCAGTTGATTTCCATCTCGGAATTTTCGGAATTTTCGGTTGAATGGTTCGTTTTTCGGAAATTCAACAATTTCCAGATTTTCTGGAACCTATCCCAGGAAATTTCCGTACCATTTGTCCCCATTTCGAAAATTTCGGAATTTTTGGTCGAATGGAAAGCGCCCTAAATATGCTCTAGTGTCATGTGACAACCATACATGTATAATCGTACACTTTGTGCTTATAATCAAGGATTCAAAGTGTTCGGTGGTATTTTAAAATCTTAACAGATCACCTCTGGCGTAACAACGAACAATGGTCTTTACAGTAGAAATAAAACGGTGCTTTTATATCACAAATCATAATAACGTTTCCATATAACGCGCGCTCTGATTGGCTGAAACGGCGTGCTTTATCAGAGAACAGATGCACGGTAAGTTGCATTTCAAATTTTTGCTTCGGATTTTTTTACAAATTCGACCCGAATTAAACTTTTCCTGTGATCCAAACTAAAGTTTGGTTTGAAAATATTAGCTAAATGTGTGGGGAAAAAATGAATTCTTTATTATAAAACAAAGAAAGGTGTGCTCTGCTCTGTTGTAAAGCACGCAGGAAGCGGTAGAGTGAGGGGAAACACGAGACGTAGTCGAGTGTTTCTCCCTACTACAGTCGAGGCTTCTTTATTTGTTAGTTACTGATTACACGACAAGATACGGGTACGCTAAGTTATACCTCTTAAGCCGATTCTTTTGATGGACTCTGTATTCTATTCAATAGGAATTTTCAGCTACAATCCATTATTCGAATATTTAACGATCGATACAGGAAACAAAACAAGGACCCCGTCTATCAAGGTAACTTCAGGTAGTTTCCAAGGAAACCTCGTGAAAAATCATGTTGGCTGCTCAATCGAACGTGAATTCATCCACAATGGATCAGTTTGGAAATATCAGGTCGCTCGCTTCAAGTTTGAGAGCAACATTAATATACGAAGTCATATTCGGCTCACAGGAACTAACGCTCTCTCGCTAGTCGGAGAGAACATTTCTATAGAGACAAACGGAAAGCTGCAAATTGAACCAAACGCCATGCACCCACGTTACGGAGATCCAAGATTTGTTGGAGGTTTCGTCGCAAAAAGTGGCGGAAATGGTCAGTACACAAACGCTTTTTGTTGTCTTTGTAAATACCTACGTAGCATTGTGGTATCTTCATTTTGAAATTGCCCAAGACCCATAAAAAAGTGTATCAGTTGATTTCGTCGTGACAGATCCAAAATTGTCCAGCATATTTGTTGATTTCACTGGTTGGAAAAAGACTTCATTTGTTTTTTTAATGCTTTGGAGTACTAAAATCAACGTTGACGTTGTGTACAAGAAGAATTTGCCAGTGAGTAATATTTGGTAACACAACAGGTTGGATGATTTCATCACTGACTCAAATCAATATATTAAATTTAACGCATTCTCTGAAGTACGGTTTCCTCTCTGACTGCCAACAGGGGAAGGCTGAAAGAAAAACCCTACATCCTTTTTGCCTTCTTTTCTAAAAGGATACACGGAATTCTTCTACAAGTAGTCTGACCTTTTGATTCTAATTTTTCCATTCAGCTATTGGCCGGGCACCAAATTACTTTAGAAACAGAAGGAGCATTAACTATTTTGAAGAGGTTTCAATGATCTTTTAGGGCACGGGACAGTTTGTTCGCAATTCATCACTTTCTGATCATTAAGGCCATATTAACTTGTCATGCAGGATTTCATTATGGTGGACCTGGCCAAGGTATTCGTATCAATGGAGAGTTTGGAGGGGCTGGGCATGGTGGTCACGGAGGAGGAGACAGCAGCTTATCTAATGGCAATTCATATGGTCTTACTGATGCAGACCTCTATCTCGGTGGAAGCACAGGTATAAATGAGAGTCTCACCTCGTCGGTCCTCGTCTTTATGCGCGATAATCGTGTTCGTTACTAACCGTTATTTAGCATTCCTGTCTCATTGCAGACCGGACGACCACCACTTAGTAGATCTGACAATATTACTGCATTACATAGTTGCCACATAGTATCGAATAATCACTAGTTGTCACGGCATACGTTCCTAGTTTGCCTTCCACAAACAACGTCCGAAAATGGCCCGCTTTTTCCCTAACAAGGAACTGTTTTATTTCCGTTCTTAATTTTAAGAGGACATACTATAGATTCATCGCAGTTGAATCATTATCGAAGTTGCATAAGGGGCAACATTTTGACAGGAGTGAAATATCGCCTAATTAAATGCGCATAGACCTTTCTAAATTTTTCGTCAGTGAATTAAAAGTTAAGTTTTCGTATCTCTCCTTCATTCATTCATTCATTCATTCATTCATTCATTTCCTATTGTCTCAAGGAGCTTTTACGGGATCGAAACTACCAGGTGTAGGGGGAGCAGCAATAGAACTAGAAGCGAGTGGGAAAATAGAGATACGTAAGTACACTCTAGCTATTTCAACACAATGCTTAATTAATCTCAATTAGTACAGTATATGTTACCTGTTCTGTGTGTTCCTTGAACAAAGCATCTTTTAGTCTTAGATCTTTCCTCTCGCATCAGGTGGTACTATAGATGCAAATGCTCTACCAAGGCCAAACAATGCATTAAACAGCAACGAGATGACCGCAGGGAATTCAGGAGGTTTAATAAGACTTCTGGCTGAAAGGGTAAGAATGCAAACGTATTGTGAGGTCGTTATACGTGATGTACTCATAACCAGCTAATGATCTAAACTATATCGCTTTGTTTATCAATAGTCAATTTCTTGTATGAGACGTCCCTGCAGGGAATATAATCCTGGTAGTTGTATTCGTCATCTTGGACTGGATGTTGGTTTTGACGAGTACGGCTACCATGATTCCCTGTAGGCGCGTCGAGCTGACTATCGCTCGTGTAGGGCAATAACTTCAGCGTGTTTAGTAGAGACTCTTAAATGGTCACGGTCCCAAACCTAGCCCAAAGCTCCAAAGTTTTTACTTTATATTCAGTGAACGTTATTTATAAATTTTAAATATATTCTGTCCTGGCTACGGTTCCTCTATTTTTAAACTTTTTTGTAACTCGAAAATCAAGAAAAGTTGTTCCATCCAAGATGCGGTCGTACTCTATCAGAGAAAAGACACTAACGGAAGACTCGCAGATCCGCAGATTTCCAATAGAACATGTTGATAAGCGAGTCGGTCTTTTAACAGGTTAATATTTCACAAGGAGCAAGGGTTTCTGTCAAGGGAAATAAAGAATCATGTGGAAATCTCAGCAACTGTAAGGCCGGTGGTGGAAGTGGAGGGATTGTCCAAATCATATCAAGATCTGGTTTTATGGCCCGTCACGTCATCAGTTTAGGCGGTCAAAGCGGTGGCCACAGAGACCCACCAGAGAATGGATTTCTGTACATAAAGGGTGAGAAAAATAGCACTACACAAGAAAAAGATTTGTAACGTTAACCGAATTTCCCAGAATAAGAATTATAGAAGTTAACACAGTTCATTGCTGACCGATCTAAAGATGTTTCCATCCGATTTTGGTGACTTCTGTGACTAGGACAAAACATCAAAGAGGGTCAAATCTTTCAAAATCTATTTCTAGTGCTGTAATTCAAGTTAACATTTTTTCTGCTGTTTCATATTCATCAATCCCATCAGCTACTCAGAAAGTCCAATACGTACCTTTCATTTGTAGGTGTCAAAGACGGAACGTTTAACACATTTCCTAACGCACCGTTCTCCTGGGACCAAAGTCATTTTTCAATAAGAATGCGGCCCTCTTCTACCATGGCAACCATCCAGCAAAGCGCACTCAAGAGCCAATTGCCTGCACCTACTTCTCGAAGAGAAGTAGCTGATACCGCTACTTCAACAGTATTACTGATTCCCACATCGATGCCATCTTACTACGGAGCAACATTAAACATAACAACAAGCTTTGTACAACAAAGTCCAGGGGTCCCCAGCTCACAACAGCTTTCTCCAACTCGTAAAGTAAGCAGTCCATTACTGCATAATCCACATGCTACATTCTCAGACACTGAAGGTAGGTAGATGAAACAAAGCTAGTCTTGACGAAGTAAGCTCTCTGTTCTAATCCTTCGTCGCCGAGAGAAACCACGACAAGTTCTCTCATTCCTTATAACAAATCCTGCATTTATTTGGATGGTAACTTTCACACGTGTGTTTTTGATCGTGTATAAGTCTTAAAGTAACTCAAAACAACGATTTCAACAGCTGATATTACTACCCCAACAGTGTTACTGATTCCGACATCAACGCCGCCTTTCAATAGTGCAAGATTAAACATGGCCACGAGCTATGTACCACAAAGTTCAGGGGTCCACTCGCAACAGTTTTCTCCAGCTCGTGAAGTAAGCAGTCCATTACTGCATCATCCACATGTTACAGTGTCAAGCACAAGAGGTAGGTAGATAGAACTATGCTAATCTCACCTTTCTAATTAGTGGAGGCCATGACCAAACACAACACTTTCTTGTATTCGTTATTTATAAGAAATCTTGCATTTCGTTCAGCGAATATTTTACAGCAATATAGTGATAATAACTTTCACAAACTTTGTTTAGTTGACATAAGTCTTTTAAAAACCTAAAGCCACGATTTCAAATCTTGTTCGCACAAACTACACCAACATATATACATGAAGATTTCACCCTGGGCTACAACTTCAGTTGTTCACTTTCCTTTTGTAATAAAGGTTATGTATGTCTAAATGTTATAGGTCCACCTTTAGAAAAAGAAAATCCTGAGAATTTACGCCAACTTCTTGATCGAGTGAAGTTATTCAAGGCAAGTTTGCGTTTCCTTTATAGCGCTGTTTTCGTTTCGCCGGTTTCCTCAAGCAATGCCCTAACTGTTTTTATACTACTCGGATTATATGATCCCTCCTGCAAATCTGGATTTATCTGTTATTGCACTAAATCTATTGTTGTGAGTATTTTTTAAATCTACAGCATGGCTATCTTAAGAGGTCTTTATAGCTTATTAATCATATTTGATGTCTTAAAAGGCGAAAAGAGTTAATTAAGTAAGAGAATTCCAATCGCATTGCATGAACTCTAATTAATAAACTAATCAATGAACTACTATAAACTTCCAGTCACGTTTTAGGAAGATGCATAATCTCGTATTTGTTATAATCTTCATAGCACTTTTCTATTTATATTAGAATAAAAGCAACGTCTCTGGTGAGGCTGCAGCCATAACAGAGTTCGTGGAATCGTTTCAGGGATTAACAGTTGTAGGAAATCTAACAACAGAAATTATCAACATCAGCATTTCGTTGGTCGAAGAGCTGAATACGCTGATGATGTCGGAGGGATTGCCTATCAACAAGTCTGAGCTACAGGTAAACTCAAGATGAAATCAAAAGGTCGAACCAAAGCACGAAATGTGTTTTGCCAACAAGTCTGATGGAAAGATTGTATCGAAGCCCTTGTAATTAAGAAAATTTTTGAGTTGCTTGTTCTTGTAGCGAAACGGTGTTTTCTTAATACGCGTTGGCAGTGGCCTATTTTGTTTCACCTTTATTAATAAAAATGAAGCTTTTTTTAAATTGAAATTGTCATGAAACTGGCATAATAATGAAATAAATTATGTCCAGATGTGTTAGACCTTGAAACAAAATTCCCGTTAACTGCTAAGATCCTGCTTGAGTTCCCACTACGTTAATGTTCTTCCTTTAATTTTCGATCGCTTTTGATATTGACTTTTTAGAATCAGATCTCTACTTTAATGACCACTGTTGATGAACTCTTGGATGACAGAGATGCTTCTGCATGGCACAAGAGTGGAATGGTGATAACTTAAACCTTGATTTATCTTTGCCAACTTTGTTTAAAATCGTTGTCACTGTTCATTGCATTACAAAGAGCAAGATTCACCGGTGACTATACTCAGAAACGTTTTTCTTAGTACTATCATTTCCAACTTCAGTTCTATGCGTTAGCAAAGAAGAATGCTTTTCTTAACACTTTGTCTCAAGAAATAGTATAATTATAACTTTCATAACTAACGTAACCACGGTTGTCAGACGTACTCAGATAAGTTTTCAATGTTGATTTATTATTCTGTTGCGGGCTTATAGATCATGAACCTTGTCGAAGCTCTGGAGAAAACCTCATCCTTAGCTTTGAATTCTACCTCTACAACTAATCAAAGCATTTTGCTGAGCAAGAAAAATATAGGTAAGATTATAGATCACCGTTATTAAACTAAGATAGCGTTTTATATGTGAACATCTTTACCTATGAACTTGTTTGTAAACCATATATTTTTTTTATGAACATGTTTGTTACTTGCACTGTTAGCAGTGCAAGTTAGGTCGATTGCAAAGAATAAAAGGCTTTACAAAATACTGGGCATTAGAAAGTCATTTTTCACGTTATCTTAACAATGATTTCTTCTTGTCTCTTTTGAAGTGTAAGAAAAACCTGATCGTAGGCTGATTGCACAAAAAAACCGATATGACCTGCTGCCGCTATCCCTAGCATCAGTTATGGTATACTAACCTTTCATCCGTAGCTGATTTATGGATTTTTCTTGTAGACATGATCACCACTGTAAATTACATCAATTCAAGCGGCAGTTTAACGATTCCTGATCCTAATAAACACGTTCGGTCAACTGCCTCGATAACCTTTCAAGCAAGCGGCTTTTCTGGCGACACGGGTAAGGATACACACGGAGATGAGAGTCCTTTTATTTAGCACACATTTTATAGCATTGTGCATAAGATCCAAATAGATGATTGCTGCGCTCTCGAACCAAGAATGTAATTATTTTCCCCCAGTAGAATCGTTTTTTTTTTTTTTTTTTGATAATGATAATGTGACAAAGAAAAGAAACAACATTACTACATTATGCACTGACAATTACATCTAAAGCTTGGAAAGAATCCTCTTCTTACATTCTTTTTTTATGAAATGCCATTTAAGCGGCACAAGCGAAGCTGACAGAACAACTGATGGTCAGGCTACCCTTCTTTGCATGAACTATTCTTAACAGTCATTTACGCCGTCTTGATGCCATGGCCTGAGAAAATAAAACAGCCGTTCGTGGCTTGCAATTTGACAGTTCGAGTTTTCCACTTTACTGCTCGTCACCACCATTCTATCGATGTCATTTATCTCTTAGTTCTAACAGTGGCGGATCTAGGGGAGGGGCCCGGGAGGCCCGCCCCCCCCCCCTTATTTTGGGTGAAAAAAGAAGAAATGACTGAAGGAAGAAGAGCTGGCAGGGCAAGTAAAACAAAACCGCCCCCCGCCCCCCCTTAGCTCAAAGTCTGGATCCGCCACTGTCTAATTTCTGCCAACTTCGATATCTCTGTGCAATCTAAGGGCTGCCTTTTCAGTCGGGGGTAAATAATTGCTTGTTACACAACTTCGTTGTAAAAAGAGTTTCATGCATTATCCATCTAAACATAACGCAAGTGGTCATGAATATTTTTGTTGCTTAGCAACTTTGGAGGCGAGAGCCGACAAGCCCATTCAATTTTTGGAGACGGAATGTCGTCATTTGCATTGTGTATGCTGTTGCTCTTAATTCCTAATATATAGATTTAGGCCAGCCTAAAAGCGTAGCTCCTGGGCCGCGTTGTTCAGAGCCAAATAACCCAGGAGAAGGTAGAATTTTGATTTCAGTTTTGTAGCTTTGCGGCGCGGTTTTCTGTATATTGTTTGGCCTTCTGTTTTGAGTTTTAATAATCACTATATACACAAACCAAAGCAGCCAAAAAACATTTGTATAGAAAAAAAAGTTATAATTCGGTTAACTTTTAATCCTTGGTTAGCGTTAACCGGCTTCCGAACAATCCTGCCCTGTTTTCAACAAGTTAACCTTAGATGAGCCCGCGATCCAATCGAAAACCAGCACTTGGTCAGCGGTCAACTTTAAAAAACACGCGACCTCGATAAGCTGTAAACTTGAGCCCGCGATATGGTCACGTGATACTGGTCAGCGGATACCTTGTTTTGACAGGTGTCAATTGATCATAACATGGATGTCCAATATCAAAGAAGTACACGGTAAACCAAGACTGCATGTCTCTGTCAACCTATTATTTGGAGTATGGCGGCCATGTTGCGCGACTCCGTCGTCGTCGTCGTCGTCGTCGTCGTCGTCGCCGTCGTGCGTACGCGCCCACGAGCGATACCGCTAGCCATGATGACCATGAGAAAATCAACTCATGGGTTTCCTTTTCTCTCCTATATGAGTATGGGGCTCCGCTTGGCGGCCCTTCGGGCCGTCGGAGCTCCGCTACTAGAGAACAGCTTTTAACACTAGTAATACTCAACCTTCAGGTCGGCTTGCTGTGAGCGTGGTTATTTACAAAAACCTCATGTCTCACTTCACAAACAAGTTAACATCTTCAACTGACAGGTATGTGTAGGCTTTCTTTTTCTGATTTATCAGTCCCGAATAATGGAGGGACTTTCCATCTCAGCAAAATACAAAGGTACAGTACTGATAAGAATGAAGCGTGGAAGAGATGGACTATTGTGCAGATAATACACAGTATAAGGCTTTACTACAGTAGTGCTTTAAGATCCCATTTCCAGGCCAAAAATATTTTCTCCTAAATAATAGATATTTTAAAATATTACGAATAAAGCTAAAAGTTTCTTTATTTGTATTTTTTTTAAACCGATATAGAGAGGGTTCAGCGGAAGAAGTTCTCAATTCAGAAATAATCTCAGTCATTGCATTTTTTGATGGAAGACCAGTCCACTCGCTAAAGAAAGAAGCTTTTATGACATTTGGAAATAAGGTTTGTATTTATAGCTTTTGTCACACAAACCTGGCTGGTAAATTATACTACAATGGGCCACGTTCGAGATACCAATATTCTAACATGGCTCCGAGGCTTTCAGGCCAAATTTCTATATTTGGTTGTGTTTTCTTTGTATCCAAGTCTCTTTTGGGAATTGGGAGACAAAAGAAACTTTAAAAAGTTACAATTTTTACCCAAAAGCCCTGGAGCCATGGTAAAATATTAATATATCGAACGTAGCCTATTAGAGGTCATTATAATTAACTCATTTTTACAAAACATATTAACGAATTAACTTATAAATTTACTATTTATTTGTATATTACTAATTAATTCTGCATTGTTTACGCAAATTCTTGCCAACAGTCCTGGTTTATGAGAAAAGTCAAAACTATAATTGTTTTTTTTACATCTGTGTTAAATCTTTTAACAGACACAAAATGGAATAGATCCACGCTGTGGGTACTGGAAACCTTTACCTGGGTAGGCATGCTTCATTATATTTTGATTAAATCGAATACACTGAACAAAGATCGTGAGTAATTAATTTCAAACGAGTCTAGGGTGTACGCCAGAATCAATTTTTGTCATTCATGCCAGGTGAAAATATAACTAAAACTTATAGAGTCACTGTATGTTTACAACAACTAACTACCCGTAAATAAAAGACAGAAAATAGAATTTTACCGTAAGTAGTTTCTTGTAGGTAATGAACAGTTATTAGTTTACTCTAAGTATTACATGAGTACAGTTATTAGTTTATTGTATGTAATGTATCGTAAGTAGTGAATTGTAATTAGCGTACTATGAGCAAGTTATTGTAGTTATTGTAAGCAGTTTATTGTATAGGTATGTATTGTAAGTGTGTTTTCTTAGGCAAGTAATGTATTCTAAAAGTTTATTGTATGTAGCTTATCTTTAGGCATGAAATTGTAATGTGTTGTAAACAAAATTTAGCAAAATAAATAAAAAAATTACAAAAATAAAATGGAAATAACAGTCCAGTACTAAATACCAATCCATTACGACTGTATATCCATTATACTTTCTATCTGTTTAGTTGACGTTTCTACCCGGGACACTCAATAAAGATAGTAATTTAATATTCTGTTAAAAGGTGACATAAACAACATTATTTTCTCCTAGTGAAAAAGAATGGTTATCCAACGGGGTTTCCATAATTGTGAGTGACAGCAAGCAGACTGTGTGTTCGACAAATCATTTAACCAGCTTTGCTGTGTTAATGCATTTAACTGACGTACATGTGAGTAGCTATTTGTCGCTGACAAGTCTTAATATCATTGACATACATAGGGGCATGCGATAAGATTGCTTAAAATTTCATTTTCGTTGTTACATAAGTCCAGCTGAGGTTATACTATGGGATCCGAGAATAATCAAACATTTTGAATATTTTGAATACCATGTTCTGTAAAAATTTTTTAAAAAGAGGCAAAGTGTGTTGGGGCTGCTTTAGATTAACATTGTTTAGAACCATTCTTATATGGATACAGATGCCTTATTTGCTCAGGACGGTTGCGCAATATAAGAAATTTGCAAATCAAGTAATAAACGAGATGCATTACTTAGCTATTTTCTTGGTTAATATGTGGACTGTAACACCCTTTTATATTTTAGCTCTAAAGCCACTTCTATTAATTAATGGACAGCATAACTATTTCAAACAGTCATTTGAATCATGTCTTCTAGAAATCTTCTCAATAAGTTTTATTTCCTAGGTTTCACCTGAAGATCAGCTTCCTTTGGAGATTATAACTTACATTGGTTGTGGAATATCATTTATTGCTCTAACGGCTGCTATAATAATATTTTTAAGTCTGAGGTTTGTACAAGGTTTTTTTAAATTAGTTTTGCTATTTTTAAATAGGCCGATAAATGACTTTTTTCCTCTCAAATGTTATGCAAGGGTACACTGAAAGTGTATTTCAAAGATTCTAACCACGAGTTTCTGAAAAAATTTTCCACTTTAACTAGATCTTTGACTGACATCAAGTATCAAATTCATCTTCACTTATGCATCGCCTTGGCGATGGCGCAAGTTGTATTTCTTACTGGTATCACGGCAACAGAAAAACAGGTGAGGATGTACTGCATAGTATAATCTCACTTCCGTAAACAGATTGACTTAATTTATGAAGTTTGAAACACAGCTCTTCTAAAGTTCTTTTATGATACTTCATAAGGCATCAGATCAGATATTATTTTCTGCAGTGAAAACGATTACCTTTTTATTTTGTGATTTTGAAAGCTTACTACCTCGGAGATCTGAGTTAAAAGGATGTACTGTCAACGTTCTGTGTCCGTGGTCACCACAGTCTACGAGGCTAGAGTGATCTTTGTTTCAAATGTTTGTGTCTTGCAGTGGTTATGCAAATTAGTAGCTGTTCTACTTCATTTCTTGTACACTGCCAGCTTCACCTGGATGAGTGCAGAAGGATTGCATCTTTACTTTAAGATCGTCACTGTCTTTAACCTCGAAAGAATAAAAATGATCTACTACGTCATCTTTTGCTGGGGTGAGTAGGCCACAAGTTAGAGACAGTAAAATTTTCATTTAATGTGAATTTCCGCATTTCTTGTTTTTTTTTGTTTGTTTCTTTTTTTTTAAAGAAAATAGTTGAGAATTTTCTCAGAATACGTTTATATGTACATCTAAACTGACGTGTAAGTTTCAGAATATGAATTCATCATCTCCAATTTTTCTTTTTTTTAAAAATTCAATTTTATTTACAGGACGAACACTTACACTACTTACAGCACTAATATTGTACTTACATTTACACTTACACTGTACTTGCTACTTACACTACTTATACTTACACCATTTATACATGCACTAGTTACAATAAATATATTACAATACAATCACACTAATTAAATTACAGTTGGCTTACTTACAATGCTCTTTTTTATAATAGATAAATTGCACTAGCACATAAGGTACATACAGGCTACATTTTATTTTCTACAACGCACTTAATTATGCTAGACTGCTTCCTTACTTTTCAACTACTACCAACGGAAAAACACAAAAATTTACTTACAATACTGCTGATTAAACAAACGCACTTACCTAATAATAGAAAAAGAAGGAAAAACAAACAAGCAAACAAAAAGAGAGATAGTGAGAAATAAAAAAGGGGGGAAAGCCATGCGGGTTTTCTTTCGCTTTTCTTGTAATACGGGAAAACGTAACACCATTGATGTTCTTGGACCAAAAGTTGTTGGTTTATCGGCCTTGATGACTAGATTAGAATTATTTGAAACAAATAATTTTTAAATAAGGCAAGACCATTTCTTAAGGAAGGGACTGTATTTGTTGGCTGAGATCGCGATATATTTTTCAAGTTCTAAGTTTTCCTGCACAAGGATTGTGAAATCCACAAATTGGTATTTCCTACTGTTAAGGGAACAACTGTAGGGAAAGTCCAACTAATGATCTTGAACATGTTCCCAGAGGTTGCGTTCTAGTTTGGCAGTACACTGGGAGACTGCAAACATGTAGTAAATTTCAGTGTTTCAGCCAGAAAATTTTACTTGAGGGCCAAAGTGGTCCCTGAAGATCCTTTTTAGGGGCCAATTTTTTAGGAAAGGGGCCACTAAATTGAAAGCTACAGAAGGAAAAAATGCGTCAGGGAACCAAGGAAAATAAGGCAGTTTATTAGGATCTATGGTAAAATTTAATAGTAAGTGCTCTTTGAAGGGTTTCTACTCAATAAAGTTTCTTTTGAATCAGATACTAGTATGAAGGATCCGTGTATTACAAGAGAACAATTCTTAGGCATACATGACGTAGTCAATGATCAACGGCTTGCAATGCATTATAGGGCGATTTCAAACACGGTCAGCCATTCGAAAGTTTTCCGATATGAGAGAATCAATACAGCAACGCAAAAGGACGGATTGACTTCTTTTCTTATGTTGAATGTTTTAGAAGCAAAGATCTTTAAATATGATTTTTCTAGAAGGACAAAATGTGTGACAAAATAACCGTTACTGATCGTCAACACAGAGAAATGTAGTCGCCATTATGCCGTAATATGGCGACTAAACCAGAATTTTTGGTCGCCAAGGATGAACTGCTTGTTGCATTGGCGATCATATCGATCACAATTTCGAGCCCTGGGATGGCTTTTAAAATATTATGCCTTTGTTAAGCCTGTAGTCTTGTAAAAGGAAAGGGCTAAATTGGCCCCTTTTTCGTTTTTCTGGGGGCCATCTGTGATTGTAACGCGGGATTCCCGCAATGGCGCGCTCTGGCAGAAACACTGCAGTAAAAGTGTAATTATCGAAACCTTACGTGACTCTATTCATCCCTGCAGACGTGAAGCAGCTGAGCCTTTTTGAGCCCCTCCCTCCCCCACCCGACCGTCCACAAGGATGTAGTCAATTTAATCCCCTATCTACCAGAAAAAATATCAAAATGGTGGTAAAAATGTATTTTATAGAGATGTTTCGGACAGAAAGAGTGATGCATAACACATTTTGAAGATATTGCCATTGCTTGAAATGTTTTTTGTAACATTAGAAATTTTAGAACAGTGCAATACCATAACTTATTATATCTCTAAGTTAGTACGCGCGCTGTGTTTGGTCAATTTAGCGGGCCGTAATCTACTGTACGGCCCGCTAAAATTTAAAGCTGTTTTTGCTGCCAAAATGTTTCGTGATTTATCGCTAAGTACTTTTTTAGCAATTAAAAGTTTAAAAATTTCTTTTACTTCTGAAATTGTGTATTAAAACCTGCTAACGACTTGAGAGTCACTTAACAACGATTTCAAATTGAGTCGTTTTGCTTTTGAAATGCGTCAGAAATCTGAAGCCGTTCCGCGTGAATAGAAATCGTTCCTGAGCCCGTCAGACACACAGTAAAGATATAATAAATATCTTACTAACCTCGTTTTCTCGGTCCGTACTGTAAGTTACGGACCCTCGTTCTTCCCCTTCAATTTATAGCTCGCGCGCTTCGCGCTTGGGCCTTAAATTGATGGGGAAAAAACTCGGTCCGTAACGGCCCTCGAACTCGGTTAGTAAGAGGTATTTATATAAATAAAGGTAAAATGTTTGAATTCTTACAAAAAAAAGATATTATTTTTATACTTCCCCCTGGAAAATCTTAATTGTAATAACCAAGAAAAAGACCTCAATTCCCCTGCTGAATGCATGACAGCTCCATTTGAAATAACTGATCACTGAATTGCAATACAGGAAGGAACCTTCGCTGTGTCTTAAAAAAAATTAATTAATTAATTAACTTTGTTTAACGAGGGTAACACACAACAGTCTTACAACCGACAAACCCCTGGTCCTGGAATTCCCGATCGAATTGGAATTTAGAAATTTTGATTTTTGTGGAGGGAGGAAAACTGGAGAATCCGGAAAAAACCCTCAGAGCAAGGGCGAGAACCAACAACAAACTCAAGCCACTTATGACACCGGGTCCAGGATTCGAACCCGGGCCACATTGGTGGGAGGCGAGCGCTGTCACCACTGCGCCACCCCTGCTCCCCGAATAATTCGATTCTTTCATTCATTGACGCGCCTTTCCATTTATGCAGGATCTCCTGCCATTATTGTTGGGATATCCGCTATTGCCAAGACGGAAGGATATGGTGCAAGGAACATGTATGTTGTACTTAAACCGATGTTTCAAGTGTAATCATCGAACACATACGTATGACGTCTGCTAAAATATCCTCAAGTACGTGCGTTAGAGCGTGTCCAATATAAGAAAAGACAATTCCAGCTTTAAAGCTATCAATAACAACTTACTAAAATGAAGGTATGAGCTCCGTTTCTCGAAACCACCGGGACCTTTTCGTGCCCGTAAAGCAATTTTTAGTTAATCTGTATCTAAAAACAGAGAGGTGTATACGCCTGAAACTTCTTGTATGAAGGGAACCTCTGTTCACATTAAGAATATGTGAATAAAACAGCTCTTAAATCATAAGGTTTAAGATTTTACTACTGCCTTTTCGGGTGCAAAAACCTTTCGGGACCTTCGAAAAACGAGCGCCTGGTTTCCGAACCCCTTTTTTCTCAAAAAGGTGAGGGGGTGGTCTTACTTGTCAAGGATTTTATACAAAACGGTATAACCTTGGGATATCATAACACTAGTTAATAAGTTATGTAACCTTAAGGATAAAATATCTATAAAAACCCGGGCACAGATCTTTTGTTGCTACATTTTTTGAGCTATCATTAAATTAAATGACCGTTGATATCAACTGGTGCCATTTAGACTTTTTTGAATTTTTGGCCGTAACAAGTCAGCGTGGCTTAATTTGCATATAGAATCAGGCCTTAATTAATTTTCTTGATAACTGCAAGATCGCATAGTTCATATGTATAGTAACAAGACCTGAATTTCACACATAAAATTGTCATATAATGTTTTAGGTGCTGGCTGTCTTTTGACGAGGGATTTATTTGGTCGTTTGTTGGACCAGTTCTGGCCATTATTTTGGTAAGTAAGCCTTGACTCCTTTTGGAGAGTTTGCTTGTTAACTTGATCTTAAACGGTGCAATAATGATATTGTTTTCTCTTTAGTTCAACCTTGTTATCCTTGGAATGACAATAAAAGTTCTGGTTTCTTTGACGAAAGTGGCGGAATGTAATGCCCAGCAACACTCCGTGAGGTGACAATAAATTGTTATGTGACTGTAGGTGGTCTTATTTTCATTATCGTCCTAGAGCGGTTTCAATTGAGTGTCGAAAATAATCAGACAATTACTTTGGTTTGGTTCTGGTTTTCCTAAAATTTTAGACTGGCTGAGTAGTCTAATTGGGAAGCAATTGGTTTGGTTTTAAATACTGAAAACTGCTCTATCACAGCCTCTTAAAATTAGTATTTGGAAATACTTACATTGAGTTTTATTGTTAGAGTATCAATTTTATTTCATTATTTTAGTTGCGCTTATAAATTTATAACCAATTTGTCGATGATCTCAAGCTTATTCTTAATTCATACTATCAACTGTCGCCTTCTTAAAAGAAAACTTTTAATGTCATTATTTTTTTTATCATTTAACTATGCAACTTCTCGTACCGTACACGAAGATAGCCGCAATGTCTGCCCACATGATGGTGTAGAAAGGTATATTGTTCGCTCTGCAAACGGACAGCTACGTTTATCCGGTAAAGCTGCTAAGTAAACCTGATCTTACATATTCTATATCTCTTCCTCAAGCTAATGGTTTTTTTTTTTCGCCCCAGATCTGGTGTTAAGGCAGCTTTGGTTCTGATGCCCTTACTTGGCATAACTTGGGTGTTTGGCCTTTTTAGTGTTAACGCCAAGACCGTTGTTTTTCAATACTTGTTTGCTATAGTCAACTCATTACAGGTACGTTTTGTGTCAATTCAGCAAATATCGCAGAAGTAAATTGAAAGAAAGGTTGATCTGTGATGTTTACTACTGAGGACTGTTTCACGTCCGAGAAGAAAGCTGACTCAGCATGTTCTAAGTTAAGAAAATGATGGGGTTAAAAAGGAATGAAGAATCGAGCCCTTATCGGTACCGCTGTTAATTATATAAAATGAACTCCATGTTCCTTCTGGGTTTCGATGCTTAACACTTTCGCTATATGATGTTATGTTATGTTATGTTGGTGTAATCAAGCGACTGATTTCTAAGGACAGCAATAAAGACACGTGGAACGTCAGAAGCATTGAATTCAACTCTTAGATGCCTGTCTTGTCAGGAGGAATTAAACTAGAAGGGTCTCCAGATTTCGAGTTTCTTTACATATATAAATATTTATTTATTATTATTATTAGGCTTTATTTTTCTTTGGAATGTACCAATATTGATTAAATATGTTGAAAAAGTAAAGGAATATGATTTTGATTCATTTGGACTGTACAACTGTTTCAACCGTGGAGCAGTTTTGCAGTCTTAACTACATATTCCATTGCTAACACCCAATGTTTATTACTGCTTTTTACTTGTTTCGTCTTCGCTGCAGGGTCTGTTCATCTTTGCTTTTCATTGCGTTGGCAATACTGAGGTAACAGTTACTACATTTTCACTATCGACATAGCATGAAAAGTGTGCAAACATAAGCCCCAAAAAATAATTATAAGAATTTTGATTTCACCTGATAAACTGGTTAATAGTAATTTTATGAATTCATCATTGCTTCAATGCCTTGAATAGTCGTTCTTCCTTCGACTTATTTTAGGAACAACCCTCGTGCGACGGATATAGAATAGAGTCCGTAGAAGATATATGGGATCATAAGATTATTGTTATAAAAAAATTTCTTAAAGACTGGACAACTGATTAGAAGTGCGAAGTGATTTGGTCAAATACGCCATATCCTTTTCCAAGGAATTAGGTTGCCATGCAAACATTTAAAGCACTATTTCATGAGCGCTAAAAAAAATACTTTGTTCGTCCAGTAACGAGGTTCTGGTCTTGTCAACAGGTTCGCGCCGCGTTAAATAGGATGAAGAAAAGACGTTCTACGAAAATTGCCTCCTCGCAAGAAGTAAGTTTACAATGAAGTCCAAGGCAGATATTGATCTTCGTGGGGCCTAAGTGTTTTCACGAGATGCTCATTTATTTTGGCTGATACCATTTGATGGAAAACAAACATTGATCCACGAGTACGAGGCAATAAACTTAAACTGGTTTGGTCGATAATAATTAGTTTGTTATAAAGCCGGCCAACTCTGGACGTTTACCGAGAGGTAAAACAAGACGGTACGGTGGATAAATGAGACATCTCAATTCGTGAAAGTAGAACACGGATCTGAACTGTCGGATTCGGAATACCTTACAACATCTCACATCAACTCTCTGAGAGTAAAGACTGCTATGACCAAGAGACCATAAAGATCATGGCCTCTTGCTATTACTAAACGTGTGCTTCTACTGCTAAAAGGCTGGGAGTATTATTTGATGATTAAATCTCTATTAACTTCCCCTCCCCTCCCCCCCCCCCCCCCCGCGCCGCTACCTCCTCCTCAGGTTTTCCCCAGAGATGTTTTTGTTACTTGTACTTCTGTTGTTAATATTGAGTTACTCAGCTCACCCAATACTGAAGAATCGAGCTAAAGAGTCTTCACATCAACTTCATTCTAGACATAAACAGCAATAACTTAAGTAGATAAACTTTTCACATTACGTCATGTTTCCTTTGCAGGTCTTTTTGGATAGAATCAAGAGTAACTCTAAAAGTAAGGCTTATATCATGGGAAAGGTAACATTTAGCTTACACGAGATTCACTCCATCTGCGACATTAACAATTTAAGTTATTGACTTTTTCTTTTAGTGCTGAAACCATCGAAAGGCACGGATGATCTAAAAGAGAACACAGTTCAGGTAATAAAAACACCCTTAGCTTTTTACCATCTTGAAGGTGATACAAGTAAACTAACCGCGGTAGCAGGTTTTTCCAAAAAAATTAAGTTTCTAGCGATAGCTCTAGTTCCATTCGGCAAAACAAAGTGGGGGATTGTGGGTCATGTCTGTGCTTACAAAATTACAAGGGACTTTAAGAAAACCACGACGGCAACGGGAATGTCGCTAAACAAAAGATTTAATGAGCAGAACAATGCCCGTGCACGTGTGTTGTAATTCTTGATACATCTCTTTGCCGTCCTCTGCAAAACAACAACGTTCAAAGTGACCGAATTCTGCGTTGTCTGGAGATCATGAAGCACAACCGCTAATTTTATAAATTTCTATTTCAAATTTATCGCTGTGTTCCAGACTTAGTTTTGTGATAGTTTTGACAGCGATAAACAAAGTTTAGAGTTTAGAGCACCGCGAGATTCGTAGGTAAAATATAAAATCGTTTTTCAATAGACGTTGTCCTCGGCGTCGTGTCATGGTTCCTTACAGTCAAGTAGACGTCACGTCGTCTCTTACTCTCTTTGCATCATTACATTTTTTACCATCATCATCATCTTCGTTGTCGTTGCTGTTGTTGTTGTTGTCATAAACGTTTCATTAAAGTAGTATTTTTATTACCTTTTTGTCCAGGTTGTGGACCCGGCAGACTTAGACTTCGAACCCATCGACTGACTGTTCCAGCTATGACGCCTTATAACGATATAACCTGATAAATTATACAATAATTTCAGTAACTCGATTAGTTTTAACTACCGCAAACCTTAATAGCTTTCCTGTGAAATTAATTAATTAACTTTTAATTACATAAAACGATTCTTCTACAACAAATAGGGCGCGAAACATGTAAATAAACTATTATAATTACTTACTGGAACAATTCACGGGTTAGAAAGAGTTTACTTGCCTCGAAACGCCTTTGGACCCATTTTTGGAACTGCGAGATTTGAAGGAAGACGTAGACCTGCATAATAAAATGATTCGAACTACTGACTTTAAACTGGGTTCATAAAATTTGGAGTAAAGCAAGAGAAAAATAGAGAAAATACAAAGAAAATGCAGAAAATCCGAAGACGAATGAGCAGATCAGTTTTAAGTCACATATTATCTCATGAATAGCACTTAAATATAAACCAATGTATGCTGACGATTTATTTCAGTACCAAGTTTATTTGCATTAAAAAGGAAAAGAAATAAAATATGTTACAAGAAGCATGATCAAGTTACGCGAATGAGGAGTAAAGCTGAACGAACATTCTGATTTCATTTTACATGTCATATACGCTTCAAACAATTAGCTTAATTAGAAGCAAAGCCTGAGCAACGTAAGAAGGTTAAAAAAACTAACCTATCTACACGTAATCCATATTTACAATACAATGAAAATTCAGTGAAGGAAATCATTTCTTTCACCTTGATATTACTGTATTTACAACAAGACGAGTTTCAACACTTCTTTCGCTGTTATATTATTCTCTACTTTTAGAAATAGCAAAATGTTAAAACCAGATCACCTGACGTTCTCGGTAACGATACGATTCCGTGTAAATGAAGATAATTGACACCAGCTGGGTAGAGAAATCAATCCCTTTGAGAAGCTGAGACAAGCGGTGTCCTTCGTCGTTTACTCGGTGAACTTCCTCAAGTTCCGATTTGACATAGGACTCCATGGTAGAAATGTGCTACATATTTTCAGGAACACACTTGTTCAAGCCTCGAGGAACAGTTGATATAGCCCCTTTTAATATGACGTCACTTCATGAGATTAGGTCAATGAAAATGAAGGAAATGTAATTGGTTAACCTCATCAGTAATTCTTTTCAAGACTAATTCCTGCCACCAATCTTCTCGGCATAGTAATTCCTTTCAAAACATTTCGCATACCGTGGTAATATTTGCTATATAGCGAACCGGAGAAATCAAGAAAGAAAGAACCATCGCTAAGACTAAGCGTCTCTTTGAAATAAAGTTTTGATAACTAGACTGAAAACTTTCCAATAACTAAACTATTCCGAAAGGCTGTACATTTTGTAATAAACACTCAAGTTGATAACCAGTAGAAATAAACTAACAATAAGCCAACCATGTTGCTGCATCAAATTCCCATTCGAGAGGACTGTGTTTGTTTAGACTGTGTTTGTTTAGACTCTGTTTGTTTAGTCTGGTTGTCTTCACCCTTCCAAAAGTCTCGTTCGCCTGAAACACTTTCACGCGGCTCAAACACAGGCTCGGCAACAAAAATACGTCGTCCCCTCGTTCACAATTCGGCCTTCACCCCACGGGCAGAACTGTCTGCACCACTTCTCAGCTCACTATGGACTGAATTGGCTTAAGAGAGTGAAATACTAAACTAGAGCACACCTTGCTTCTGCAGGGGTTACTGAACTGTTGCGTGACACGTGAAGAGGGACCTAGTGGAGCCAGCTTCTCTTCAGTGATGTGTAAACAAGATTAAACGTACTCTCCAGAGCCTCTCAAATCAAAACTTTGTGTTAATCTTGCTTTCCTGTTTGTTTCCCCTTCCACTGGCATCAGTACCTTACAGCCAAATGTACTTGATCTATGTATAAGAATCAGAAGAGTTCCATATTCAATTGCTTCTCGATTCTACTGAACTGGCCAGAAGGATCCAAGAGATAATCAACTGCGCCATATGCAAAGACCCTTTCATTACCAATTAATACCCTAAAATGGATCTGGTTCTTTTGCAAAACTTCAGTAGTCTACAACAATTAATGGCGTACATGTAGTATTTAAAATCATCCGAATTTCATTTTGGCAGCGCTCCAATCAGCAAGCAACGTTGCTGGCTCTTACTGCGGTGCTCGAAGACACGGCTGCAGAGGTGAACATATTTCGACTTGTAGTAATCTCTTTCGTCAAGAATCGTTTTAAGTTCCCCTTTTGTTGCTGACAGTTCTTTCTCTAGAGACCGATTTTCTTCTGCCATATATTGTCGCTTACTTATGCTCTTCAATCGACATTTCAAGGCATATTTTCGGTTTTTGAGAATTCGCCTCCTTTTCTTGAGCCCTTGGACCTGATGTTTTGGAAGCTGTCGAGTGTAGTCGTTCAACTCCTTAATGCTCATCTTTTCCAGTTTCTTGTCACTCAATTTTGGAAAAAATCCCGGATCGAAATCGCTGTGCTCCTTCTTGGGAATACGTCTGAGAGCAGGCCTTGGCTTTCGTCTGCTTCTGCATGGCGATATTGATTCTTTATGTTGTTCATCGAGGTCTCCCATTAGGACCAAGCTTCTACGATGTCCTTGCGCAATTACTTGTGCCTTATGGTATGGAATATCGAATCAAATCGAAGAGGGGCTAACTCTACAAACGATTGAGTCGCTTCTAGATAGAAATATAATCTCCCAGGTCCAAATTTAAGAGCTTCCGGGATGTTGTTTTGAAACCGAAAGCCCTCAAGCTTAAACAATTATTGGGAATTTTGGCACATACAAAAGGGGAACCCCCTTCACTTAATTATGATACAACTGATTGGTTCTGGAAGCTTCTCGTATTCCTCAATAGGGGCAACGCTTGCGTCATTATCATACGCACTTTGTTTTCTGATCAAGCTACAAAAATATCGGCCTGAATATCGAAAATGCAAGATTTACTGTACGTCCCAAGGAATTTCAGCCAGATGTATAATAAATGCCTTTTGTGAGAGATGCAAGCTTAAAAACTTAAAATTCCACAAAGAAATGTATGGGCTCGTTAGCGTTTTTGCCACCCAGAAATTAATTCTTTGGTTTATGAAAGCCAGTTTCTCCTCCAATATTGCGCTCAAAAAGCCAAACATTTCACCAATTACTAAGCTACACAAGCTCTTTGAATATTTGGAGTCAATTCGTACCTAGAATGAGTCTTTTTCTGTGCAGAGTCGTATACTATAAATGAGGAAAACAATGACGTCAGTAGCGATCGCTCCATGTCAGTAGAATATAATGCACCACGGTGTTTCTGAAAAGTTCTAATAAGCGCTTCAAAGCATTTTTGAATGTGAAATGTTCTCACTGGCTGGCTGGCTATTTGTAGTTCCCTTAGCTACTTAGAATTACGCAAGTATATTACAATTGGTCACGGTTGCAAATTCATCTGTGATATTGGCAGTCTATTTTGTTTTTTATGTGCACCCAATCAGGACAATCCTGAGGCCATTTACTTTTCAAATTTTTTACCATTAACCAAAATATTCTCCAATCGTTTTAGATGGATATTATGTGGATCATTAAATTTATCGAAAGAAACTTTTTAAACCCCTGATAAGAAAAATCTTAAGAGGTATTCCATCTTATTTTTCCCGGTTGGCGGAGCCAAATCCGGATTTGTTTCGACTTATCTGAACATTTGACCCTTGTATAGTCTCTTATGCGGACAAAATTCACTAGGACACTATGAATCATTCACCTGATTTCCAAACAAAATCCCATGATTTAGAGCTAAATCCTGTCCATCCGAACTACCCTGGATCGGAGAAAAGGCTAATGAACCAGATTGCTCCCAGTTTTGCTATAAAACAGTGCAAAGTTTTTTTGTATTTTTAGTTCCGTCTGCTACTTTCAAACTTGACAAAGAAAAGAAACACACAAACTGTCGAAGTAATTTTATGTAGCTAATACGAAACAGAAAACTCGGGTTTAAGGAAAACCAACAGTAACATTTTTAAAGACTAGCACTACGTTGAGAACAATAAGGCAACATGACCTCTTCTTTTGTTACTCAGCACCCTGGGACTGTTTAATACTTCTGCTTTACTTCAATACAGATTATTTGAAATAACATAGTTTTTATTTTCAGTGGTCAGATTTGGGGTATTTGTAACATTTATAGATGCTAAAACAATGAGCTTATGTTTTTGGTACAAGACAAAACTGCCAACCCTGTTTAGAAATAATCAGCATTTTGACTAGTTTCACTTTCGAATCGGTGTGCGGCGTTTTCGGTTTCTAAACGCTTTATATAGCAAAAAGTAATAATCTGAACGGAATTTATAGAAACTGCACTTGTAACTAGCGGGCGCACATGATTCTAATAAGTACAATTTCTTCAAGAAAGAAAGTCGGTACGGTAAGACATCAACAGTTGCATTTAAATATATTGCACGCTATTAACCTACATAATGTTCAGAACACGTATGAATATGTGAAGAAACAGCGGTGACGAACGCGGAACCTCTGGCTTGGTACAAAAGTTCAAATTCATTTACGTCCGTCAATGATGGACAAACCAACTATCTGATAGCAATATACTTCTAACAACCCGCCTTTGTAGCCGAGGGAGGAACAAGTAATACATTCTTGATTACATAGACATAGGCAGCCAAGCTAACACTCTACACCACTGACTAACGCATTAAATAAAAGTAAAATGATTGGGAATTAAATCCCTTATCTCTATGTTATCTCAGCTATATTACTCGAGTTACACTGCAGTCCCTCGTAGAAGATTGTCTCCGAGTTCCGAGCCAGTTTGCAGAGGTATTGAATTTTCAATACAACGAGAGTCGGAACAGTTTTAACCTCTATGATCATCTCACTTAGTTTGACTGTACAGGCTGTGTAACTGTTCGTTATGAAGCAGTCAGAACACTTGAATACTTGATTCACGCGATTCCTGTCTCCAAGGCGAGGTCTGGAGGTACGAGACGTTCCACCATGTACTCTCCAATGCAAGCTGACTGTAGCTGCAGGAATTTTTTCTTGAATATGTTTCTCTCCTTCAGCACCTTACGAAGCTTCTCTTTGTCATCTTCCAACTGCCTTTTTAAGAGCTGATTTTCGTTGAAAAGGTCTTCCTGAAACTGTTGTCGCCGCATACGGCATCTCAACGCGTAACCTCGATTCTTGAGGTTACGACGCTTTCGCCGTATCTTTACAGCCTCGTCTCTCGGAACGCCACGAAGAAGCTTATTCAGCTCCGGAACCCGGAGATTCTCAATCGCCTCGTCGCTTATTTCTTCGATGTTTCTTGGAGTTCCCGGATTAGATATCACGTCTTCTTCGTCAAAACCCTCGTCCTTCCCTCCGCCGTTGAAAAGGTCCGCTATATCATTATCAGAGTCTACCTTTTCAAACAGCAAATTTTCAACTGACCATGGTGTATCCATGATATTCACAGACCCAGGGAAAACTTGGTCATACAACAGGCTATCATCCATTTCTTTGGTTCTCAAAAGAAACGATCTAGCACAGTAACCACTCCTAGAAGCTTAAAGTGAAGGAAAATTTGTATTTTCGAGTCAGAAAAGTTGATCACATTGGATTCATAAACCAATCACAAGCTCTTGATGTAAGGGAAAATTCCCTCACAAAGGGGAATACCCTACTTAATCTAAACACCATTATGAGTTCTTGGAATTAGCATAGCTTTCCGAGAACTTTAGGTCCACAAACTATGAAATTCAGCCAAAGAGAATGATGCAATGAAAAGGTACTAATCAGCTCACAGGAATTCGCTGTATATTCTATACTTTTAATACAGAACAACCATAAGAGATTCCGTAATTTCGAGTACAGCATGCCCTCGGGTCGCGTTGAAAATACTCTTACAAATCAGCCGTTCATACGAAAACAAGGCAGGGTTACTCAGCCTTTCCATATTTTATATTGATTCAGTATTTATGAAGTTTTTGCATTCTTGATTTAAGGTGTCTCGAAACAGTTTCTTTTTTTCCGGACCATACCTAGCATTTTCAACTAGAGTTTTTTACAGTCTTCCGTTAATCGGATGGATGTGAAAATTACACCGGTTGTTCAAAATAGATTGAAGTTTGCCATCGGTTTGCTATTACATATTTTAAGCGAGTTCAATACTTCCGTGGAAACGATACCCAAAACACCCAAAATCGATAAAATCTGATTTTTTCGAGAGCCATATTTGTTATTCAAAACAATACAATTTTCTTAAACTATGATGCATGACAAGTAGAAAATGCAAGAATGAAACAATTCTGCATATTTGATTTCGTGTAAATTGTTAAAACATTTACAAGAAAAACCATATTTTTTACATCAATAGTAAATCAAGAGAAGATCAAGGTAGGAAGGTTAATGCCTTATACCCAAAGTAATCCTTATTAAGTTATTTTTGGACTTTGCACCCAGTTCTTCAGCGGATGTTACTCACGCGATGCGTGGACAGCCCAAGCGCCTTTGTGGAGTCCGCTGGGCCGCCTGTGGCTGCCCGTAACAAGTATTATGGGATAGGTCTTGTTGTTATGAAAACACGTGCGCGTGAAAACGGAAAAGCAAGGTTATACTGTCTTCAATGCGGCTTGAATGCGAACAAAAGAGTATTACAACTGGCGACGAGGATGAAAACCAATCGTCAATAGTCTTCTAGAGGAAAAGTACCGAAAATGGCGGTAAACATCGAATTTGGAAACATTAGTCCGTTCGACTGCAAAGGCAACCCAACTAGCGTAGGTCCAAGATGGCGGCGTTGGAAACGTTCCTTCGAGTTCTTCCTTGAAGCTAAAGGCGTCGAAAAGGATTCCCAGAGAAAGGCAGTGCTCCTTCACTGCGCTGGGCAAGACGTACAGGAAATTTTCCACACCCTGACCGACCAAGGACCGGTTCCAGAAAATGACTCCGAGTACGCAAAAGCCATGAGGTCGCTAGATGCACATTTTGCACATCATTCCCTTTGAAAGGCACCAGTTTCGTCAAGTAAAACAGGAAGAGTCAGAAACAGCGGATCAATTCGCGCTGAGATTGTTTCAGCTGTCGGAGAACTGCGAATTTGGAGAAGCCAAGGAGGAACATATCCGTGATCAATTGATCGACAAATGCAGGTCACACAACCTTCCCAAGAAATTGCTGAAAGCAAGCGGAACGCTTACACTCCAAAGGCGCGAGAGATTGCAAGATCAACGGAAGCGGCTGAAAGTCAAGCATGATTGATAGAGAATGATTCCAGGGGTGACAGTGTACACGCGTTGGAGGATAAACAAGCTGATTACGGCACAAGGAAGAGAGGAAATTGCTACTGATCTTAGTTGGAAGGCCACTTCGCACGAGACCCTGAATGCAAGGCCAGATCTGTTACTTGCCAAAAAGAGGAGGACTGGACACCTCACAAAGTTTTGTAGGACCAAGGGCGAAGATAAAACCAAGAAAGGAAACGTTCGTCACGTGACCGAGGACGACGACTTTGCATTTACAGTTCAATTAGGTGTCAGAGACATACCAACAGTAGCCATTGAACTTGAAGGAGTACAACTGGAGGGTGTGCTTGTTGATTCAGTATCCACTTGCAATGTCATTGCCAGGGAGACGTGGGAGGTACTCAAAAAGAAGAAAATCAAGTGTAAGTCATGGAAATCAAACAAGAAATTGTACTCTTATGGCTCAGAGGAACCACTCAACACTGCCGGTGAGTTTGAAGGTGAAGTGTGTTATGAAGATAGACAATGTGCTGCACGTTTCGTTGTTGTGGAAGAGAAGGCCATATTGAAAATCGAGATAAACTCTGTCAGTAAGGAGAATTTGCTGAAGGAATTTGAGGGGATTTTTGTTGGAGTTGGAAAACTCAGAGACTTTCAGGCCAAACTTCATGTTGATGAATCAGTCCAGCCCATTGCCCAAAAGGTGAGACCCTCACCATTTGGATTAAGGGAGAAAATTGAGCAGAAACTAGAAGAACTTGTAAGCCATGACATCATTGAGCCAGTTGAGGGGCCAACCCCTGGGGTAAGCCCTGTTGTCATAGTCCCTAGGCCTTCTGGAGACATTAGGCTCTGTGTAGATATGAGAAGATCTAGAGCTAACCAGGCCATAGTAAGGGAGCGCCACCCCATACCCACAGTTGATGATTTTCTGTACCAACTCAATGGGAGCACGGTATTCAGCAAGCTCGATCTAAGATGGGGCTTTCATCGGATTGAATTAGAAGAACAGTCCAGAAACATCACCATATTTATCACCCACAAGGGGCTGTTCAGGTATAAACGCCTGATGTTTGGTATCAGTTCTGCACCAGAACTTTACCAACATACTATCCAACAAGTATTAGAGGGGTGTGAAGGTGCTTACAACATTCATGACGACATCATTATTCCTGGTCGTACTTTTAAAGAGCATGATGTCAGGTTAAGGAAGACCTTCGAACGTATTCAAGAAAAGGGGCTTACTTTGAACAGGGACAAGTGTGCGTTCAGCATGTCAAAACTGACTTTCATGGGATATTTATTGTCCAACCAAGGGATCGGGCCAACAGAGTCGCGAGTGGAAGCAGTCATTGACGCAAGAGAACCTCAAAATGCAGACGAGGTACGAAGTTTTCTGGGATTAGTGAACTTTAGAGCCAGGTTCATCCCCAATTTAGCAAGCATTGCTGAGCCACTTCACAGTCTAACAAGGAAGCAAACTCCCTTTGTGTGGGGCATAGAACACCAAGGTGCTTTTGATGCTCTGAAAGACAGCTTGGCAAATGCAGAAACCTGGCATATTCCGACAGCAATGCAGAAGAAACCAAACTTATCACAGATGTGGGTTTAGGAGCGGTCCTTACACAAGTTCAAGGAGGATGCGTACGAGTAGTCGCATACGCTAACCCAGTCTAACAGATGTTGAGCGTAGGTACTCTCAGACAGAGAAAGAGGCACTCGGACTTGTCTGGGGTTGCGAGAGATTTCACGTGGACCTGTATGGAGTGGAATTCACCCTGCTGACTGACCACAAGCCCCTTGAGGTTATCTACTTTACTAATTCCCGCAATTCAGCAAGGATGGAACGCTGGGTCCTGAGACTGCAGCCATACAGGTTCAAGGAGCAGTATATACCTGGTAAACAAAACATTGCTGACCCACTTTCACGTCTTGGAAAAGGAAAGGGGGTATGCATGAATGACGATGCAGAAGAGTTTATCCGGTTTGTGGCGGAAATGTCGACACCAGCAGCTATGTCTGTGCAGGAGGTTGAAGAAGAGTCATGGCTCGACCCAGAAATTTCACAGTTAAAAGAATGCATCAGAACAGGAGAATGGGACAATGCCCCACCACCGGATAAAGCCGTAAGAAGTGAACTTTTTTTTTGTTATTGATATTGCATAACATTTACAATACTTACAAAGACACAATACCTACAGGACTTACAAGACTTTTATAATACAATAACTACCACGTTTACATAATTATATACAGGAGAAAAAAAAGACAATAAAGACAAACATCGAAATATCCTTAAACTAAGTTAAAGAAAATATAAAGCACATACGTGTAGTGATTTTAGCATGGTTTTTTCCATAAAAGAGTTAAGGGGAGGAGATCCCTGTATTGTAATGTGAGAGGAAGAGGGGAAAGCTTTTTATCTCCGGAGAGGTGTTGCGTGTTTTGCATATCCATACAAAATATCTAGCGACCAAAAAAAAGAAGTTTAGTTTCTTGTTATCGTTTGGCTTAAGCCCTAGTACGATGTATGGCGACAGATTAAAAGTTTCCGAAAGTTCTCCACGATTAATTAATCATTGTTTAAATTCTTGCCAAAAAAGTTGGATATATCACAAGTCCAAAATAAGTGGATGAGAGTCTCTTTATCCTTTTTACAGAAAGTACACTGCTTGTTATCCTTGAGATTTATTTTGGTAAGAAAAATGTTGGTCGCTAGTCTTCTGTGTAGTAGCTTAAATTGGAACACGATTAATTTAGAGATTTTTGTGCATAGAAAGGGTGTTTTGTAAACTGCCTTCCAGTCGATATCGTCTGGTGTTTCAGCCATGCATTTTGTGACCCATTTTCTTTGGACGTCAACTGGGTTCTTTTGTTTTTTGCTCTTAAGGATTTTATACGTTAGTCTGTTTGGTTTTGTCGACTTTTGGAAGGTATCAAAAACAGATTCCTAAGCAGTGTTGCAGTTAGAAGTGAACTTTCCATTCTAGGCAAGTTAGTCCTAAGAGGAACAAGATTGCTTATCCCAGCAAAATTACCCGACAGAGTGGTAGATCTGGCACACGAAGGACATCAGGGGTTGACAAAGACAAAACTGAGACTCCGCAGCAAGGTCTGGTGGGCTGGAATTGATAGACAAGTTGAAGAAAAATGCAAGACCTGTCATGGCTGCCAGTTGGTTGGTTTGCCCACACCACCGGAACCCTTGAAACATACTGAGTTCCCCAGTCAGCCCTGGCAAGATCTAACAGCAGATTTGATGGGGCCCCTACCTTCCGGAGAGTATGTATTCGTCGCCGTAGACTACTATAGTCGTTACTTTGAAGTAGACATCCTCAAGTCTGTAACATCTGTCACCTGTATAGGAAGCCTGGAGAGAATATTCTGTACGCACGGTCTCCCGTAGTCGTTAAAAACAGATAATGGGCCACAATTCACGTCCGAGGAATTTGGAACATTTTTGGAAACAAACGGCATACAGCATAGAACCTCCACGCCCTTGTGGCCCCAAGCAAACGGGGAGGTAGAACGCCAAAACAGAAGTCTACTCAAAACCTTGAAGATTGCCCAAGTAGAAAAGAAGGACTTAAAGGTAGAGATGAGGAAGTTCCTAACAGCCTACGGGACCACACCTCATAGCAGCACTGGAGTCTCTCCAGCCAAATTGTTGTTTAACAAAGAGATACGGTCAAAGATCCCTGAGTTGACAAAGTGTGAATACATTGACAGTGAAGCACGAGACCGAGACGCAGAAATGAAATAGAGGAGAACCGACTGTGCCGATGAACGAAGGGGAGCGCAGGAGAACAGTCTAGTTCCTGTCGACCAAGTGCTGGTGAAACAAAGGAAGGAAAATAATTATAAGCTGTCAACCACTTTCGAGGATGCACCTTACAAGGTCACCAATAAATATGGCAACGAAGTCACAGTTACATCACCTGAAGGAGTTAACTACAAGAGAAATGTAACTGAGGTGAAGAAGTACCTGTAGGCAAGCGATGGACCAGACCAACAAAGCATAGGAGACAGTGTCACAGGTGGAACTGCCGAGTCAGAGGTTCCAGCATTACCCCTGAGGCCAACTAGAGAAAGGAGGACACCAGAGTATTTAAATGATTAGGAACTCTATTGACATTAAGGAGAACACTTTTAGTTCGATTATTAACTCTATTGGACTTTATGCACTCTATCGATGTTAGGAGTGGAACACTTTCAGTTGCTTAGTATGCTTATGACCTCTGTTGAAACTTGAACAGCAAGAAACGGGACACTGAACAGTGAACTTGTTGAGAGTTATTCCAGTCATGCTGAAATTTGTTAACCAGTTAATTAGTACTTTAATTCAAGGAAAAGAGGGGTTGTAGTGTCTCCTAGGCTGCCTGTGGATGCCTGTAACAAGTATTATGGGATAGGTCTTGTTGTTATGAAAACACGTGTGCGTGAAAACGGAAAAGCAAGGTTATACTGTCTTCAATGCGGCTTGAATGGGAACAAAAGAGTATTACAGCCTTCACACGCAAGCATTTGTTTATGTTTTGTTATTAAAGCTAAGGAAAACTTTCAACGCTGTGGGGATGCGTTATAATTAATTCGTTGATATTAGAACAAAGGAGGAGTTATTTTGCCGAAGTTTGGCCATTTGATTCCGTCGTTTATACAACGATGGAAAACGAGCTGACGAGTTTTGCGAGAGTTTTTTGAAAAATTTTGCGACCGGTCGCGAAAAAGTTGCAATAGAGGTTATGATTCTCATTAGAATTCAATTGCATGTCCTGACTCCCGTACAACACTCGATTCCACAAGTCATGAGCAAAAAACTCATGCATGTGTCTAGAATAAATCCTCTAGAAGGAACAATAAATTCTACGTTCAATATTCAGCAAATAAAACAAACCTCTTGGTACGTGACTTCAGTTACCCGACATGGCGGGTAAAAATAGATGAACATAGCTTTCACCCAGTATGGCTAAGAAACAAAGAGCTACACGGTAAATATTTTTGGCATGAATGAATGTGATTATTTTGACCAGTTTTTGACAAAAAAAAGTTGCACCCACGAAATCTAAGGTGCCCCTGAAACGTGAATATGTTTTATTATAATCCATCAAATATTTTTACTCGCGCGCGATTGGTCTAAACAAGTCACGTGACTGAATATTCCCCAGCTAAAACTGGGGAATATCAGAGTGATATTCCCCAATTTTCAAAACCGCGCGCGTTGCGTAAAGCAATTGAAGAATAGTAAACACAATAACCTCCATTTGGCGCGGAAATATGCTCGGATATTTGTCCTTGAACATTATCTGTTCCTCAAAGCTCACAGTTTTCCTCGGGCTACGCTCTCGGAAAACTGTTCGCTTCTTGGAACAGATAATGTCCGCGGACAAATATCCGAGCATATTTCCGCTCCAAATGGAGGCTATTGTTTATTTATTACGTCAAAACGGTTCAGAAGCAGGGAAGGTAAAAATAAGCTAAGGCTCGCTCAAAAAATGTTCTAGATGGTATTTATAAACTGCAAATTGACACATAACTTTGTGTTATTTCCTTATGTGCATGAAAACGATAGCGATACCCAATGGTCATGCATGTTCCCGGATGACAATTAGTTTAAGGTCATTCCCCAGTATTGCATTGCGCATCCCTACTGCGCATAATTTCACACGTGATTAGCGCGGGCGCATTAAAGAATGGTGGCTTTTTCTTTACGGCTGGACCTCGCCATAGAGGTAAATCGTCATTTTCTTGCAAACGAGTATGGTGACCTATCATTTTTTTCTGTTGTTTTGAATTGAGTAATAAAATTTCTCTGTGTAAAATAAATATAGACCAATTTTCAGTGTAGAACAAAAAACAATCGTCGGAAACGTGATTTTAGCAAGCAATCGTGACTACAATCATGGTGCTATTATAAGGATTTATAGGGGTATAAACAAGGTGCTGTTGCTCCTAAACGAACATGGGGACCCCTCATTTTTGTTTCAAAATTTAATTTCCTATAATATAACAATCAATAGGCAAAGTTTCACAAAAATCTCAGTGCAGGTTCTGTTTCAGTGGAATGACCTTAAGGTGATTCAGTAAAATTCAGTGGCGTTCAACAAAGGGCCTTGTTTTTCCCGGGTAAATGACCCGAAAGCTTTTCTGTCACTCCATAAATCCAACAATAACAATATTCCATTTTCGTTTTACCGAATGATGTGGCAAAATTCATTTTCTTTTCTCTGTCAATTCTGTATTTCATTGTTTTGAGTGTTTGTCCCCCCGTTCTTCAATTTTCACTCTCAAATTATGAACCATCGAACAAAATGGTCATCGTAACCGCTTTGCTCTTTCCAAAAATAAGTTAACTGGGAAGTTCGTAAATTATTCGACATTGTAATAGCCTCATTTTGGGCAAAATAATAAACAAAGCTCGCCATGCCATCTCCTTCAATTCCAGTTCAACTTTTCACTTAAAGGATCAAACCGCACTATCAGCTTCCATTAAATGCATTATCTCAGAAGTGTTGAAGCGAGATAGAGCATCGCATCTCGGAAAAGGTTTCTTAAAACGATCAGGAGCCAGGTTGTCTCATTGGGTTTGTATGGAAGATGAAGGCTCCAGGTGATGGGCTCCTGAAACGATTGATTTAATTTTAAGTTTTGAGGAAACACAAACAAAATCAACCGCAGCTGAATTTTGCTTTTTAACAATTTATAACAGACAGAAGAAACCGGCTGACGATACCATACACAACACCACAACCAAAATAATGACTAGCTTTAAAAGAAATTTCAGTGCCAAAGTTACAAGCCCAACAAAGGCGACATCAACATCGCGAAAGAGGTAGCATGGCAGTGTACAAATTTGAGTGTCCTGATGAACGTTACAAATTTGAAAAATTTGAAAAGCAATTACAAACCCTCGGCGGCACTCCTATACCCAAGCATGATTTTATGCGTTCTTAAAACGAAATGCCATGAAAATCAATGTACTTTCAACTACTACTGAAGAAGATACCCAAAGGTAACAAAACGTTTCAATGGTACTCAAACGGAAATACATCGCAATACTAAAGTTTACCGCTTGGGTTAAGAATAATTGGAGTTCTGTTCCAAAAGTGTTAATAAGTTTCTTTCCTTCGCGCTTTTAGAATGGAAGAAAGGAAATTAAACTTTTCGATTTAAAGCCGCTGTGGTTAATAGCGGCTTTTAAAGCTGTGAATTTTCCAAGCCCCCTTTCATGACAACGTGCTAAAAGAAGCCGAAGTTTATTTGAAGTTATAAATATATCTCAAAACAAAACGTTGCAAAATTTGAATGCATTAGAACAACTTGAGTTGGGTGTTACAAACAAGAGTAACAAGCCACCATGAAGTTTGTCTATCTTGTTCTTTTTCTGATGCTCTTTAGATTCACCGGAAACGAAGCGGTGCCAAATAGTAAGACGCTTTTAAAATGTTATGTTATGTTATGTATGTTTTGAAATGGGAGATACTTTTAAGATGTAACCATGTCTCGGGGAATGTTCTTCGGCTGTGCAATCGAGAATTTCATAATTGACTTACAGAGGAGACGAATTTCGAATTCATGTAAAAACTTTAAAGTTTTGGTCGGATATAACTCCTTAGAGTTTTATAAAATTCACTAGGGTCTCCAATTCGTAGAACAGCGTATTTCTAGGATTCAAAATTCTTGTTTAGAGAAAGAGAACCGTTTCATGTCCTGATCAAAATTGAAGAGTCACAGTCCAAATCTCTACTCAGTATGAAAATTGTTTTCTGAAGGACGACAGTGTCTTGGCGGTTTTCAAGATAGTTTTCCAAACTGTTATTTTAAAAAAAATTGTAAAAGGATAAATTTTATTTCATGATCAATCCCACAATGCAAATTACAATTCATTTAAAAAAAAATCACTTTACCGAATTAATGAAGAGCAAATAATAGAAGACTCTAAATAGTGCCGGGAAGCAGAGAAAGATCAAAAAGCGTCAACAAATATCGCCCAACAAATTAACATTCTCAGAACTACCATTGGAAATGTTTGCGTAACAGTCAGTTTGGTTATTGTGACCTTTTCAAGGGAGATCCTCTAGTGCGTGTTAACAAGCTAGTCCTTTCAGAAAATGTCATTGGCTATTGACGCCAAAAATGTGTTTTACTGTTGTATAGACCTACAATTACGATCTTGATGCCAAAAAGGTCAATAAAACTAATGATCACTTTCAGGGTACAAAGTCTAAATAAGTTTTAGTTGTGTTATCAGTGCGTTCGAACGCAAGACAGTAGCTTGGAAACTTTGTTTGACAACTCAGTGAAATAGCTTGAAATACATCGAGATGTGAAATTATGAAAATTTCACGGCTGCTCTTGAGGGCATGAGATGGTACTCAAAATATATTTCAAACTGTCGTTTCGAAATTTGAATTTTCGATTCATAATTAGTAAACGGCTGAATAACCTTTGTTCAGAAGACCTTAAATTCCGTTTATAACCCTCTCCCGTTGACAGGCCCAACTACATGTAAACTAAACTATTCCGTTTATAAGCCTCCCCCATTTGTAAGCTCCACAGATATTCGTCCTCTGCTACTTTTTTTTTGTTCGTCAATGTCGTCATTCTCACAGAATAAGCAGAGTATGACACAATATATTTTTTTCTATCTCGTCAAACGTTATTAACGAAACTAATTAGTGTTTTAAGTGTACAACATTTATTAAAATCTGACGTACGGAGCAACCCTTAAACAACCTTCGACTTTTTGAGAAGGCTCCATACAATGACCTAAGTGCTTAGCCTATTGGTTTCCTCGCTCGTGCGTTTGAGAGTTTCATCCCTGCGGATAAAAGCAGTCCTGTTTATAAAACCACGAAAATCCCTTATAAGTTCGAATAAGCCTAGGGCTTATAAGCAGTATTTAGTAGTAGCCTATGTAAATATCTATTTAACTATTTTATTTTTTTTTATCACAATATTGTAAATTAAATTAAAATTGAAAATTAAATTAACTTTGTTTAACGAGGGTAACTGACAAACACGTGGCCCTCGAATTCCCGATCGAATTGGAATTTAGAAATATTGATTTTTGTCGAAGGAGGAAAACCGGAGAACCCGGAAAAAAACCCTCAGAGCAAGGACGAGAACCAGCAACAAACTCAACCAACTTATGACACCGGGTCCAGGATTTGAACCCGGGCCATATTATTAAAGAAATGTATGTAAGGAATTAAAGAATGTTAAATAAAAAAAAATTTTAGTAGTAGCCTAGAAAGACTTATAGAGTCCTGAATATTTTTGTTATCCCAAATCGGGCCATCTCAGTTGGCCTCTGTTGATGCATTACGCTGCTGGATAAAAGGTTCTAATTTATGAAACACGGAAAGCAAGGCTCAGTTCAACCGCCTACACAGCAAGGAAAGTCATACTGGTTGATGGTGCATGCGATTTCACGGTATATCTCTAACATTCCCTCTTTGGTTGTCGAGCAGAAACGCCTGTAGTGTACAGGAGACATTTCAAGGAGTGCTACATCTGCTGTTACCTCTCAAGGAGGTAAGGAATATCATGAAAACAGGCAGTACCTTCAAACTTCGAAATTTATCACAGAGGCCTGGCCGTAACTTTTGTTTATTCTTGGAGATTATGTGAGTTAAATGAGATAGGGTTTGATCAGTTTCTTTAATCACAAAGGCGTTTCTTAGATCTATCTTTAGCTGGTAAATAAGTTGTTTTAATTCCGGCCAAAAGACGAGTTAAAGAAGGTGCATTTTCATTCAGTTTAGCTGAGCTACAAATTCATGGGAATATCACCTTTTACAAATTAAGTTTTTAACATTAATTTTTCCTGCTTTCAGTAACTGTTTGCCATGAAAACAGAAAAAAACTGGAGTTATATTTTCAAAAAAAAAAACCTGCTACCCGAGTTTCTTCGTAGCCGTAGTAGTTACTTATGCATGGAACCGACGTTCTTTTTAATAGCGATCTAAGTTGAATATCATGCAACACATCATAATATGGAATGGAACAATCAGAAAGTGGCTGGAAAAAGGGCCGCCGGTGTCCGTAAAATCTCCGTTGAAGCGCCTGTTCTGTTACCTATTTTTATTCAGATCCGTTTAGTCTGGTGCCAGAGGCCGAATTTGCCATCAACAGGCAGTTATTCCTTCTTTGGTTGGGAACCTCAGGAAGCTAGTAAACTCGACGAAATCAAATTCTTAATTCTTGATCATTTGTATTTTTTAAATTTATTGCAGCTGTTTGAAGCGTGTTCATCAGCGGTGCTCCTGCCGAAACGTAACCTAAATTCACTTCATTAAATTACAACACATGCGGCAGTGGATGGGGAATGTGACGATGTAAACTAATGAACAGGAGAAATAAAAATCAAGCTAGCACATGGAATACTGACATACCTGTAATGTTTTGTCGTCAACATATCTTAGTTTTATCAACTGCGTAAACTGGGTCATTGGGCTTTCTCTTCCTACAAAACGCTGCATCCTCTGTCCGCCAATGAATTAAGAGACGGACGATAAGAAAAGTAACTGTAAATGATGGGAAATTCTCAAGCTGTACGCCTTTTTTGGTCTAATTTCCTTAGCAGGATTTTTTTATGATAAAATCTCGTGCTATTGTTTTTTCTCTTGGTTGCGCAAGTATCTTAGAAGTATCTCAGTATTTCGCTCGCTGCGCGGCGTAAATTTACTGTTTCGCAATTTTCCCTTGCAAGATTTTGTTTCCGTATTTGAATCTATTTCTGAATACCTACGAATTAAATGCCTGCTGGTAAGCCTTTTCTGGATAGATAACATCGCGAAAATGCGACGTTGGTCAAGTTTTGGCACAAAAGTACAGAAACAGCCAGAGAACTATTCTAGAACAGGAACCCAAGATGCCGAGAAAAACACCGTTATTTTGTCTTTAAGTAAATGAACAACACTACGACAAATAAAAAAGAGACCTGTCAAAACAGTTTCACAAGTACAACCACTCTACTTTCTCTGATTGAGAATTGGGACTGGCAAGACGATGGAATTGTCAGAATATAGGGAGGTAGGGTATGATCGCAGTATGGAATCTAGGTCTGGTTTAGGCTTGATTTCCGCCGCTCTCGTGTTCGGGAGAGGAGCGCGGGCTCGTTTTCCGAACAGCGACTGGAAATCGAGCCTAGGTCTGGTTAGGTACAGTTGGATCCCGCTAACTCGAACTCGGTTATTTCGAATTCCCCGTTATTTCGAACTCAAATCCATTCCCTTCGATTTGTTCTTCAGTCATTTACGATCAGGTATTTCGAACTATTTTTCGATTCCCCTGAGAGTTCGAAATAACGGCTATTCCCATCGATATTAGTGGCAATCTCTCCCGTACTCATCACTTCCTGGCACTACTCTAAGAATATATTTGGTGGCAAAAACGGTTCAAAACTGTTCAATTTTATTGACTGAATTCCACTTCAGCTCTTTAAAGCGCAAACAAACAAACAAACAAGAAAAAATAAAGATATACTCGTATATATTCCCGACCTCACGTTGTTTGCTTTAGCTCTTCGAAAAATACGTTTACACAAAAATTGCACTATTTACAATTTCTCAAATTCTTTTGAAATGACACCGACAAAAGTAGAAAACCATCTTGAGTGTTCAAAAAACAATCTCTTATGGAAAACAGATATTCAGGAAATAAGTTCAATCTGAAAGAATAAAAAGCAATAAAGAAATAATGAACCTCGAACTGAATAAATTAGGTGTTTTTAAAAATGGTTGTGCAAATAAAGCCAAAACGGTAGACTTTAGTTTTAGAAAACATGATACAGTCAACCCTTCCAAATTCTGCCTCCCCTTTACTTCGAAGCCCTTAAACGAGTGACATATTCATATGCTTGCTTCAGAATACCACTTTTATATCAAGCTGAATTAGAGAAAGGTGGCATCTGTTAATTTATGTCTGCATGATCCATTACGATGGGTTAGTCACTCCAGGTGTTTGGCATTTTTACTACGAATAAGTAACAAAACACAAATTCTAACGAGATAATACAACAAATAAACCATATCAATGCTCAAAAAGTGAAGCATGATGGTTTGGTTGATGGCATATCAAGTAACCACCACTGCAAGGGGTCAGTAGTACCATGCTCAGTTTAGCATTTTCGTAACTTTATACTAAAAGTACATGGATCTAAGAATCAAAATTGTAATATGCCTATTCACAGATGAGCACACAACGATAACAGGAAAAGGATAATAGTAACAAATGGTCCCAGCCTCACCTGATAATCAAGTATGAGCCGGCGATCCGACCGTGTAGGGACCGCTGGATGATCCAGGAGGTGACTAAAAGAAACAAAGACAATAAACAGATGGCAATCACAAATGGTAACTAGGCACTGATTTAACAAACTTATCATCATCATCATGTCTCCGTCTGTCCTAGAAGCTATGGAAAATTTTTTATGCAACAAGATTGGCGTCACCTCCGGCCAATACTTAAACTTAGAAAAATGACTCTCGACCATCATATCGCTAATGCAGGGGCATTCACTAGTTTAATAAAATCTACTTTAAGTTGCGTTCTGAGAAAATTTCGTGACCGTTTTTTAAAGTGGTTCGCCGTGAAAACGGTAGTAGCGCCCCCAAACGTTGTATGACTTGTATTCTTTCTGAGATTATAATTAAGCAATAGAGCACTTTCTCCGTGTTTACATAGCCTCATCTAAACACGAGGAAGGTTGGGAGAATCCCAGACAATTATGCAAACCGTCGACGACGTCTCGGGTTTGCATAAATTTCGAGAATTCTCCCAACCCTACGAGTGTTAAGATGAGTCTATGTAAACACGAAAAAAATACTCTATTGCTTTTATTAAATAATTCTCAAAACTACGCGCGAATCTAAAACGTCACAACTGTGTTTACATAATACCATCTAAACACGACTATCGACCAATGAGAGCGCGCTTAAAAGCTCAGTTATTTTATATAAAGCATTACGAGCAATAGAGGACAACACAAATAAAAACAATTTTTTGTACCCTTTTGAACAAGGTCAGTAAAACTGCTGGATGCATCATCAGCAATCTCCTGTCATACTCTGGTAGATCAAAACGGCCTGAAAAATGTAAATCAGTGATGTCATGCCTCATCGAACTCATATCTACAATCAACCAAACTTTTATCTTGCACTACCGTACCCGCATTCGCAATTACCCAATCAGAAGCCGTGTCGGCTATCCTGCTTATATATCCTACGATATCAAGTCACTGACCAGACCACCGACTTGATATGACTACGATATCATGGTCACTTGGTCGATATCACGGTCACTTTTTTATTCCTTTTCCGAATTCCCTAATTAGGGCAAAGAAACGATTGGTCGAAAATGGATCGGCGAATTTCGATCGAAATATTCCAACCGAAATAAGTGGACCACCTCCAGAGGTGATCCCGAATATTCCGGTCGGAAGAAACCGAAACGGACCTTTCCATTTGAATTCCGACCGAAATTTCCGAAATCTTTGGCATAATGGAAAGCACCCATTGTGTTGTGTTCTTGGGCAAGACACTTTACTCTCACAGTGTCTCTCCCGAATGGGAACGCCGAGGAGTAACTCTGCGATGCCTAGACCTCGACCTAGGCAGTTCCAATACATATTTCACATAACCACTTGATTGCAATTGTGGACAAAGGAACTAGACATTGAAAGCTGTTGCTATTTAGCATCTTCTCACATTTTGCATGTCCTTCCGCCGTCATTAGCTCATCATAAAGCCTGCAATACAAAAGAGTAGAAAATAAAAATTTAAAAGTTTTGAATTTCTTTCTAATTCATACCTCACAAATAAGATTGGAAAGGATTTGCGCAAATTGACTGTGGTTTAATTGTGCAAAATCAATAGAGTACAACATCTGTTTAACAAATCTGTGCTCTTAAGTTTTTTTTTTAAATTCACTTGTATTCAGTAAGTTATTTCATTGTTCGGTTTGTTCTGGTTTCGGGTCATCCATGCTTAACATTTTCTTTACTTTGACTTCAGCCATAGTCAACAATAACAATAGTCTATAAGGAAAGGAGTCTTTGAGTTGATTGAAAGCGAGGACAACAGTGACCAGTACAAATGTACATGCAGTTCATGTAACAATAAGGAATGCTGTTGTTAATTAATTAATTAATAATTTTCAAATCAAAATTATTCATTTATTTTCTTAATTACCTGCGTTGCAAATTCACGGTAAAATACGACAAATCCGTTGTCTGCCTCTGTAAATGAAAGATGAACTAGTCTCCAAAGCTAAGCACCTTACTGGAATACACAAATATCAATAACTACAGCACTATTGCAAACAAAGGCGAAAACAACTTCTGGTATTGTTTAGTAATTTAAATTATTATTTTGATTATTAAAATAATCACGAGAATACTTGGACCGTGCAAGGTGCTATTGGAATTTTAATAACTAGCCTCTACTGCTTGTGCACTAGTCACGTGACTTTTCGTTCAGCTCTATGTCTCATGTTCTTTCAGTGAAGATTGACTTCCGCGAAACAGTCTTTTGTGTATATAATGGCCACATGGCTTCCCTTGGTGGTGTCGTTTGCTGCACACAATCTTCGCCTACTCGTCTTCAAAATCTTAACATGACATAGATCGTACATACCAAATAAAAATCCCTTTGGACTTTCATTTCATCCATCTGTAACAAAAATTGTATAAATTAATTTCTAAAGATTGTCGTTAAAAAACAAATGGAAACAAGCCTGGGAACAGTTAGTGCAATATTGTGTGTATTAAGTAAATTACATCAGGTGTGCACACGTGAGACTGCTGGATATTTAACACAAGTAGAGTCGCCTTCTGCATATTAATTTGTGTTACTATTCCTCCCAAAATCAAGTGCAGCTACGCAACCTACCTTGGACTTAAGCTGCTTCATTTCTTCACGTGCGTCATTTGTTTTCTTTTCACAGGAAACCTGGAATATAAATAACATATCGGCTAAAGGCAGTTACTACAGAGTCCAGTGGATAAGAAATAGTACTTTTTCACCTTAGCGAGCTCATTAACCTGAGCTAAGTTCGATGGAGTTTAAAATAAAAACATCATAGCTATGTCCAAAACTAATGGACAAGCTGCCGTTCCATTACTGGACAGAATGTATCCTTATTGACCAAGCGTGAGAGCCATACTATGAGTATAACGACTTGCGGTCTTGTCAATACGAAACGAGCGCAGCGATGTCCGCACAAAGAAGAAGGACAAATATTCTACCATAACGGTCCCGAGCAAGCTCAGTTAATGAGAGATTTATTACTGGACTGAAGACGTTTAGAGATACCTCACTATTACTGTTAACCTCAAGAGAGCAAAAGGACAACAGAGTTGAAGAAAAGAAAAAGAATCTTTGACGTGGAAGTTAATTCTTTTAGAAAGTAAGCCATAAAACTACAACGGAATAATTGGGACAGTTCCTCGATCGGCAATAGAGCAGTCAGATTGGTTGACTTAGTTACTGTCTCTCTGAGCTAACTTAGTCGAGTAATAAAAAAGCGTTCAATCTTTAGACAACTGGAGCAGCTTACTTACTCGAGTTAAAATCATATAAATATTTCATTGAGGACCGCGCTACAACACACGTAACACGTGCTGTACGTTTCACGTACCTTTGATTTCAATGCAGCGATTTCTTCTTTCATTGCTGACTTCTGCTGCTTAACCATTTCTTTATTCTCTGTTTCCCTCTTTGTATCCATATTAGCTTCAAGTTCAGCTAACCTCTTGTCAGCTATTAATAGTTTCTCACTGTGCTCAGCCACTTTTTTCTACAAGAAAATGATAACACGAGAGTGTTTGCCAAAAGTCCTACTTCCTATGTTACCTTTGTCAAATAAGCCTTTCTTCGTCTAGAATGATACCATACATACGACGTCCAAGACTTCTAGACACTGTTTAAGTTGTTTCTTTTTATTATAACAATGTCGCATTAAAAAGATCTTAACCCTCGCTAGAAGTTTCACATACATACATTACATACATTACTTTATTTACCCTCGGATTTCAGAGTAGCTTGTGCAGCAATATCTCCGAGCGTTTAACCATCAGATGAGAGATAGACCACCACACCGGGATCTCCGTCCCCTACTCTTTTCAATCAGTGTGTAGGTTCTTTTACGTCCCACAGAATTAATTATGAAGAGTCGTGAGACGGGGCCCACGGTTTATCGTCCTTATCCGAGAAGACTAGAAAGTCTACATTTACAGATGTTATTACAAAGGCAGCACTTTCTCCCCAGTTATTTAAAGACCCAGAGTGTTGGTCTGGCCGGGGTTTGAACCCGCGACCTCTCACACGCTAGTCCGGCGCTCTACCACTGAGCTAACCGGTCGGCGGTTTTCACATACCTGTGATTTCAATGTGCCAAACTCTTCTTTGATTGCCGACTTCAACTCTCCGAGCATTTCGTTCTGCTCTTTTTCCTTCTTTTTGTCAACATCCATTTCAAGTGCACGTAGTCTCTTCTCGGCTGCCAATCGCATTTCACGGTGTTCAGCCACTTGTTTCTACAAAACGACAAAAACGATAGTTGCAGCCCAAAGCACACTACATTGATTTCTCTGGACATATGGAAATAATATAATTGCATCGCGCACATCGATCGATGTAATTACACTGCTTTTGAGTTCACTGCAAATCTTGGAAAATGTCTGATGAATCATGTATCAATCATTGTAAATTTAACAACCAATAAAATGAGTTTTCGCGTTAAGTCACCAAGTAGCCTTTGTCACTGATCAACACATGTCTCCCATATGGACAAACTAATCCTAGCAGTATATGAGGAGAGTCTGTCACATCTAAACCTTGTTCTATGGCCCAGCTCTCGAGAGACTCCAGTTGATTACTGATAAAGCATTCAGCTTCTGTAAGGACGATAACTGGTTCAACCGATGCTGGGAGCTCGGATTTTTTTTTTTCAAATAGCCGCATCATCACCATAATCACTGCGCGCCAGTAGCCTGCATCACTGATTGAATATTACATTTTTCATTTTCTTTTTTTTTTTTTACTGCCAGGCTTACCTTATACCACCATTCCTTATCAACACACTTCTTCAGAAGTTCAGAAAACCTTACCTCCATGTCCACAATGGTCGCTTTGAGACGTTGGTTTTCTGCACGTAACCCATCCTCCTCATGATCAGCTGAAAGTGAAAGAAGTGAACGTATTAAAGCCATTAAGCTGGCTGTTCCCTGTTCTTCGGAATTATTTAGAAAATGTTTGGTTTTTTGATTCGTTTTGGCGTCATATAGGTTGTGTCGTCTTACCAGCGCTAGTGCTAACCAATCAGGGCTACCTATCAGACGTATAATAAATCCGTCCTGGTGTGATCGATTGAACCAATCTTCCCGGAACACGTCTAGGAACTTTTCAGCTTAAGAAATTAAATGAAATAAATTTTTCAACCCAAACTCAAATGGGGATTTTGAAAACCTGTTTACTAACATAACGACGAGGAAATTAGAATTGATATAAAAAAGAGAAGAGAGAGATGTGAACGACAATAATTTTAAAACCTTTTAGATAAAACGTGACTGCAACTGTGATGGAAGAAATAAAAAGAAACGGATTGCTATATATACGATACCACTTTTTCCTTACCCTTTCCTTGACTTCGAAATGCTGTCAACCAAACCTACCAAAGGATAAAAAAAAACACAATATATATATTAGTGCAGTTTTCAAAGCCGGACAGGACAGACCTGGTATAAGTAAAGTTAATAGCTTCTAAAGACACTGCGGTGTCGTCAGAACAAAGTAGAGGATTGTGGGTATGTGTGTCTTTATAGTGGAGTATGGAGTTTTAGTATATACCACACAAGTGAATAGTGCTTTTCGCGCGCTCTGATTGCATGGTTAACTCGGAGGTGATTAGCAAGTACCATTCACCTCCGAGCAGCCGGCGCGAGAAATTTTAAAATTTCCGACCGCTTGTCACACATAAAATAACGTTTTGGTCCGCTAATTATTCAGCTTGTGTGGTATATACTAAAACAATTATTCACCTCAGTGTCGGTGAAAGTGATGGGTATTTACCGAGCCGCGAAGCGGCTCGGTAAATACCCACCACTATTCACCTCCACTTCGGTGAATAATTGTTAAATGTTGAGGAAGCATGTTAACAGAACATACGTGAATGAATGAATTAAGTGAAATCTGAAATCTGAAGATCGCTTCCCCGAAGACCTAAAAAACAACAAAAAAGACGCCTCGAAACCTGTCTCCAAGCATTTCAATCTCCTCATATTGTCTATGGACCTGTGGTATTTGACTGCACCAAGACAACGCTAAAAATCGTAAAGTTCAAAACTGAAATTTACCTTTCAAGTCGGTATCTTGGCTCCCCATGGAGTCAATAACCGTTTTTCATTAACTAATTTATTCACGCATTTCTGTTACCAACAATGCTTCCTCCAATATCGTACCTCGGTGCTCCACTTTATGAACACGCATCAACACAATCTCCAACTTTGCTCTGACAAAGGGCTAACGTTCGTCAGCTTCACAAAATCGTCAGGGCGGTTAATTTACTCGCAAGATAGCTGGTATAAGTAACTTGGGGTGTTGGGAGGTTTTCGAAGTAACATTTTTATTGTTCAGTTCAACTCTTTGAATTTGCCATCTACAGTGGTACCCCGTTAATCCGGTCACCAACGGGCCACAAAAATTTGGCCGTGTTCACGGAGTGGCCGTATTAAAGGGTTCGTTAAATAAGAAAATGACAGACTAAGCTTTTGTTCGGAACAGAATAAAGTGGCCGCAATAACGAGGAGGCCGTAAGGCGGGGCTTCCACTGTACTTCAACCTGTTTATTCGGTCGTAATGGTAGAACCTCGCCTCTTTAATACCTCTTTGTCAGCTTAAGTTCGCTAACTTTCAAAATGGAGATACAAGCGATTGGGACTAATTTGTTTCGACGAGGGAAAGCTATAAAATTAGACTTACCGTTAAAATAACGACGAATCCCGCAGGTGAAATGAGAAGGAAAGACGAGAAGCATAGGTCGGTTATCTGAAAAGTCAAGATCATGAGTTGTAATTCCGAGAATCTATCGCGCTTGTAACTGGACAATGTCATAGAAATGAAAAGTATTTGACACAGCCTGCGTTGTGTCTCTATTTGAACTGTGTGGGGGTACTTTTTCAGCATAGCATCTATAACTGAGACATGTACAAAACACTATTTTTAAAGACTACTTAAGAACCGCTATAAAGTTTCAGATCATGCACTTGGAATCACTTTAACATCTAACGTGATATTAATTTCAAGGCAACCATCTATGATGTACGGTCCAGTAGACTAAGTGGAAATGTGAACAAATCATAGTGGAAGTGCAAAAAGGTTTCCATTATGCAGGCGGAACGCACGAGAAACGTTTTATTATCCACATGAAGCAACATATCAGCTACAACCACAATCTCACCAGTATAAAATTTAGAGGAAAATGCCTTCAAAAAGCCATCGGTAAAACTTTTTTAGGTTGTCATACTGGTTTTTCACAATTTTCAGATGATTAAACTAAAAAATCACTTGCTACACACCTTTCCATAAACGCTTTTGTGATTTATACATTTCAGCTCGTTTGAATAGAACTTTATATTGTCCCACAAACTCCTCACAGCCTGCAAAATTAATTAACAGAACAATCCATGAAGGGTCAATTAAGACATGTTTGCGACATACCCACGATACAAATAGTTTAGTTGAAGTCGTAAGGTTGCTGGTAAACGACAAGGCAAAGTGGCGTAAACTGAAAAAGTCGTGTCGTATGTAACATGCTCCTATCGTATTGTTTAAATTGCCTTTTTAGGAAATTACCAAATGAGGCGAGCAATTTTATGGCACATCCAATTTTTAATTCAATTTTAAATTTCACATGACTGATTAACCCATTCAACAGCAATGTGACTTGAATGAAGTTTTCGTTCTCACCGAAAAGGAATGCCTGCCACTATTTCATTCAATATTCAAAACTAATGTTTTTGTAGCTCCATCAGAAACTGTATCGCTTATGCTAATGAGGCAAATATACTCTGAACAAAGATTCTCCAATTCCTATGCATGAAAATGAAGACAGCTTTACAGAATCTGAACTGTAAACGAAAAACAAGACTAACCTGAGGTAGCGGGTATTTGAAAACATTTTCAGAAAGTGTCTTCAAAAAAGTTAGTTGATTTTCATTGCCTGCAGTCAAAACAAACAAAGCAAGGTTAGAAACGTGTTATCTATGTAACAACTGCAGGACAATAGTTTCCCATATCGTCCCGAGTGTAGTACAGGTGTAGGAACTATTAAAATCTGTGGTGTATATAGTGTAACTGGACTTAGTTTATGTATTAAAAAAAAATAAGTATAATCGGCAAGCAGTTATTCAAAGAGATGGAATCTTAAAGCAGACTTACAAGAGTTTTCTTTATCGCAAAGTCTAATTAATTGTAAGTTGTGTGTCTATTAGCACTGTTGGACTGGATGACACGGTTGCTATCTTGCGCCCTTGTTGTTCTTTTACCAGGCACATTCATGCACACCTGATCTGGGAATCTACATCAGTAGTCTGCTGTTTATACATATATGGAATATCTCTAGTCTAAAGAGGGTCATTCTAGTTCTCATAGAAGGTTGGTCATTACTCCCTTTCCTTGCTTACAATTGTTTTTTGACAAATCGAGCAGCACGTCGTTGCACGGCCCCAAGCACTTGGCCATCTAAAAGTTATTTCAGTGCAGAATCTCAGCTTCATTACACTGTATTTTCGTCAACTGAAAACACCGCTTTGAAGTTTCGAGTTATTTTAGTACCTTTATAAAAAATCTGATTGACTAAAAGTAATCAAACACAAATTTGGCGCATCCAGGGTTGAAGAACAACATCTGGGAGCCGAATGATCAACCTAACAATTACACGGAACGTTTACAAGATGGAACTCCCTCGAGTATTATACTGCTAACTTACCTGAGTAATTTGTCACAACAAGACTTAGAAAAACAATCGCCATAACACTTAGAATGATTCTCGAAATCATCTTTGCGGTATTAGCTGACCGTCTCTTATTTTCTTGCTGTAGAATGTCTGGCGCGCGCAAAGTTCATTGTTACGTGGCCATGATGGTGACTCCTGACGTGACATGATAACTGCATTGCCGATTTTAAATGTTATCTGGTTGTAGCTATTAAGATACTTTTTAATTTGATTTTGAATGGATAGATCATAAATGATGGAAGTAGTCACTGAGAAAACAGTTTATCGCTAACGCGTAACTGCTGACACGGACCATAGCCGAACATCAAATAGCAAAGATCTCCGCGCGCGTGAATACGTGATCTTTTTTTACAGCGGTCAGTCCATCCGAATAGCAAAACCTAGATCCCGCAAAAGACTAATCCACAAAATTAAACTCCTGCCAAAATTTAGAACAAAACTATTAGAATAATTTTTAACGTCCTTGTTACAAAATTGTCCATAATTTTAAAATCCCACGGCAGTTTTACCTTACTTAATCAAATATACCTGATATCTATAAAGTATTTTTTATTGTCTATGCAAGTCGCTGCACAAAATGCTGGTTAGTGGTAAGCTAAAGGCCTGTTTTCACTAGTCGGTGTCATAATCAGAAGCGTAGAGTGATACGATCTAGTGAAAATCAAAACGACAGAGACGGAAGCAGAACACCAATTCGGCTTATGACTCCGTCGCTTACGAACCAGTGAAAACTAGACTGTCGGAGTCAGAAGTAGAAGTGGAAGAATAAAGCAAACACACTGCTCGATTCCAGGCCTTGTGATTGGTTGGCTCTTCCACTTCTGCTTCCGACTCTGACGGGTTTCAGCAAACCACCGAACGGCGACGCCAACGAGAAAGTCGTCAAACAAAAGGTTTAATAAGCAGAAATATGCCTCCGCATGTGCGTTTTGAATCTGTCACTGCATATTTAGTCTGAGCAAGTTTTGAGACTGATAGGCGCACTGAGCAGATCTACAGAGTTGCGACATTCGAAGGTAAAATAGAAAAACATTATTTTTACAAGGCGTCGTCCTCGGCGTCGCCGTCGTTATTGCTAAAATTCCCCACTTAAGGCTGGTTTTCACTAGCGACGGAGTCCCAGTCGAAGTCGTAAGAGAGCTTACGACCCGGTGAAAATCGAAAATCGGAGTCGTAAGCGAAGTGATAAGCTCGACAGAATCGAAGTCGGAAGAATAAAACGAAGAATAAAACGTGTCCATTTCTTCCGATTCCATTTACGACTCCGTCACAACTCCATCGCTTGTAATCCACAGAAAACGAGATTGTCGGAGTCAGAAGCAGAAGCGGAAAAACCAACCAATCACAAGGCCCGGAATCGACCATTGTGATTGGTTTATTCTTCCCCTTCTGTTTCAGACTCCGACAATCTAGTTTTCACTGGATCGTAAGCGACGAAGTCATGAGTGGAATGGGTGTTTTGCTTCCGAATCCGTCGGTTTGATTTTTACTTGATCGTATCGCTCTACGCTTCTTATAACGACTCCGACTAAGCCAAGCACTTTAAGTAAGCCAAGCACCTCAAGTAAGCTAAGCACCTCAAGTAAGCCAAGCACCTCAAGTAAGCCAAGCACTTCAAGTTAGCCAAATACCTCAAGTAAGCCACGCACCTCAAGTAAGCAAACCAACTCAAGTAAGCCAAGAACCTCAAGTAAGCTAAGCAGTTCAAGTAAGCTAAGCAGTTCAAGTTAGCCATGCACCTCAAGTAAGCCACGCGCCTCAAGTAAGCCACGCACCTCAAGTAAGCCATGCACCTCAAGTAAGCCATGCAACTCAAGTAAGCCATGCACCTCAAGTAAGCCACGCACCTCAAGTAAGCAAACCAACTCAAGTAAGCCAAGAACCTCAAGTAAGCTAAACAGTTCAAGTAAGCTAAGCAGTTCAAGTTAGCCATGCACCTCAAGTAAGCCATGCACCTCAAGTAAGCCATGCACCTCAAGTAAGCCATGCACCTCAAGTAAGCCATGCACCTCAAGTAAGCCATGCACCTCAAGTAAGCCATGCACCTCAAGTAAGCCATGCACCTCAAGTAAGCCATGCACCTCAAGTAAGCCAAGCACCTCAAGTAAGCCAAGCACCTCAAGTAAGCCAAGCACCTCAAGTAAGCCAAGCACCTCAAGTAAGCCAAGAACCTCAAGTAAGCTAAGCAGTTCAAGTAAGCTAAGCAGTTCAAGTTAGCCATGCACCTCAAGTAAGCCATGCATCTCACGTAAACCATGCACCTCAAGTAAGCCAAGCACCCCAAGTAAAGCAAGCACTCCGAGTAAGCCAAGCACCTCAAGTAAACCAAGCAACTCAACTAAGCCACGCACCTAAAGCAAACCAAGCACCTCAAGTAAGCCAAGCACCTCAAGTAAGCCACACACCTCAAGTTAGCCAAGCACCTCAAGAAAGCAAAACATTTCAAGTAAGCTAAGTATCTCAAGTAAGCCAAGCACCTCAAGTAAGCCACACACCTCAAGTAAGACAAGCACCTCAAGTAAGCCAAGCACCTCAAGTAGGCCAAGAACCTCAAGTAAGCTAAGCAGTTCAAGTAAGCTAAGCAGTTCAAGCTAGCCATGCACCTCAAGTAAGCCACGCATCTCAAGTAAGTCATGCACCTCAAGTAAGCCAAGCACCTCAAGTAAACCAAGCACCTCAAGTAAGCTAAGCACCTCAAGTAAGCCACGCACGTCAAGTTAGCCAAGCATCTCAAGTAAGCAAAACACTTCAAGTAAGCTAAGTATCTCAAGTAAGCTAAGTATCTCAAGTAAGCCAAGCACCTCAAGTAAGCCACGCACCTCAAGTAAGCCAAGCACCTCAAGTAACCTAAGCACCGCAAGTAAAGCAAGCACCTCAAGTAAGCTGCCCAACTCAAGTAAACCAGGCACCTCAAGTAAGCCAAGAACCTCAAGTAAGCAAAACACTTCAAGTAAGCTAAGTATCTCAAGTTAGCCATGCACCTCAACTAAGCCATGCACCTCAAGTAAGCCAAGCACCTCAAGTAAGCCAAGCACCTCAAGTAAGCCAAGCACCTCAAGTAAGCAACGCACCTCAAGTAAACCAAGCACCTCAAGTAAGCAACGCACCTCAAGTAAGCCAAGCACCTCAAGTAAGCCAAGCACCTCAAGTAAACCAAGCACCTCAAGTAAGCAACGCACCTCAAGTATACCAAGCACCTCAAGTAAGCCAAGCACCTCAAGTAAGCCAAGCACCTCAAGTTAGCCACGCACCTCAAGTAAGCAAAACACCTCAAGTAAGCTAAGTATCTCAAGTAAGCCAAGCACCTCAAGTAAGCCACGCACCTCAAGTAAGCCAAGCACCTCAAGTAAGCAAAGTACCTTAAGTAAGCTAAGCAGTTCAAGTAAGCCAAGAACCTCAAGTAAGCCAAGCACCTCAAATAAGCTAAGCAGTTCAAGTAAGCAAAGAACCTCGAGTAAGCCACGCACCTCAAGTAAGCCAAGCACCTCAAGTAAGCCAAGCACCTCAAGTAAGCCACACACCTCAAGTAAGCCACACACCTCAAGTAAGCCAAGTGCCTCAAATAAGCCAAGCAGTTCAAGTTAGCCAAGCACCTCAATTAAGCCACGCAACCTCAAGTAAGCTAAGCACCTCAAGTAACCCAAGCACCTCAAGTAAGTTAAATACCTCAAGTAAGTCAAGCACCTCACATAAGCTAAGCAGTTCAAGTAAGCCAAGAACCTCAAGTAAGCCAAGCACTTCAAGCAAGCCAAGCACCTCAAGTAAGCCAAGCACCTCAAGTAAGCCACACACCTCAAGTAAGCCAAGCACCTCAAGTAAGCAAAGTACCTTAAGTAAGCTAAGCAGTTCAAGTAAGCAAAGAACCTCGAGTAAGCCACGCACCTCAAGTAAGCCAAGCACCTCAAGTAAGCCACACACCTCAAGTAAGCCACACACCTCAAGTAAGCCAAGTGCCTCAAATAAGCCAAGCAGTTCAAGTTAGCCAAGCACCTCAATTAAGCCACGCAACCTCAAGTAAGCTAAGCACCTCAAGTAACCCAAGCACCTCAAGTAAGCTAAATACCTCAAGTAAGTCAAGCACCTCACATAAGCTAAGCAGTTCAAGTAAGCCAAGAACCTCAAGTAAGCCAAGCACTTCAAGCAAGCCAAGCACCTCAAGTAAGCCAAGCACCTCAAGTAAGCCAAGCACCTCAAGTAAGCCAAGCACCTCAAGTGAGCTAGGCAGTTCAAGTTAATCAAATGACTAGGGTAAGTCAAGCGTCTCAGGTAAGCTTAATAAAGCACCTCAAGTAAGGAATGGACCATTAGAAAAGTGATGGGGGGGGGGGAGTGGGGAAAAACAAAATAAAATCATGCAAGGGAGGGTGACTGAAAACAAAATTGTGCAAAGAAGCAGTGAAGAAAAAACATTCCTGCAAGGTGAATTGCAGTCTGGCTTTTAAACTATACTCACCTGAAGGCACCTTTGCAGCCACTTTATACTGCAGTTTTAATTTCTTGGTCCTGGTGGAATCCCCATTCACCAGCTGGTTTTCTCTACAATTAGGAAAACAGACATTTTTCCCTTTCAAGGCTGATTCATTTTGGACACTGGTAGCTAAACATTCATGCAGAAAAACCCTAACAGATAACCATGGTTAAAAGTGATTTAAAAAAACATGTGCTATAAACAGCCATCCTGCTTGATTCATTTGCAATCAAGCAAACACATACCATGTTTTGAAAGCCTTGACATATAGGAGTGATTTCACAACTAACATGTATAAATGACGATTGTGGACACAGATTTGCACACCCATGGCAAACTATGACACTTCCCTAAGATGGCTACTAAGATTAATGTTGGACAAATGTTGTAACCAAAGGCAGTCATGATATGGAGATGTTAACTGATGACTAATGCATTTAATATGGGCTATTTCAATCTATTTTTAGCGACATTTTTTTATTTTTACTTTATTTGTCTTAAGTGTTTTTAATATTTCTAACTATAAAGCGCTTTTGAACTTTTAGGATATTGGCGCTATATAAATATTTTATTATTATTATTATTATTATTATTATTATTATTTTAAGTTTTTGAAAAAGTAAATGACACATTATCATTCAAGTCCAATCAATACATTAAATTTATCAGCTGAAAATCATGGAAAATGCACCAAACCACTTCTATTTTGCACAATTTTCTGGAAGGGGGGGGGGGGGGGCATGCTCCCAGACACCCCTAGCAGAATAGGCCCTTTGGCCCCATATATATTACTGGATGGCCACTCGCAGAATCCTAGCTAAAACCTTAATTCACTGCATGCCAAATTTTATTCCAAGGGGAATGAATGAATATAATTGATATTTCTCTAAACATCAAACAAAAAAATGCAGTGCAGCACCATCAGTTAAACAATAGCACTTAAATGTGTCTGATACTTGGTTATGTTTCCCTTTCCCCGTAGTATAATTTTGACAGTAAAGCAAATTGATTGTGTGAAAGATAAAAAATGTTTGTTTGAAGCCTGTTCCAAGCAATCAGATTGCGGCAAGTGTCAAGATTAAGATTGCCACAGTAGAATATGTCCCCCCCCCCCCCAAAAAAAAATAAAATTTAAAAAGTAATAAAAATAATTTCTTGCATTGGACTTGACCCAGAAACAAATCCTGCAGAGGCAGTGGACATGAAAAAAGAAAAATCTTGCAAGCTGAAAAAGTCCCACTCCACCCCACCCCCATCACTTTTCTAATGGTCCGTCCCTAAGCCAAGCTGATGAATACTGACAGAGCTCCCTGGTGGCAGAAATAACTGGCATTTACATAACTGAAAGAATAAGGGCTTCATACGTCTTTGTTTACAAAGAACTAATGCTTCCGCACCAAAATTGGCAAATTTGTAGCCCTTCTCAAATGTTAATGCCAATGGAAGCCATTTTGGTTAGCTGCGGTAATACTAGAGCCCTGAATAGTAATTTTAGAGGTCTGAAATGGGGTATCGATATTTGGCTCAAGTTTGAAATAGGGTATGGCCATACACCCCACCAAAAACATTGGGCTGGGAATACCCCCCCTCTACCCCCAAGGTCTTTGTTGAGGTTGTCTTAAATTAAATCAATTGATCAGAACAAATTATAAGCTTGACTTATTAACAAAAAAATAACAAAAATAGACTAAACATTCTGTCATTCACCTTTCTTTCCAAGAGAGCTTGTCAGAACAAACTGTGATTTGGTGATGTAGTGAAGGGAGTAAGTTCCAACAAATGATCACGAATACTTAACCCTCCAGTACATTGCTTGAAGCCAAATCATGCAAGCTAAACACCTCAAATACATGTAAGCCAAGGCAACCCAGCGTCAGTAGGCCAAGTAGCTATACAGACTCATGCACACTAACTCAGAGCTGTATATAAAGCTGCTAAAGTGCCTGCTGAAGTAATCTCACAGAGCCCCGAACAGAAGCACCGGTCGGCAGTCAAACCTGTCAAGTAAGCCAAGGAGCTCACCAAGTGAGCTAAGCCCCTCAAGAAAGCCAAGCACCTCAAGTAGGCGAAGCTGAGCTAAAAAGGAGCTCGGGACATGATAAGGGTTCTTACACTAAGTAGTAATAAGATTTGCAACAAGATTTGCGGAAGTCTGGAACCCACAATTTTCGCTTGAAGGTTTTCAAAAAAGCCCAAGCACCCCAAGTAAGGCACGCACTCCGAGTAAGCCAAGCACCTCAAGTAAACCAAGCAACTCAACTAAGCCACGCACCTAAAGCAAACCAAGCACCTCAAGTAAGCCAAGCACCTCAAGTAAGCCACACACCTCAAGTAAGACAAGCACCTCAAGTAAGACAAGCACCTCAAGTAAGCCAAGCACCTCAAGTAGGCCAAGAACCTCAAGTAAGCTAAGCAGTTCAAGTAAGCTAAGCAGTTCAAGCTAGCCATGCACCTCAAGTAAGCCACGCATCTCAAGTAAGCCATGCACCTCAAGTAAGCTAAGCACCTCAAGTAAACCAAGCACCTCAAGTAAGCTAAGCACCTCAAGTAAGCCACGCACGTCAAGTTAGCCAAGCACCTCAAGTAAACAAAACACTTCAAGTAAGCTAAGTATCTCAAGTAAGCTAAGTATCTCAAGTAAGCCAAGCACCTCAAGTAAGCCACGCACCTCAAGTAAGCCAAGCACCTCAAGTAACCTAAGCACCGCAAGTAAAGCAAGCACCTCAAGTAAGCTGCCCAACTCAAGTAAACCAGGCACCTCAAGTAAGCCAAGAACCTCAAGTAAGCAAAACACTTCAAGTAAGCTAAGTATCTCAAGTTAGCCATGCACCTCAACTAAGCCATGCACCTCAAGTAAGCCAAGCACCTCAAGTAAGCCAAGCACCTCAAGTAAGCCAAGCACCTCAAGTAAGCCAAGCACCTCAAGTAAGCAACGCACCTCAAGTAAACCAAGCACCTCAAGTAAGCAACGCACCTCAAGTAAGCCAAGCACCTCAAGTAAGCCAAGCACCTCAAGTAAACCAAGCACCTCAAGTAAGCAACGCACCTCAAGTATACCAAGCACCTCAAGTAAGCCAAGCACCTCAAGTAAGCCAAGCACCTCAAGTTAGCCACGCACCTCAAGTAAGCAAAACACCTCAAGTAAGCTAAGTATCTCAAGTAAGCCAAGCACCTCAAGTAAGCCACGCACCTCAAGTAAGCCAAGCACCTCAAGTAAGCAAAGTACCTTAAGTAAGCTAAGCAGTTCAAGTAAGCCAAGAACCTCAAGTAAGCCAAGCACCTCAAATAAGCTAAGCAGTTCAAGTAAGCAAAGAACCTCGAGTAAGCCACGCACCTCAAGTAAGCCAAGCACCTCAAGTAAGCCAAGCACCTCAAGTAAGCCACACACCTCAAGTAAGCCAAGTGCCTCAAATAAGCCAAGCAGTTCAAGTTAGCCAAGCACCTCAATTAAGCCACGCAACCTCAAGTAAGCTAAGCACCTCAAGTAACCCAAGCACCTCAAGTAAGCTAAATACCTCAAGTAAGTCAAGCACCTCACATAAGCTAAGCAGTTCAAGTAAGCCAAGAACCTCAAGTAAGCCAAGCACTTCAAGCAAGCCAAGCACCTCGAGTAAGCCAAGCACCTCAAGTAAGCCAAGCACCTCAAGTAAGCCAAGCACCTCAAGTGAGCTAGGCAGTTCAAGTTAATCAAATGACTAGGGTAAGTCAAGCGTCTCAGGTAAGCTTAATAAAGCACCTCAAGTAAGGAATGGACCATTAGAAAAGTGATGGGGGGGGGGAGTGGGGAAAAACAAAATAAAATCATGCAAGGGAGGGTGACTGAAAACAAAATTGTGCAAAGAAGCAGTGAAGAAAAAACATTCCTGCAAGGTGAATTGCAGTCTGGCTTTTAAACTATACTCACCTGAAGGCACCTTTGCAGCCACTTTATACTGCAGTTTTAATTTCTTGGTCCTGGTGGAATCCCCATTCACCAGCTGGTTTTCTCTACAATTAGGAAAACAGACATTTTTCCCTTTCAAGGCTGATTCATTTTGGACACTGGTAGCTAAACATTCATGCAGAAAAACCCTAACAGATAACCATGGTTAAAAGTGATTTAAAAAAACATGTGCTATAAACAGCCATCCTGCTTGATTCATTTGCAATCAAGCAAACACATACCATGTTTTGAAAGCCTTGACATATAGGAGTGATTTCACAACTAACATGTATAAATGACGATTGTGGACACAGATTTGCACACCCATGGCAAACTATGACACTTCCCTAAGATGGCTACTAAGATTAATGTTGGACAAATGTTGTAACCAAAGGCAGTCATGATATGGAGATGTTAACTGATGACTAATGCATTTAATATGGGCTATTTCAATCTATTTTTAGCGACATTTTTTTATTTTTACTTTATTTGTCTTAAGTGTTTTTAATATTTCTAACTATAAAGCGCTTTTGAACTTTTAGGATATTGGCGCTATATAAATATTTTATTATTATTATTATTATTATTATTATTATTATTATTATTTTAAGTTTTTGAAAAAGTAAATGACACATTATCATTCAAGTCCAATCAATACATTAAATTTATCAGCTGAAAATCATGGAAAATGCACCAAACCACTTCTATTTTGCACAATTTTCTGGAAGGGGGGGGGGGGGGCATGCTCCCAGACACCCCTAGCAGAATAGGCCCTTTGGCCCCATATATATTACTGGATGGCCACTCGCAGAATCCTAGCTAAAACCTTAATTCACTGCATGCCAAATTTTATTCCAAGGGGAATGAATGAATATAATTGATATTTCTCTAAACATCAAACAAAAAAATGCAGTGCAGCACCATCAGTTAAACAATAGCACTTAAATGTGTCTGATACTTGGTTATGTTTCCCTTTCCCCGTAGTATAATTTTGACAGTAAAGCAAATTGACTGTGTGAAAGATAAAAAATGTTTGTTTGAAGCCTGTTCCAAGCAATCAGATTGCGGCAAGTGTCAAGATTAAGATTGCCACAGTAGAATATGTCCCCCCCCCCCCCCAAAAAAAAATAAAATTTAAAAAGTAATAAAAATAATTTCTTGCATTGGACTTGACCCAGAAACAAATCCTGCAGAGGCAGTGGACATGAAAAAAGAAAAATCTTGCAAGCTGAAAAAGTCCCACTCCACCCCACCCCCATCACTTTTCTAATGGTCCGTCCCTAAGCCAAGCTGATGAATACTGACAGAGCTCCCTGGTGGCAGAAATAACTGGCATTTACATAACTGAAAGAATAAGGGCTTCATACGTCTTTGTTTACAAAGAACTAATGCTTCCGCACCAAAATTGGCAAATTTGTAGCCCTTCTCAAATGTTAATGCCAATGGAAGCCATTTTGGTTAGCTGCGGTAATACTAGAGCCCTGAATAGTAATTTTAGAGGTCTGAAATGGGGTATCGATATTTGGCTCAAGTTTGAAATAGGGTATGGCCATACACCCCACCAAAAACATTGGGCTGGGAATACCCCCCCTCTACCCCCAAGGTCTTTGTTGAGGTTGTCTTAAATTAAATCAATTGATCAGAACAAATTATAAGCTTGACTTATTAACAAAAAAATAACAAAAATAGACTAAACATTCTGTCATTCACCTTTCTTTCCAAGAGAGCTTGTCAGAACAAACTGTGATTTGGTGATGTAGTGAAGGGAGTAAGTTCCAACAAATGATCACGAATACTTAACCCTCCAGTACATTGCTTGAAGCCAAATCATGCAAGCTAAACACCTCAAATACATGTAAGCCAAGGCAACCCAGCGTCAGTAGGCCAAGTAGCTATACAGACTCATGCACACTAACTCAGAGCTGTATATAAAGCTGCTAAAGTGCCTGCTGAAGTAATCTCACAGAGCCCCGAACAGAAGCACCGGTCGGCAGTCAAACCTGTCAAGTAAGCCAAGGAGCTCACCAAGTGAGCTAAGCCCCTCAAGAAAGCCAAGCACCTCAAGTAGGCGAAGCTGGGCTAAAAAGGAGCTCGGGACATGATAAGGGTTCTTACACTAAGTAGTAATAAGATTTGCAACAAGATTTGCGGAAGTCTGGAACCCACAATTTTCGCTTGAAGGTTTTCAAAAAATGGCGCTCAGAATTACAGAGGAGTGGGTTAGAGAACGTGTCAAGTTAAATCATGATAATTTAGGTATGATCTCGTTCGTAATACTCAGGTTTCTCCACAAATTTATCATCTTTCGTTGGTAAAGTCATGCATTACAAGTTGAAGATTTACCAGTACTCTTGCTGTGCAGTTGATCGTGCATTCCAACGGAGTTGTGCATGTTCTTTGTTTGTGTTGTAGAACTTTTCTGTTTATCGTGTAATCCACGGTTACAGGTACCTCAATTATTATGTTTTACTTAACCTTTGACTTGCATATCCAATTTAGTATTAATCATAACTACATTTTGTATGCTAACTTTGACAAAATTGCTAATAGCGTGGTTAATAGGGCGGTTGTCAATTGAGTGTCGTGAAACCAAAACCAAACCCAATTAGACTACTCAGCCTTGGAATCTAAAACCGTAGTAAAACCAAAACCAAGACCAAAGTAATTGCCTGATTACTTTCGATACTCAATTGAGCGCTCTAGAATGTAGACTGTAGAGTTTATTATTATTATTCTCTCGAGGACATCGTTGTAGCCTATGTCTTTTTTTGTTAGCTTACACTCTTTCCTTTTATAAGGATATATTTTATAAGAATATCGAGGCTGAAATGTGCGAAATTTCAAGAAAACTTTAAGAGTAAACCCGAGGCTGAGATATAATTTTGTGCATTGAAAATTTGTAAATACAATACAATTGTATGTTTTTTTTACCAAACTGTGTAAGATTCTTCCTTTCTTTAAACGGGAAAACTAGCCAAAAAGCAACCAAAACAGCGCTAGCCACATGTTCGATACTAATAAAATTTGTGCAAGAAGTTATGTGTGTCATATCGGGCTTAAATGGCTGCAGGTGGGCTCCAAAATTACATAAAACACCATCCAGACACGAAATACATTCTAAAACAGAAATGTCATATGCTATAATCTAAGAATATTCACAACAATATTTTCAGACTAAAGTTGGTAGAAAAATAAGAATATTCAGCCTCGGCTGGAAAAACAATATTCTGACTTATAAAAAAAGAGTGTACATTTGTATCATAAATCTTAAACATTTGGCATTCAAATCAATGCATGAGATGGGTAATCTATTCGTTTAATATCCTCCAAAATCATGCTATAATATTTGAAGCTGTATTAGTGTTTTCTGTTTTCATCAATATGATTCTTTTCTTTTTGCATTCAATTCCTCTGTACTGCCGATATCTAGATGATGTGAAATCTCTTTCATTACCTGGTACTTATAATGAGAAGATTTCATCCCTGGGTACCTCCCTTAATGGATTCACACGTCTCAAGTCCTTGGATTTATCACGTAATGCTCTTGTGACAACTGAGGTAATCCTGTCTTCCATTTTTAAGACACTCATAAATTGCCCTTACATAAGAGCATAACAGCTAACAGGGCTGTCATTAAGGGCCGTAACCCGTAACACCTGTTACGGCTGAGTATGCTTGAATTTCCCTTGATGCTACGGGTGAAATTGCCAGTTGTTGATGGAATTCAACCACAAAGTAGCAAGTTTGCTACAGGTGTGGAAAGCAAGGCTACAGGTGACTTAAGACTTAATGACAGCCCTGGCTAACTACACTGATTACTGCATTTCATGTTTTTTGGAGGATCAAGAAACATAATTTTCCAATCCCATTGTCAAATAATACAGTTGAAAATGATTTTGTGGCCATTCCCTTGTCCTCCCAACTAGAGTAAGTGGCCATGCTTCTTACATATTTGAATTTTCCAGGAGAGTTATTGCGGTAAGCTGTTTGTCTGCTCTCAGGGATGCTGGAATCGGCATTTTTGAGAGTTTTGCTTCAAACATTTTTGGTGGGGCTTAGCTCCAAATCCCCCTAGCTAATTAGGCTAGCACCTTTGGTGCACACAACCAGCCTTACGGCAAAAAAAACATTGGCCTCCATTACTCTCAGGAACTGAATATGACACTTGAGATCATACTGTATATACAAAAATATGTACAAATACCCTATATGTATATATAATATGTTGATTCCTGTGGTTGTTGCTTTTATCCATTGCAAATGTTTTAGCCTGAATTTACCCATAGATTGTATTCTTTACGGCTGGTGCGACTAAGGTTGGCATAAATATTAGTATGATGTATTGTGAGATATACTACGTACATTTAATATACACACCAGTACAGTATGCTAAGAAAGTCATTTCCAATTAGTGGATTGTATCCTTTCCTTGCCTGATAGACAAGTAAGGTTTTTGGAGAATATTCATAAGGAAAGCCAAATTACTGTTCTAAGTACTGCAACAAATGAATTTGCTATAATTATAATTAACATATAGTTGAGAGGGCCAGAAGTTATTTAGTTGTATAACTATTAGATGTTTTACCCTCCATAAATATAGATTGATTGATTGATTGACTGACTGATTAATTGATTGATTGATTGATTGATTGATTAATTGATTGATTAATTGATTGACTGATGAGTGATTGATTGGTGTCATTTTAAATTAATTCATCAAGTCAGTAAGAACCTTTTGGGGCTAGTAAGGAAGACCTTTTGCCCAGTACAAGGTAGTTACAGCTAAAGGGCCAACCCTAAAAATTGGTTTTCTAACAGCCTGCAGTATTAATTTTGCATGCTATGCTGCAAAATGTGTACACAGTATATAGTAGTAATATTTATTGCAATTACAAATAATGATATTCTTCAGTAATAGATCACGATCTTCTTGAATAGGTGAATGCATGAGTTTGCTTGCATTTGAAAAAAGGTCCATGACAGCTCTGATTTTGTTGTGTCATTTTTACAGGGTCTTATGAGTCAGCAAACACTGGAGTCTCTTAACCTGTATCCTTCTTTGTCCATCAGGAACCTTCCACCTATCATGTTGATTTCTTGATGATTTGTAGTTATCCATTCACATGTGCATGTACATGTATATTCCAGGGTTACAAAAAGAGTGGCCAGTCACTGTTAATTAGTAACAACTGAGTGATTTGTAGTTGGTATAGTGTGGTCGTCCGGGTGAGTGTAGTTCTGAAAAGAACTGTTGTTGGTGACTGACGTTTCGACAACCTGAGCAGAAGTCATCTTCAGAGTCAAGTGAATAGTGTTTGTCAGTCGATGATCTTATAAGTCTGGTCCGTTGAACGTGATTGGTCAGTATAGCCATGATGGTATTGGCTGAAAGACTCGTGTAAAGTTTGTCATCAGTCATTGGTGAGTTTCGATCCGTCTATTGTTAGTCAAGTAGGTCGGTTTTGGTCCGTGTATTGTTAAGTCGGTCTGTTAGAAGTCCGTTTGTCGGTTTCGTTTCTGTCGTGGATAAGTTGTTTGTAAGGCGCCGGTAGTTGTTGACATCTGTTAAGAGGCGTTTGTTCTAGGTTAGTGTACCAGCTTTCCAGAGTCAGTCGTTGAAAATAGTTTGTACTGAAGGTTAAGCACAGAGCAGAGTCCCAGTCAATGTTGTGGTTTGTCAGTTGATGATGTACAGCAATGTGATTGTTGGCATCACCATTTCTCGTGGCTCGTTTGTGTTCAGTCAGTGTCGTGTTAAGGTTTCTGCCAGTCGCACCAATGTAGGAAGCCTGGCACTCGGAGCATTTGATCTTGTAAACTGCTCCCTGTCTGTCGTTAGGTTCGTCTCTGTCTTTCACGTTGGTCAGTAAGTGTCGTAACATAGTTGTAGGTTTGTGGGCTACACGGATATTGTAGGGCTGTAGGATCCGCGAGATGGTCTCAGAAGTGCCCTTAATGTAAGGTATAGTCACTGTAGTAACAGGCGTAGGGTCCCTGTTCGTAGCGTCAGCTTCAGTAGGTCGGTAAATGTTTCGTCTAATAAAGTCGGCGTTGTAGTTGTTTTTGTGAAAAAC